>NC_142286.1:34859140-35168736 GCF_965620075.1 Prunus avium
CAGTAATCTAGTCATTTTCTATTTAAATGTACTTTAAAGAAAGTTAATGGCCACTTTTTTCAACTAATAGTAAATATTGTTAGTATAATTGTAAAAAGGATATAAATGAAGTTGTAAAATAATTACAGAAAAAAAAAATGCAATACATAAAGTCAAATTTGGTGTGGGCCCATCTCAGTCTGTTTAGTGGCCCGACACTAGCACATCCCGTTTATTAAAGGAGCCGACTCTAAACGGGCCGGCACAACCCGTTTGACATCTCTAGTTATGTGGGAAGTTTATTGTCAAAGATTTCTATCTTCTTCTTTAAATTCCTGGTTACTGATTTTCTTACCTTTCTTCGTATAGAACTCCCACATGGGTTAGGTTAAATACTTCCTTTGTATGCGTATTATCTTGTGTAGTTTCTAGGGGTGTCAAACGGGCCATGCTAGGCCGGCCTGGCCCATTTGGAGTTGGCCCATTTAATTAATGGGACGTGCAGGGCCTGTCCATAAACTAACAAGATTTATTATTTGTTGAAAAAGTGGCCATTAACTTTCTTTAAAGTACATTTAAATAGAAAATTACTAGATTATTGTATGGATTTTAAAAATAAAAACTTGAAAACAAAATCATTATTTTATATATAAAGAAAAAATTAAATTTTAATGCATATTATTAGAGAAAAGAAATAGACTTGAATTTAAGATATAAATGTAATAATATTATGTATTATTTTTCTCTAAAACAAATGTAATAAATGGGCTTTAAACGGACAGGCTCGGCCCATTGGGCCTAGTTACCTTGTCCACGGCCTAAATATACGGGCCGTGCTGTGCCGAGCCTTATTAAGCGAACCATGCTTGTGCCGCGCCGAGCCAGGCCAATCCGTTTAACTCCTCTAGTTCAATGATGGTGAAGATGTCTTATTGTGGTGTTTTAGACAACCTGCAAAACAAAGATTATTTCAAACATGCATTATACTCGCAAGAGCACGAACTGTTGGTAATAAAGCTTATGTAAGTTCGAGGTCGATCCCACAGGGATTGGATCGCCCAATTCCATTTGATTTCCTAGTGAAGATAAGAAAATAAAAAGAACGTAGGCATGAGGCCTCTATAAATCTTTGTGCTCTTTTGTGTGTTTGCTTTCTCTCTTTGGTATGTGTGCTTTATTCTCAAAGTGGTTTGTGTGTGTCATCACATAGTCCATCAACGACAAGGTCTTGGAGTGTTTTTGCACAACACAACCATGATACCTTATCCCCTGAGCACTAGACTGGATTGTGGTGACCCCATGCACTTACGTTTCAACTACAACACATTCAGATGACAGGTTGGCTTCGTGGGACCGAATCAAACCTTGTTTAGAGTTATTAGCATCAACCCAAGTACACGAAGATTTGTCATCCAAGCAAAAGATGCGGATAATTATGATCCTTGAAACACATCCAAAAGTCAGCAGCTCAACCTGTCACTGCCATTTAAGGTGATCAGTTGGTGCAATATAAACCCCAGGAAATTTTAGTTCTGAAGTTTCATTTGGAGCTACTAAGTGCAGTAATAGAGTTGGTTGGGAGCCGCTAACGGAACCAACATGTACAACATCTGCAAACTGTAAGGATTGTCCACATTCAACTTGCACTACAACTAGAGATGGAAAGAAAAAATGCCTTTGCAATTCCAATTTTAAGTGGAATGGCTTAAATTGTACTCAAGGTGAGAACGTCATGTTAGACATAAAATTTTGCTGGAAATCAATATTTTTTGAGAGTCAAGACTAGTCCTGCTGCAATGTTGAGATAATAGTATTGCTAAGAAGGATTATTTCATTGAGATTATTTTTAGCTGAATACAGATCAGCTATAGAATGAGGCATTTTAGTAGGTGGAAAACTCACCTGGCTTTCCACTTTTCCAATAAGGAATTGATTTTCTTGAAATAACAGACTGATTGTCTCCTTCGTGATCTAGCTTAAAGGTGAATTTCTCAATTCCTGGGTCATCCTGGTCTCTCCATGAAGTCAATTCTAAGCTATTATCCATTACCATCCCAAGAATGTATGTATCAGGTCGATGTTGAAAGCTCAGCCACAAAATATTTTGTACTGAAAACTTATCATCTTCACCATCACTGAACTAGAGGTTTCAAACGGACCAAGCAGGCCCGATATGGCACGAGCACAGCCTGCTTAAGTAAGGCTTGACACTGCACGGCCAATACATTTGGACCATGCCCGGACAAGGTAATTAAGACCAATGGGCCAGGCCAGCCCCTTTAAAGCCCATTTATTAAATTACATTTGTGTTAGAGAAAAATAATACATAATATTATTACATTTATATCTTCAATTCAAGTCTATTTCTTTTCTATAATAATATGATTAAAATTTAATGTTTTCTTTATATATAAAATAATGATTTTATTTTTCAAGTTTTAATTTTTAAAATCCATACAATAATCTACTCATTTTTTATTTATATGTACTTTAAAGAAATTTAATGGCCACTTTTTTTAACAACTAATAAATCTTGTTTGTATAATTGTAAAAAATATTTAAATGAAGTTGTAAAAAAAATTACAAAAAAAAAAAATGCAATACATATGTCAAATTTGGCATAGGCCCATCTCAGCCCGTTTAGTGGCTCGACACGATCACAGTCGAGCCCATATTGGCTTAGGCCGGGATTGATGATTTTCATAAGGGCCAACTCTAAATGGATCGGTCAGACCCGACACGGCCATTTGACACCTCTAGAAACTACACATGATAATATGCATATAAAGGAAGTATTTAGCCTAACCCATGTGGGTATATGAAGAAAGGTTAGAAAATCAGTGACCAAGAATTTAAAGAAGAGGAAGATAGAAATCTTTGACAAGAAAATTCCCACTTAACTAGAGGTGTCAAATCAGACCAGCCCGGTTCGCTTAGAGTCTGCCCATTTAATAAACGGGTTGTGTCGGGCCCGTTCATTTATGAAAATCATCAATCCTGTCCTAAGTCCATGACCCAACCCCATATGAGCTTGGGTCCTACTTGTGTCGGGCTACTAAATAGACCGAGATGGGCCCAAGCTAAATTTGATTAATGCATATTATTAGAGAAAATAAATAATCTTGAATTTAAGATATAAATGTAATAATAAAAGGATATGATTTCCCCACTCCCCTTTTCTCCACTTACACTCTCTTTTACTTTTTAATAGTTTTTAATCAATTTTGTTCCTTCTCTTTCCTGTTTTACCCTTACCCTACATTAATTTCTTTTTACTTCACTTTTATATTATTTCTTTTTCTTTATACTTAATTTTCCAACTTGCACTCCATTTTTAGTATTATTTTTTTCCTTTAATCAAGTAAGAAATTAAGTTTTTTTTTTCCCTTTAATACTAAAAATGGAGTGTAAGTTGGAAAATTAAGTATAAAGAAAAAGAAATAATATAAAAGTGAAGTAAAAAAGAAATTAATGTAGGGTAAGGATAGAATAAGAAAGAGAAATAACAAAATTGATTAAAAAGTATTAAAAAGAAAAAGGGAGTGTAAGTGTAGAAAATGAGAGTGGGGAAATCAGCTCCCATAATAAATGGACTTTAAACAGGCAGGCTCATTTGGTTTCGGGCTGACACACTACATCGGTCTCTTGGCTCCGGCCATAACAGCTTCCACTCCTTTGCATGTTCAAGCCAAGTCAGAAACAATACCTCCACAGTAAAACTCATCACCATTCTTGTATAATTGTATTCCAATCTTGTCATAATTATTACAAAATTATTAAACTTAATTGGACTTGTAGGTCTGGCAATACTCTTGTTGAAATTTGATAACAGATCAGCTATAGAATGAGGCATTTCAGTTGGTGGAAAACTCACCTGGCTCTCCACTTTTCCAATAAGCAATTGATTTTCTTGAAATAACAGACTGATTGTCTCCTTCGTGATCTAGCTTAAAGGTGAATTTCCCAATTCCTTTGTCATCTTGGTCTCTCCATGAAGTCAATTCTAAACTTTTATCCATTACCATCCCAGGAATGTATGTATCAGTTGGATGTTGAAAGCTCAGCCACAAAATATTTTGCACTAAAAACTTATCATCTTCACCAGCACTAAACTAGAGGTTTCAAACGGACCGGGTAGGCCCGATATGGCACGAGCACGACCTGCTTAAGTAAGGCCTGACACGACACGACCAATACATTTGGGCCATGCCCGGACAAGGTAATTATGACCAATGGGCTAGGCCAACCCCTTTAAAGCCCATTTATTAAATTACATTTGTGTTAGAGAAAAATAATACATAATATTATTACATTTATATCTTAAATTCAAGTCTATTTCTTTTCTCTAATAATATGCCATATATAAGTCAAATTTGGCATGGGTCCTTCTCGGCCCATTTAGTGGCTCAGCATGAGCACCGTGGGTGAGGTTGAGATACCCGAGGTAGCGCCAGTTACCGGGCAGAAGGAAGACCGGGTTGCGAACTGTAACAATTGACTTGCGCCATGTCAAGATTTTTGCGGGTTTCTAAAGCACTGGAAGAACTGGATTTTGCGACTGCGGTGATGTTGTCTAGGGTATCTTCGAAAGCCATGGAGGAGATATAACAAGTTTGGATGAGTTGGTGTTGTAGGAGTCTTTTGCCACACTAGGTTTGTGACGACAAGGGCTTAGCCGCTGTTTTGCAGCAACTGGGTTTTTTTTTCTTTTATTCGGTGCTAGAGGATGCCGATGGGTAGGGTTTGTATTTTTGTTTGAGAGACCGGGGTTAACCAGCTCTGATACCAACTCAAACTAAATACATGATTGAATAATTGTGATTGATATTATATTTATCCCATATGAGGATATATATACAAGTACAAGTTGACTTTTCCTTGTAGGAAAAGTAATTAGCTAATTACAAAGAATCCTAACTAGGTAATTATTCTAATTAGGTAACGTGAATTACACCATGAAGTCAAGGATCATGGGATCCCTGAATTATGGCTCATGCCAACACCAACTTTCATGATGGTTTGCAGAAGAAGAAGAAGAAGAAGAAGGATTGCAAGATCAAATTGCAGCATTACATGGTCAGCATGGTTGCTCTTGTTGTGCTATGACAACCTATGTTGCACCGATACGGATATGGGTACTGCGATACGATACGATATGCCGATACGGCAAATCTCCAAAAAGTAGGATACAAGTACGGCACCGATACGGTGATTAAAATAATATAAATATATAAACATATATATTTTAAATTATATATTTTATATATATGTATGTATGTGTGAGTAAAATTAGCATTTTGGGCCATTTTTTCTGGTTACTTGTGTTTTTCTAGGCCATGTATGACTTGTTTCAGTTTTTGGGCTGGGCCCAAATGAATGCATCAGACTTAAAAAGGTAAAAGACAAACAAAGGCCACCTAACATGCAACTAAAACGCTGCGTATTGTAATTAGGGCACCCAACATCATCTTCTTCACTAGTTAGCCGCCTCAGCAACTGTCTGCAACTGCAAATTCGCAGCAGCTGCAATCTGCAGGCGCAATTAAGTTCTTTTCTTCTTCCTCCTTTTTCTTCTTCTTCTCTTTTGGTTGTCGTCAAAGTTACCCCTTGACGTATCGGGACAGTATCGCCAGCGTATCGTGACCGTATCAATGGAGTATCGGAGCCGTATCGTAAAGTCAACATCCCAGAAAAGTCTACAATACGCCACGTGGCGTATCGGATACGTGTCGATGCTGTATCGTATCGGGGCCGTATCGGATACGAGCATACCCCCAAAATCTGGCGTATCGGTGCTAGAGATACACTGACATATGACACTCCAATTCGAGACGACGTCGAATCAGAAACTCTTGTTTCGGCTGGAGGAAAATTTGATCTGGGATTCTTTAGTACCCCTTTAATTTCATCTGCATAAAGCTCTGGCCTTGACAGAACATATGTTGGCATTTGGTATCACAATCTGAGTCCAAGGACGGTTGTTTCGGTTGGTAACAGAGAAAAGCTAGTTGTTATAAATTCAACTAGAACTTGAGTTTTTGCAATCAAACAAGGTAACCTCCAAGCGTCAGACCAACCCAAAAAAAAAAAAAAAAAGGTAACCTCCAAGTGTTGGATGATTTTACTGATGAGTCTTATTGGTCAACAGGGCTTCAAACACCCAAGTCTTTAAATTTGACAGTGAGGCTTATGGATTCTGGTGTTGTTCAGTCTCTTGATCTCCACCTCTTAGTGCACTTGAACTGACTCAGTCAACTGATGAATCCGCGAAGAAAAAAAAAACACACAATGAATCCAATCCAAGTCACATTACAAAGAAGTCAAATTTTAATGACCAACATAATAGTAGAGAGGGCTTTTACAATTAAAGTGTTTGGCGTAGTCTCATCCACCGAAGTATTTAATCACTTAAAGATCACAAAGGAAAAATTAAAGTTGAATATAAAGAAAAATACGAGATAAAAAAGTTTACTTATAAAAGGACAAATTACAGCCTCTTACCTTGCTATAATTATCTACCTTCTACTAGTGTAGTAGTTATCTCAGAAAATGTTTCTGGCTTAGTAGAAGAAGAAGCTGTGCTAGAGCTGTTGCCTCTCCTCATGACAAAAGCTGGTTGCTTGGGAGTTGGAGGGATTGCAATTTCACTGTCAAGCATGGTAAGAACATTTGACATGGTGGGACGGTCAACAGGGTCCTCTTGTACTCATAAGAGCCCAACATTTACACACTTGATGAATTGACTTTTGTTGCAACTTTCATCCAAATTATTGTCCATTAAATCCAACACCTTGTTCTCTTTCCATAACCTCCATGCCTGAGAAAATTTTAACATTCAAAAATAGTGGACTATAAAATGGGGTTAAACGGATATGAAAGATTCAACGCACTTACTTGATTTATGAGGCTGAAAGTTTCTTTGGATTGGTAGAATCCTGTGTTCTTTTTTCCACTGATTATCTCAAGAACAACCACACCAAAGCTAAACACATCCGATTTCACTGAGAAAGTTCCATCTAATGCATACTCTGGAGACATGTAACCACTGCATCACGGATGCTTATAACACTCAGGTATTATGCAAGAACCAAAGAACTTTATTCTAAAGGGTCAGGGAATTGTAATTTGTGCTACAACGAGTGAAACATCCACTCTGAAAATAAATCGTCCACACAAAACTTACTAAGTTCCAACTACTGTGTTTGTATTAGACTCAATTTCTTTACTTCCAACAATCCTTGCCAAGCCGAAGTCAGATATTTTGGGATTCATCTCCTCATCTAAGAGAATATTGCTAGTTTTCAAATCTCTGTGAATGATCCTCAATCTGGAATCTTGATGAAGATAAAGAAGTCCTCGAGTGATTCCCAGAATGATGTTAAAGCGCATCTCCCAATTGAGAAACATTTTTTGAGTACGATCTGCAAAGTTAAATTTTCCATTTAGAGAAAAACGTAGTGGCTTTGATAGATCACCAATTAGTCAACCAAACAAACAATATTTTGTGCCTTAAACATATTGAAATGAGTACCAGGAACGAACCAAATATAAAGAAGTCTAAGCTTTTGTTAGGCATATACTCATAGAGTAAAATCTTTTCTTCTCCTTTCATGCAATATCCCTTAAGTCTAACAAGGTTTCGATGTTGAAGTTTGGCAATCAGCACCACCTCATTCTTAAATTCCTGTAAGCCCTGTCCTGAAACCCTTGATAGCCTCTTTACTGCAATTTCTCGACCTCCAAGGAACTTGCCCTGGCAACAGAATCCCTTAGACAAATTTACACTAACAAGAATATATGAACATTAATGACAAATTCTTTTTTACGGGTTAAAAAAATAATTATTGCTAAAGTGATTCAGTTGCTAAGAAATGGCAAACAAGTCTTCCTAAATTACCTTATAAACAGGCCCATAGCCCCCTTGTCCAAGCTTGTTTGCATCTGAGAAATTATCCGTAGCATCTAGTATGATTTGCAAATCAAAGAGGGGGACATCTATACTTTCTTCTTCCTTGAACTCACTTGTGTCTATCAACTCTTTGAGTCGTCTTTCACTATCAAACTGTCCTCGACTTATTTGATCTAATACATGGAATTGAAGAGTTTTATTCTCATTCAATAGAAACAATTCTGCAGATGTTTGTTTGTGCAGGTTGTGCATATAGCAAAGTGGTTACCTCGTTCACTGGTCATCTTTCTTCTCCATATATAAATAGAAATGATGCATGCCACAAAAATGATGATAACAAGCACGGCCAAAACTATAAGAGACAATGGTATTTGTCTTCTTGAATGCTCTTCTAGTGGCGGTTTAAATGGCTCTACTTGAGGACCACCTTCAACAAGAAAGCAATGACAATGTACGTGTTATTTACTATCATTTAAAACGGCATAATTCAGTGATAATAAGCCAATAAATATTTGGATTCAGTCAAACTCTACTTGGTTTCAGTTCCTTTCTCAATTATGATTTTTAAATTAATCTAAAATAGATTATCACAATATGTGATACGTTTATTTAATGAAGATTTTGTTAAAACAGGATTTTGAAAAGTATAGGAAACACCTAAGAACTTATGGGATTTACTTCTTTTGTTCTCCCTTGGAACACAAGCAGAATTCATCCACAGTTCAAAAGTGCTGGAGGGTTTGACCATCACAGTTTATTAGCAAAATCTGAATAAAATGGTTCAGCTAATGGGAAAAAAATTAAATCACAATCAAAACACTCCTTACTTAGCGATGCTAATACATCATCTTTGGCAGCACTGTTGGAACTCAATAGGAAATATGAATTTGCAAGAGGCACATGCATCATTGCAATTATATGCCTAACATGATATTCTCACCTTGAGTACAATTCAAGTTAAAGCCATTCCATCGAAAGTTTGCATTGCAATGGCATCTTTTCTTTCCATCTTTTGCTGGATTGCAAGTTGAATATGGCCAACCCCTGCAGTCTGCAAATGTATTACAGGTTGGTTCAAGGGGTGGATCCCAACCCATCTCTGTTACCGGAGAACTGCTGGATGAATCTTCAGAACTAAAGTTTCCCACGTTTGCACGGCACCACTTGATTACCCTAAATGGCAGCTGGTTCAGCTCCTGGTTTTCGCCTCGGTTTCTAGAATCGCAGTTATCTACAGTTACGAGAAATTTTTTTGTCCTTGGATTTATGCTAATGACTCTATAGGTCCCATAGCCACTTGGTCCCATGAAGCTAACCTGGCCTGTGGAGGCGTTGCATTTGAAACGAAAATACAGGGGATCACCGCAACCCGGTTGGATGCTCAGGGGATAAGGAATCATGGTTGTGCCACAAGGTTCGCAGTCTCTTACGGTTGATTCTGCACAAGGTGTCATTAGTTCTCTCCGTACATTAATTTGATAAATTTTGGATATGTAGCTAGCTAGCTTAAGCAGATAATAATAGCCAATATGATTGTGTACACGAACATAGGAAGAAGTGAAAGACAATAGAGAAGTAGAATACCTAAATCAGCCAAGGCAACGCGAACAGAGAGGTCTCGGCCGTCAGCATACTCTTCTTGAAGACTATCTAGATTCTGCGAGTTCCATATCCAGCACATGGAAGTAGAAACATCCCTTCTCTTTGTTTTACCAGCTTCAGCATATGAGTAAGCAGTACACCCGCAGTTGGGGAGGCAGGTGTTCTTGCATTCTGTTTCATTGCTAGCATCATTTTGTATGTCTGGATTTCCAACTTTCATCATCTTTAAAGTGAAGAATGTTTCCTCTTTGAGACATAATGGGGACTCTCTTGTGCATCCACCAGAAAAGTCCCCAGAATTCCATTTATCTAGAGACTGGGGTTTGAAGCCTGGCAAGCATTTGCACACTGACGGCCCATTATTCTTATTACAACTGCCAAAGTTCCCACAAGCATTAAACACACTGCATTGATCTTTTGGCTCTGACCATATCCTAGTCCACTTATTCTCAAGCCACCTCCAAAATTGTATAGTCCCCGTAAAATCTATCACCAATCTTGTATAATTGTATTCTGTCCGTGGCAGAATTGCTATGTGCTTATAAGAAGAGTTCCGACTTGTAGATGTGAAAACGCTGCTGGAGCTTTTTTTTTTTAAATAACTCTGGCTGAAATTTAATAATAAGTAAGCAACTGCTGGAGGCATTTCATCTGAGATGACAGATGTACCAATTACTGGCTCTTGACTTTTCCAGTAAATAATCGATTTCAATTTTGTGATCATATACTGATTCTGGTTGTCTAGTTTGAAGGTAAAGTTCCCAATTCCTGGGTCGTCTTCACCTCTCCATGAAGTCAATTCCAAGTTTTTATCCATTATCATCCCAGGAATGAATGTATCAGTTGGACTATTAAAGCTCTGCCACAAAATATTATTCACTGCCAACCGATCGTTACCATCACTTAACACCAGGTTCCCAGAATCCATGAGCTTCACCATCGGGTTGAGAGCAGAAGAGGAGGCTCCAATCTTTGCTGACCAATAATACTCTTTAGTAGTTGCATCCAACACATGGAGGTTACCTTCTTTGATTGCAAAAACCCCAGTGGAATTGGCAGGAACTGGCTTATCTCTGTTGGAAACCCATACAACTGTCCTTGGATTCAGTTGATGATACCATATACCAACATATCTTCCATTGCCAGACCTTCCTGCTCCTGTAGATGGTGGTGTAAAGAATCCCAGTTCAAATCTTCCTCCAGCTGAAACAAGACCTTCTGATCTGTCGTTCCTAATTGGATCGTCGTGTGACGTTAGAGTATCTCTAGCAGTAGCAGAGCAAAACAGGTGGTGAGAAAAGCACAACAAGAGTAACGCATAGGAGGAGAAGATGGAAGATAGCATGCGATTTGCAAACCATGAAAGGTTTGAAATAAACATAATACTGGGAGCCAAACACATGTGCTTGGCTCGAGGGAGTCTACTGGTAGTCGTATCAACCTTCATTTGTTTCCCTCCTACCAAAATAAGCCATTTTCCTTGTTTACTATCAGAAAATGTGAGATTTACGCCATTAGTGCTCTGCAATTTGCACCTAGAACAAACACTTGATATACCAGCCAAAGCAGAAAATGTTATTCCTATAACAATCACTCAACGTATTCATATGACTATAGAGGAAGCTGCATGATTGAAGCGTACTAGTAGCTGGCTCAATCTAAAGTCAAGGTCGTCTGAGTTTGGTAGCCAAAGCAGAAAATGTTATTCCTGTAGCAATCACTCAATGTTTTCACATGACTACAGGAAGCTGCATGATTGAAGAGACTAGTAACTAGCTCAATGTCAAGTTAAGGTCGTCTGAGTAAAGGTCCACTGATTTACTTTCATTTATCTCCCTCCCTCTCATTTTGTTATTTGTAAATTTCTGTCTCAAATTCCTTTGTCCTACCTACTTCATATATTTCGAAATTTCCCATTTTACCCATGGCAGCAGTGAGCAAGAAATTAAAAAATATATATTAAGAATTGATTTTTTTTTTCTCTTGACAATTATGCAAATCAAAATTAAATGACAAGTAACAATTTCCAAAGCAGTTTAATTTTTGTTTTCACAGAGCAAGAAAATAAGCGGATTAAGTAAGCAGGAGCATACCAATGGTAAATCGAGAACGTTGCGGCGACGGGCGAGCGAGTATCTCGTCGTCCATGGCTGCTCCGTGCACACCACCTCACTCCGATGCCGTCGAGAAGGAAACCGTGACCACGAGGATGATGACGAACCAAGCTGCTGGAGCCCCATTATCGCTGGCTTTTCTTCCCTCTGAAAATCAAATTTTGCTTTCAATTTTTGAGATTTTGAGAAATTTTTTGGAGGCAACCGCATTTCAGTTGGGCTGGGCTTACCCTACTGTTGACGAAGTTCTTCTTTCCTTCTTCCTTTTACGTTTCTTTGTTGGTGGCCCAGCATTGTTAGTGAAGTAACGTTTAGCCCACTCCATATTTGTAAGCTGTTAAAAAACATATGGATTGGATTAGCGTTATCATTTCGTTATTATGAAAAGATTTAAAATGAATATGATAATAATCTGATTTGATGCAAATTTGATTTTTACTAGATATAGAGTGATAAGTTGAATTTGACCGTTTAAATACCATTCGGATATGATAACCGATTAAAAATAGATGCATTTGTAGATTAGGCTCAACCTTACCCGCCATGAAATACAACCTTGTATGACATACATTGTAGATCCAACGGTGATTATCGTTTTGAAATAGCTAACTGTGCGGCTCCCGCGAAGTGAATGAAGGGAAGCTCGAAGAGCTTATGGGTGAGCTTATGCTTACTCTCAGCCTCTTTGATTGGTAGGCGGGCGGCCTAAGCCCCCTACTTAAGATTACATTCATAAGGGGAATTTTATGTTGCCGTGACGCTTTTGTTAGGCCGACTACTCTACTATAGGCTACTTTTAGCTTCTATAGCAGCCCTTCCTTTTTTTTGTGTAGTTGTAGTTTGTATTGGTACTGAATGAACATATCAAACAAAGGTGAGCGGTATAAGACCTTCTCCGGCCTGGGAAAAGCAGCAAACTCTAGAAGCTAGGGCGTTGTTCGCCTTTGGACACGAACACTATTCCGTTCTCAGCGGAAACCCGCCCTAGAGATTGAACGTCAACTTATCTTATTGCCGTTCAATCTAAGAAAGATGAACCGATTACATGTACTGATCAAAAGAGCTGAAGTTGATGAATGATATACATTGTTGAACTATGAACTTTGCAGCTTATAGCCTTCTTCTTTGGTCTTTATTTGAACTTTACAAATATCCAGGCTGATTGTTGTGGATTTTTCAATTTTCTCATGGCAATATGAAATAGTGTTGGTGAATCTATATCAGGTTCAGTAAGAAAAACCTGTAAACTGGGTGGCTTGAATTATTAGTGGCCCTATTAAATTTGGGCCTTAAAACTGCAAAAATGACAAACTAGAAAACAAGGAGCTTCTATAACAAGGGCTATGTTGAGGAGTTGCAATGACGGGTTCAATCCAATATTTCCATAATAACTCTGAATTGGATAGCTATTAAGGACCCCTCACTATAATCTCTCATTATTCTAGCTGAAATTGAGATATGACCGTCCCAAACACCTAGGCCCAGTTTACCATTTTTGATCAAAATGGGCCTTATTTTTCGATTTCGATTACGGATTTGGCCTTACCGACTGGACCGGTTTGGTAGTCGGTCTCGAACCATACCTACCCCTAGTCTAGTGTACAGGTTAGGTTATATCTATTTCTCAATAAACGACGAGTCGTGTTATTGCAGAATAACCAGCCACTCGTTCATTGTCATTCATTCTAGACCGAGGAGGACTGGCGAATGGCATGTTGAGCGCGTGGACTTCATGAGTCTTATCTTTAACTGTATTTATTTATTTATTTATTCATTCATAAAATATCTTATAAATTTTTTAATCAAAGCAACCATAAGAATTAGAGGTGGACATCATTCGGAGCGGCGAAATGCAGGGCTGAAAATCGCACGGGTTGGGGCCCAGTGTACACGTAATACATAGAAAATCAATTGCAGGTGCAAAGACCCACGTGGTTCGATGGCCCAAATGACGACACGTAAGCGAATAGAATCTCCCGCATTGATATCTGCCACCTGGACGACATGTCAGCCATGCGAACCAACGATTTAAAAATATCCTGCAAGGGCTGCACCAACCAAAGATGCAAAGACCGAAGGGCCCCTCAGGATATATTCAGACCACATAAAGCTTTTGTTCCCTCAGAAGCCGACACCTGGCACCGCGAAGCACCACAGCCTCAGCTTTTGGTCCTCTCTCTCAACCTTTCAACCTTTTGGACCATTGTGGTGGTGTTCTCACACACAACCCAAGAGGTTCTGGGTCGTTAGCGTCCATTTACTATTATATAATGACTTTTTTACCCTCGTTTACTTGGTATTCAAATCATTTTCTTTTCCTCTCTTCTCCTCTCGTTGAAAAGAAATTAGACTTAAATTTTGGTCAATTTTATGGAATTGGATGACAAGATTTTCTTTTTTATTTTACCAAAATCACCTGCCATTTCCTCACCAAATAAGTAAATTTCATATCCGTGCAATTACCTGCAAATTATATACATTGCGTAAAATAGATTTTTTGAGATTATGGGAGAAAGTTGATCAAATTCAAGCAACAACATTATCAAGCTCGAAGCTTAAAAATAAAATTAAATACGTGTGATCATTCGCAAGCCAGGTAAATATATATATTTTTTTATTACTTATCTTCCATTTACCATTGGTGTAATGTTTGCAGGTTGAGAAGATGATACGTCAAAACTTGTACCGTGAATGGTATAATCGTGATTAAAAGCAAAAGCAAGGTTGTTGCTATAAAACACTGCAAGTGGTCCTTTCCTTCCTTTTCTCTTCTTTCCCACCCATCCCGTACAAGAGAGAATAAAATTCCGAGAAAACACAGAGAAACTGAGAGGAAAAATCTGAAAACTCAAGACGGACTTTGAGTCCTTTTGCAAGAGAGATGAAGAACTGCGAGCTGTGCCAACTTCCTGCAAGAACCTATTGCGAATCGGACCAGGCGATTTTGTGCTGGGACTGCGACGCCAAGGTTCACGGTGCCAATTTCTTGGTGGCGAGGCACTCTAGGAGCCTTCTCTGCCACGCGTGCCAGTCTCCGACGCCTTGGAAGGCCTCCGGTGCGAAGCTCGGCCATACGTTTTCCGTGTGCGAGAGCTGTGTGGTCAGAGATGAAAGCAGAGACGAAGACGAAGACGAAGAGAGCCAAGGCGGCAATGATAATGAATTTGACTCCGATAACGATCCAGATGATGATGATGATGATTTTGATGAGGACGGAGATAATCAGGTGGTGCCGTGGTCTTCGACGACCCCGCCTCCACCGTCGCCGAGCTCATCGAGCAGCGAAGAGGCTGCGAGTGTGTTAAACAATGGCGATACAGAAGGTCCCAAAACGGCCACCACCGTTTCGTTGAAGCGAATCAGAGAAACGGCTCCGGATCTTCGCTCTCAGGTACGTTTTGCTCTGTTTTCGCTATTTTCTTTCAAAACTGTCTTTGATTCCCGTTTTACAACGGTTAAGGTTCGTGCGTGCTTCTATCACAGGACGATCTCGACCGTTCATCTTCTCGACGGAGGTACGGCTCAGCTTCGGCAGCTCAAACGAGTCGGGCCGAACCCGACGGCGGAGCCACTTTGTTTGACTCCTCGCGACCACGAAAAGACCGGAGAATCGATCTAAACAGGCCGGGTTCGCCGTCCGAACCCGTTATTGAGTCGAAGATGATATATCGCCGGGAAGATAGCCTTCGATCTTGACGCTTCGGAGCGTCCTGGCCGTCGGATATGAGGTAGTTTATGATAATTCTTTTACTTACCTAACAACAGTCTCAACTGATCCTGATTTGACCAGTAGTTAAATTTGTATTAGTCAGACAATTTGTTTGAATTTTTTTTCTTTTTTTAACCGCGAAAGGAATTCTGATTCTTCATTTTCGTGTCGTGCCATATATTGTAAAGAAACTATTTTGTAGGACGCAGGCTTTTCTCCTTTTCTTTTTGGCGTATGGGAATGGAATCTTTGTGTTTCTTTTTAATTTATTTTCCTTTTTTCTTGCTTGGATTTTTTCTTCCTTTTAATTAGGGGTGTCACGTTCTTAATGTGCCGTTAATTGGAATTATCCAGGAAGTAAATTCTTGTTCGAGCATCACATGGTGTAAACTGATTGTATATTTACAAATAAATCCTTGTTTAAAACAGGTGTTGTAAATTAATAATCTTATCGACATCAAAATAGCGGAAACAATAAGGAATTTGTAGATCAAGTGATTAAGAGTAGTTATCCGTGTATGTATCTGATATGTTGTGTTCGAATCTCCACTAGTTGAAACTTGGTAGAAATCTACCCACAAATAATTTGTGACAAATTTGATAGTTAAATGAATTTTTTTTGTTTAATTTATATGTTTAAAACTTTAATAACTCTCATTAGAGCACAAGAAACAGTGAAACTGAATATGTTGTTGCCAAAAATACTTTCACGCGTCGTTGGAAATTTTGATATTTTTGGGTGTAAGAATGTATGGCTGTGGCAGTAGAATGTGGTGGAGGCACATAAATGTGTGGCGTGGAGTAAAAGACCTAGCCTGATAGAGTCTGTCTGTGCACTTTGATGGTGGTGGCGTGATGGCCTTTCCTTTAGGCATGGCAGGTGTCAGAAAATGCCATGGCCAATTCTGTGGCACGCGGATAAACCATGCTCCATAGAAACGGTTGGTGCCTTTAGTCTTATAGATTGGGACCTTTGAATGTGCCTTTGAACGGTTATATTTCAAAAACCAGTGAATGATAATAGGGAGCTGAGAATTGAGATTGATTGGTTGGGTTGCGTACTTGTCTGAATTCCCAAGCTTTGCTCCATATACCACACGTCTTCTTGCACCCTCCCCTGTATAGTAGGGAGGTTGAGTAAGATTGACTGGTTCTAAGTAGTAGTTGTAGATCAAGCTACTTTTTTTTTTTTTTTTTTTCCATACAACGATAATTAAATTAAACTAATCTAATCTATAGGGAGAGAGTTATTCGAATTTTATTTTATATCGAAAAGAAGTAAATTTCATTAAGCAAAAGCATTGGTTTCAATAAAGTCATCAACAATTTAATTCATCACTCACACATGACCTTCTTTTAACCAATAATAAGGATATTGGTCGTGTGAAGCAAAACAGTCAATAGCATGAGCCACTTTGTTACACTCTCTAGGTCGAAATTGAACTTCCTTTAAAAAAAAAAAATGCATAAACAAATTTCTCACATTATCCACAATGTTACCGACATCAACCGAAATAATCTCCCCTATAAATTGCATTTGCAGCAGATAAAATCTTATGAGAAGAAGAGAGAAAAAAACAACATCTACATCAAATAAAATTCATTTATAAATCATGATAGGGTGCAACTAAACCACGTATCCAATTAGCTTTTCAGCTTTTACTAGACACAACCATGTCATAACTTTGTGAGTTATGAGGTTAGGCCCTAATTGGGTACTTCATAAATATTTTATTCTCTTGGTGGTTCAACTCTACGTTTTCTGTCTTTGGGAGTTTTCTTCTTAATCTCAAAAGATAATGGTAGATGGATATTTGCTTGCAGGTTTGTTTATTGTTTTCTCAACAAATATCTGAGCTTAAGACCTTAATCAAAGCTGATTATTATTATTTAATGGAGAAAATGAAGATCTTTTCTTCTGTAGAATAGATTATTGCAGGTTTTATTTAAGGCCGGCCATCACATCAAGTGGGGCAATCTTTTCTTCATTAAACCTCTATTATACATAATCAGAGAGATTAAGCATAAACAAATAAATAATAACAAGAATAAAGCTCCAAGTAAAGAGGTTGTGGTTGAGAGTGGCTCTCACTTGTTCTTCTCAGCAGAGGCCACATGCTCATCAACCAATGATCTTTAATCTAATCACCTTTTTAACAATAATACTTTTTTAAGGGTTGTTATTAAGGAACCTTGGCAATTGGCATAAAGTAGAAGAGAGCTAGTCGGAAGAAAAAGAAGAGGATTGTTTTCTTGTGGTGGAGGATTGTTTAAGGTGTTTTTTTTTCTTTTTGGGGGGGAATTAATGGTTGCGTTGTTTGGTTGTATGGCACTATGTAATTGTACGATTCTGAAATTTCTAAACCAAAAAAAAAACCACAAACGTAGAAAGGACCTGCGAGCAGGTCTTTTACTCATCTTGGAATTCTACTGACCAGGATTTGATGAAACATGACACCATGATGGTGACAAAAGAAGCTTGTTTTTCCATCGCCCTATTCTTTGTAAGATGTCATTTAATTCCTGTATGTCAGAGAATGGTAAATAAAGAAATTCCACTGTGGAATTAAACTACCAATGTTTATCGATAATAGCTCACGTGCACTTGGACGATTGTGCATCCTTGATGGATTATGCGACTCACTTTTATCAATGGTTAGTTGACGATTCTTATAAGTCTGAACGTAACTATCTCGCTGTCTTCCGAATTCAATGATTCTTATAAATTTCACGCTCTTTTGTGCAATGACGTGGAAAGAACGTAAAAGTTATTTTTTAGATTTGAAGTAATAATTCCTAATCGATGAGATCTAAAAGTTTGTTTTTTCAAGGTTTTCGGGTAAATGCTATTTTGTTCCACATTCAACAATGGAGGTTCGTCTAAATTTTTCACTTTCATTTCTGGCCACCCAATTGGTAAAGCTAAGGCATATTTTGAGAGGATAAAAACCAAGTACAGAAAAGTAAGCCCTTTGCTATAATAATCTAGTAGGCTAATAATAGCCTAGTATTGCATTAAAATACTTAACTTGTTAATTAATGGTGCTAAACCTCCTCTAGTTCGTTCAATTATTGATCTCATTTTCACGTTTTATACATTTATAAATGTTAATATCAACAAGAAATAACTGTTGTATTAGATTGAGAGGAATCATCTGATCTCATCTCAGTCCTAAACCAAATTGGGATTTTTTATGTCAACATAATATAATATTACTTTTAAATAGTGCAAAGAAATCAAATGTTTATTAGTCTTGAATTGATGTCAACTAAGAGGTGCTTCATTTCAAACTACCTTCTCTATAAACAAAAGGGACAACTTACAAAATATCAGTTCTTAATTCTATCATCAATCCTTTGCAACTTGGAAATGACACTTCACATTGCTTATTTTTATTTTGCAATTCCATTATTTATTTTGTTTAATACCCTGCAAATCACGGTTTGATACATGTGCAATTCATAAAAAACACAAACTTTTGCACACATGTTAAATTGTTATTGGCATGAATGTGGGAGTTCCTACTTACAACGGATGGAGGGAAGTATTTTTCTTTTGATGCTATTAGTTAACTATGCAGAAAAGAACTTATGCTTACAAGTCAAATTACAATTTTGTTAATACCAAAAACAATATTACAATGTTGTTGCCTTAAAACAATGACATGAAGTTCTTGTTCTTGCCTTCTCCTTAACCTTAAGCCTGCTTATCTGTGGCTTATTAGAATGCTCGTAATCTTATACCATATTCACAGAATAATTGCCATCACAAAAACAAGTTTTTAAAACAAACAAATTTTCTGACAAATTAATTAACTAACTAATCAAGATAGATTACAACTAAACACCACGAACGAAAGCATCCTACTGTGGAGGGCTCCAAAATGTTTTCTGGAAGAAAAACTATCAGCACTGAAATTAATTTCCGAGTGAAACTATATTGGCCACCTTCTGGGGTGGTTTATGATAGGCTGATTGGTTCGCCACACAGTTCCTCCATCTCGCTTTCTAGAAGTTTCAATAAATGAGCTTTGGTCCTTCTATAAACCCAAGCTTGAGCATTCCGATCCCAGTCAAATCTGAAAGGACCACTGCATGAAGAACATATATATTTTAGCAAAATAAAAGAAAAACTTAGTTAAGCACGGTGCAAAATAGTGGGTATTAAACCCGGCCGTGGATTTCTCAACAGCATAAGTAAGCTAGATCCAGATAGAGAAAGAGCACAAAAATGCCTATCATGGTTTTACAATATCAGTATAGGTACTTGTCAAGATGGTGACTACAAGAGACCAAATTTACATCACAGTGCATTTTACATCACATGAGACCTAATTTACATCACATGGCATTTTACATCAAAGACATGACCAGGATTGTGAAGCATTCCCCTTCAGTAAATACAAGGCTCAAAAGGTACAGGCAGTCTAGTTAGCGTCAAAAAGGAATGTCAATGCCCATCAGATTGTAAACATGTTATACATGAAAGCATCGAAGAAGATTGGGCACATGCATGATGGTAAGAAGTCTTCCCTCAGAATATTGGCACATGAATATTGATTTCTGAGATTGATTACAAATAAAACTGTGCCCAAATGGATGGGATTTGCCATACACACAACCTATATGGTAGCAGACGAAGGGCACAGGTTGCAATCTAAGGGATGCCATTCAAGGCTCTGAAAGTCATTTTTCAGATAACATTTCCTAAATTAGTTTGAGCTTCCTTTCCCAAATCTTGTGGGAGATTTTTCATTCATGAGAATCACATAATTCAAGCCTGCATAATTTCATACCTGCATCGCTTCAACTAAAAACCTAGAGACTATTAGAAAATTGTAAGATCATATTTAAATACTGTATTTTATCATTCAATCACAAGTTTAAATGTTTAGTTTCCAATCACAAACACACACTAAGGTGTGTACGAATTGCACAAAAATAATGCCTCTATCAAGGAAATACGAAGAAGCCATGGATTCCGATGTAAACTCAAAGACCAAACATGAAATAGCACATCATTTGAAGATCAAAAGATGTTCATTCACACATTTCATTCTATATATGCATAAGCTTGGTACAGTGACAGATAAGCTCACTTAGTGTTGCCTGTTGAGAATATCCAGTTTTAATGATAGTAAACAATCAATGAGTTTGCCAGGTTACCAAACTGCTCATACAGAAACTGTACATTTAGTTGATGCAATCCAAACAATGGCATGAACCCAAGGTATCAAAAGATTCACAAACATTTTGATACACCAACACATAGATCACAATGCAACAACAGATCTTGGTTTTTAAAATCCTACATAAAATACACAATCACACACTTAAACCTGAAACCAACAAGAGTGACAACTAGAAAACATACCTCACTGGGGAAGACAACCAAAGTTGTCTATTTGGTGTTTGTTTGTTCAAAACATAGGTGCCGAGATCCCCAAGTTTTAAGGTCAGCACCTCATTCTGCCAAATGCGAACACAATTAGTTACAAAAAGTTAAATTACATTCCTTATTAGTTAATCAATTCCAAACAACAATCAGCCATTCTCACCCCATAGTCTATGTCAAAGCCATCAACTTGAACGCTATCTCCATATTCCTGTCCAAGTAGGATTGTCAATGAAAAGATAACAAAATAACAGTGCATGATGTGTTAGGTACCAAAGGAAAGAAACCAATGCATAATGTGTTCGAAACTCGAATTACTCAGCATGAAAAAGGAATGGAAGGAAAGAATTACCTCAAATTTCTCTTGAAGATCATGTATTGTAGTATCAGCTAGCCTGTGAAATTCATCCTCCTGCAGTACAGAACTGTGTTCACATCAATTTATCAGCAACATTCATTTTAGGCCTCTAAGGAAACAACAATTTCAACTAAAATTCCATTTCCACCAAAAAAATCAATATCTTTACAAAATTTCTAATCGATTAACAACTTAAGTAAACAAATTTTGCAACTTTCAATAAAATTAATGCAAACGAAACTTAGTTGAAGCAACATCAACTTCTTAATATGTTAGGAACCCTCACATAATAGCCTTTTAAAAAAAATCAAAACTTCCTTTCCTTATTTTTGCTAGTAAGCAAACAGAAGCTAAAGTTTGATGAAAAATTGGCACGTACCTATAATCGATAGCGGTGGGGACTTCAGCATCGTTGAGGTTCAAGGGGCTAGAACAGAAGCTTCTAGAATCAATCCAACAACGAGGTCCGTGACTGTTCTCAGAGAGATGTAGACATTTCGAAGCTTCTAGAAGATACAAAGACGACCTGAAAGTCGAAGAAGAAACAGAAGATGGAGGTTTGAGAAGCCTCGACAGCCTTCTCAGGGGAAGCAGCTTTGAAGCCATAGCGTCGTCAGGTAACAGCTTCTCTCTAGCCTGAGCTTAGGTTGCTTGAGCTTCAGGTTGAAGATGGGGATGGTCCTAATTGGGCCGAAGACAAAGTTGCCCAGGGCTCATTATTGGGCCATGATATATTGTATTTTTTGGGCATTTGACCCAACAAAAGAGTCTTTCTATTTTACTATCTATTATAAAGCAACTGCGTATTGAAGCTTGTTTGATATTGCTTTTGAAACGGCTAAAAGTATGTTTTTGACAACCGAAAAAAACCAATAATTAAAGCGTTTGGCGGAAAATCTAAAAAATACTTATGGGTTATAAAGCTTACTTGAATGTTTAACAATATTTCAATGTGCTTATAATAAAAGTGTTTCTAAAAGTACTTATGAGCAAAGTGTTTTCTATAAAAACAGTTCTGAAAGGAGGAAGATAGCCTTACGAAAAGGAGATTTCTTTGGATTTCTATGTTTGTTATTAAAATTCCCCTATTCCAATTGAATTGATGCTCTCAACTATAAGATTTCAGGTCAATAAACATAAGTTAGGCCATATTAATTACCGAAAATGAGAGAACAACCAAATCATTTTAAAATTGAATTGGAACCATCACCTTCCATCTAATCATTTCCTAAGTAACAGAAGCAGGCACCTGCAGTGCAATGACAATTGCGGTGGGGAGATTAAAAAAGAGAAGAAAAGAAATAGAAATACACATTATCTTTTAAATTTTTTCTGTCAATCGTGTCATTATGTGATTGGTGTTATAGATTATATAAAATACATACCAAAATAAATAAATAAATAACCATTTTTATGTCCTAGAAGAAGAAAAAAAAACGGTGAAAAAGAGGAACAATAAACAAACAAACAGAAAAGAAAGAAGAACCGCTGAATGAGCGCCTTTGGGTACGGTGCATGAAGACAGGCCCTCACAGCTCGTAGCGTTTGTGGACGCAAATTCTCTCATTTATTTAACCAAAAAAATACAGAGCACAAATTCTTCGCCAGCCTCAAATTAACCAAACAAATGTGAACAAAATACAGAATCTAATTCAGTCGGTTTCCAATTCCACATCTTCTTTCCTCTTTCCATGATTTTCTTTCCTCCCAAACAAACCTAAATAAATTGGGAAAAAACAAGGAAAAGAACAAAATCAGTGCCGTTGATTGGGGCCTATAAATCACAGCCACGAGCTTAGGGTTAGCGTTAAAGAGTCGGCTTGGCCTTTAGCTCACGCCGTATATTCAAAACCATATGTTAATACATACAAACATTTGCATTCCAATAAGTTTGTAAGTTTCTGCTGCAGAAGAAGAAAACCAAGGTCTTTCTCTTACAGTGCGTGCCCTCTATTACAATCTGGCTAAGGAAAGGTCAGATCTTTGTTTCTGCAATTCGTTTTCTCCATCTTTCTTTTCTGGGTTTCTGATTTTTTATTGTTATTTATAACACACATGTTCTTGTTGTTGTTTCTTTTTATTTTTACTTATCCTGTATTGGGTTGTGTTTGATTTCAGTTTGTCACCAATTTCAATGTTAATTATCCATACTGAGCATTTCCAAGTATGTTTCTTTTTTCTTTTTCCCATCTAGCCATCTGAAGGAGCTAATTGTTCATGCATTCGAATAGTTTTTTATTTATTTATATATATTGCTTTTGGTTTATATATAGCAACAACAACATAAAGAATTTATGATCAATTTATATGATTAACACATTACACTTTTATTAGAGATTTAGTGTGTATAGAAGCAAGCATGATATTTCACTCCATCTTTTGGCATGGATTCTTGCAAGTTCATGTTGTGTTGTACCTCAAATTGAAATTATAACCCATTATGTTATATTCCTGTATTGTTTCCCTGGGCGTTACATATACTTTGAAGTCACTTTTTGGTTTTTCCTTCTGTTTCTCAGGCCAGCAGCTCTTGTGTATGTTCTGGTTGGGGTTCCCCAATTGACAGATAATTTCTTTCAGTCTGGCCGCTGCAGCAAAATTAATTTCTTCTCGCACCTCTAAAAGGGTGTGGGGTAATAATGAGAGAGTGATTTTGCTTTGTGTTTTAAGGAGATCAAGATCATCACACATCTGGAGATTGTGCCGTGTTTCAGTGGGTTTGTCGCTTGATTATGGCTAAGGCCATCCAGGGTTAAACTTTTGGAAGCTTGATGGTAGTTCTTCAGTGTACATAACAAGATCACGTTCATTCGAGCTTCCAGACAATAATGAGCACAATAGTTTGCCGTTGATAGTTTTCGGTGCGATCGAAAGTAGTTCATGTGTTGATGTAGCCCTGGTAGTTTGCCAGTAATGGTTAGGTTTTCATGTTTCCAAGCTCACGTCCATTGCCCCAAACCTAAGGTAAGTGGAACAATCATCACGTTTGGTTGTCGACACTTGTGATTTATTATGATTAGTTTGATGATTCACGGCTTATTTTGATTCCAAGTCTTGTTTTTCAAACAGAAAACTCTTCAACCTTCTGTTGAAGCAATGCATAAAACATTACAAGTTTGTTCTCAAAATCAAGCTTTGAAGAATTCATCTGGCAAAACAAGCTTAAACCCATCACAGACAGAAGGAATTTCTCAAGTTAATAGCAGTTTAAAGCATGTATCTTCTCTTGAAGCTGATTGGAAATCAGGTGATATGGAAAGCAGCTTCATTAAAGAAAGTGACCTCAAGGTTACTCAGACAGGGCGCATTATAAAGAGTAGGTCACTAGGAAGTGCATTATACCTGAAGGGGAGGGCTTCTGCTAACAATGACGCCGAGGATGAGACTGATCAAGGAATTTCTTGTGATGGTTCTCAGGATCACAACGGATTGGTGGTACCAGATGGAAGTAGGGACAGAGGAGAAAGCCCACCTGAACAATGTCAGACAAGTCCTACATCAGACTATTGTCAGGTAAGTTCTGGAATTGTCAATAATGAATCAATTTTCTCAATCGGAGAACCATTACATACAGAAAAGGAAGGCCCTGAAAATTCTGATACTCCACCATCTGGAGAGTTTGGTATTGACTCTGGTGACCATACACCCCGTGCACCACAAGGGCTTGTTAAATCACATTCTTTTGCAAACATCAGTGCTTGTTCTCCGACTACCGAGGGGCATTCTCCTATTAACTGTTTACCAGTGCATTCAAGATCTTCTGAGGACCTACATGTCTTAGGCATACAACGGAAAGGGATTTCAGTTCATGAGGCTGAAATTCAGGTAATTCAAGGAAAGGATGATGATATCGGGGGTAAATCTGAGAACCGTAATTTTGAAAACTCCATTGATGATGGTTATGATTCCTGCAACTACTCTGGTTATGCAAAGGACTGGATAGTGCCGGCTACAGATGAGGTACGCACGGAGAAAAACCTCCAAGGAGAATCCTCAGTTCAAAGTTGGAATGAATTGCCAAGCAAGGATTTTAGGGTTAAGCGCATTGAGGAATGGGTTAATAATCTTCAGCATAGCAGCCCGTTGGAAGAAACAAATGAATTGCCCCAATCTAATGATCAGGTGAAGAGAGACTCCAATGACTCAAATGGTTTGGTTGCTGCTAAGACGGATGCTAAGGTCACACCTGGCATGGAAGCTGCTAAAAGATATATATCTTCTTTGAGTGCAGCTGCCACCACAGCTCACCTGGCAAATCATGGATTAGTAGTGATCCCATTTCTTAGTGCTTTTGTAAATCTGAAGGTGGTCAATTTATCTGGAAATTCCATAGGTTCGCCTCTCTTCACTCATCTGTTCGATTCGAATATTTATCATTGTTCTTTCGGTATGCTTTTGTGCTCATTATGTTTGCATACTCGCTGCAGTGAGGATAACTGCTGGTGCTCTTCCTAGAGGACTTCATATGTTGAATCTGTCAAAAAACAATATCTCTACCATTGAAGGTTTGCGTGAACTCACAAGACTTCGTGTCCTGGACCTGAGCTACAACAGGATTTTGAGAATTGGACATGGTAGGTGCTTACGTTGAATTATATAATTCTCAAAAAGTTGTTGGCTTTCTTGTTTATTACCCCTGAATAGTTCATGTCATAACTTAATTTTTTTCCGTTTTCGAAGGCCTAGCTTCTTGTTCCTCTCTCAAGGAGTTGTACTTGGCTGGAAACAAAATCAGTGAGGTGGAGGGTCTTCATCGCCTCTTAAAACTGACCGTTCTGGATCTGCGTTTTAACAAAATCTCGACAGCAAAGTGCCTAGGTCAGCTTGCAGCTAACTACAACTCCTTGCAAGCCATCAGCTTGGAAGGAAACCCAGCTCAGAAGAATGTTGGAGACGACCAATTGAAGAAGTATCTGCAAGGACTTCTTCCCCACATGGCTTACTACAACCGGCAGCAGATCAAGACCAGCACTCTGAAGGATGCTGCAGATCGGTCCGTGCGGTTAGGCATTAGTAACCACCAGTTTGATCGTGGCCTTAGACCAGATCACAAGGCTCCAAGGAAGGCTAGCCACGGTATATCTTCTCACAGGCCATCAACTTCATCAACTCACGGCCATGGAAATCAATCTGTAGTGCCACTGAAGAAGTCCAGGGCTCGTCATGGGCAACTCCCTCCCAGTGGAACTAAAGCATCAACACATAGTCGACATCACCACTTTGATTTGGGCAGCAAACTTATGAACCTCAAACAGGACCTCTCCATGCGCAGGAGTCGGAGCGAGGGAACTATGGCAGCTATGTGAGGTTTTATTTTCATGCTTTGTAGTGGTTCAAACATTTTGTTGGGTTTTGGTTTGTGTTTGGATTTCTATGTTTGCATTATGTATTAACTTTGTGATACTTCATTTTTCTGCTCTTTCTGAACACCCTATTAGTTTGTTAAATGGTTGAATTTCTTTTGTTCAAAGATGTTGGTTGTGTTGGAAATTGTTCCATCCTGCTTATTTTGAACAAGATCAATGAACGATGCATGAAATAAATATCAAAAGAGAGTGATTTTGCACACAATTTACAGTTTACAATGAGAACAGAGGCAGCAAAGTAAAGAACAATTTACACCTTCCATAATTACAATAAGATTTAACCCATGCAAAACCCTTCAACCTTTAACCCATGCAGCCCTGTTGCCAGAGCCGGTCCATTGATTTTGGAGGCCCTGTGCAAATATGGATGTCGAGGCCCTACGTATACAAGTAGAAAAAAAAAATCCATATAGAAACAAAATTTCCTGACACGGGAAGAACACCTTCAGAAGGAGCTTCCCAGAAATATTTCTTTAGTCCCTCTTCCAAATCACAGAGCTGATAAATTGATTTTCCAATTTCAATGGTTGGTGAATTCTCATGTGAATGAGGGAGGGAGAAAAGAACATTGATTTTGGGGAAAGGGCTAAAGCTTGGGTAGGGCTTTATTTTGATGGAGGATGTAGAAAAACTAAAAACCAACACCAGCAAACTCACAGACAAACAAACCAACCACCACAGCAAGCACGCAGATGAAACCCAAAGAAATTCAAGCAAGAAAACACTCACTCACACAGACACGAAAGAGAATAGAAGGAAGAAGACTAAAGCTAAAACTCATAAGCTTCGTACTACGAATTCAAACAACAACAACAACAGCACAAAATGCGAATAGAGGCAACCCCTCTTTGAGAGAGAGAGACCTTTCAGCAGAAACAATAAAAACATTCTAGAGACAAGAGAGCACACTGCCGACAGCATGCCTAATACAAAATTAGCCACAGTAGCATCACTCCTTGAGCCAATAAACAAAACATATCCTACATAAAGCATGGGCATGCTTTTACAAAGTGAATAGAATATTAAATGTGGCTTTGAATTCGGTGGACTTGGTTTAAGTTAACTCTCAACACAGGAGAGTTTAATATGAGAGAGAGAGAGAGAGAGAGAGAGGAGAGATGCACACAACACGGCAGAATCAAGAAGGAACAAATATCTGACAGTTAGGAAATAATAATAATATTTTTGGAATAAAAAATACATAATATATTGCTGGGCTTCTAAAAACATTTGGGGGCCCCTAAATTTTGGGGGCCCTGTGCAGTCGCACAGCCCGC
Source organism: Prunus avium (assembly GCF_965620075.1). NCBI lineage: Eukaryota > Viridiplantae > Streptophyta > Magnoliopsida > Rosales > Rosaceae > Prunus > Prunus avium. Next base: position 34,886,850 of record NC_142286.1, read on the forward strand.
ACATGCTATGGGCCGACTCTGCCTGTTGCCTTCTCAAGCAATTTCTGCAACATAAAAGAACAAAAAAAAATATCCAGACTAGGTCAATTTTCAGTCAAGTAAATCATAAATATTTGATGATATATAGCCAGTCAAACCTTGAGGGTCATCTTCACCCGAATCGGCGTCACTGAGCTCCTCCTGGTCCTCCTCAGGCACCGGGTGGAGCTCGACCGGGTTAGGGCCATTGGGTTCGGACCCGTCCGAGTCATCCGGAAACCTCACCACCACAACTGGGCAAACACAGTGGTGGACGCAGTAATCGGTGACGCTGCCGAGCCGGCCCACCTTGGCGGCTCGCTTGGCGGCGCCGAAGCCGCGGCTACCCATAACGACGACGCCGAGCTGAAGCCTCTCGACTTCCAAGCACAGCCGCTCCTTCATGTCGTGGTCCTTAACTATGTGGATTTTGAACGGAATTTGAGCCTCCACCAGCGGCTGTGCCAGGTCGGCCGCTTTGGTTGTGGTGAAGGCGTCGAAGTCGTCTTCCAGCTTCTGCCGGGACTCGGAGGAGGAAACGGCGTCGTTGGGGAGGTTGGGGTCGACAGAGCCCCAATCGGCGCCGTACAGGACGGTCGTGGGGCGCACGTGGAGGAGGACGACGGAGTCCCCGGGCCGGAGGTAGTTCTGTACAGCCCATTGGACGGCGAAGGCGCTCTCCTCGCTTAAATCGACAGCGATCGCGACCTTCCGCTGGTCCCCGCCGGAGGCTGTTGGGGCGGCGCTGGTCAGCGGGAAGCGCGGGGAGGAAGGTTGGATGTGTACGGACGGTGGTGGGTTCATTGTCGGTTTTTGGTACTAATTTGGATACTTGGTGGGATGCTATGCTATACTATTTTGATGAATCTAAATATCCACACAAAAAAAATAAAATAAAAATAAAAATCAACAATGGTCATGAAGATGTAAACATCCTTGCAAGTATTGATTTATAATGGAGGATGATGACTCAGTGAGTGGCATGGATGTTTGATTGGCGTCATGCCCATAGTCAGTGGAGAGATAATGTTTATGTTCCTATTATCTGTGAATTGCCGGGAGGAGCTGACAATGACATGTCTGTCTGTTTTGGATTAATTAATTCATACGCGTGGCGTGGTATGTGATTCAGAAACCTTATGTCGTTATTGGATTTGAAGGTAATTTCTGGGAAGGAAAAATCAGAAGCGTACAAAAAGACATCACTACACTTCATTTCTGGTTTGAAACTCATGACAATCGATTGGTAAGAAATTAATTTTGACAAAATCCCATTTTTATTGTTGTGGAAGAGTTTGCAGTTTTTTGGTTTTATGGGGCCTGTGGCCCAATAATAAGAAACAACTTCTTCTAAATAGCTCTGGCAAATCTTCTAACAAAGAAGCCCTGGCACCACATATCATCTCAAATTTTATGTTTGCTAATTTTTTGAGAAGATGCCAACGGCCCAATGACACCTTCCATTCCCCCTTCCAAACTTTTACAACAACAAAATAAATTAAATTCTCAAAAGGTAACATGAAAATTTATATGATTTGTCACATCATCAGCATTATGGTTGATTTATATTTAGGGGGAATGGTAGCAACTTTCTCTCTAACCTTCTCTTTTGGACATTTTCCCCTTTCATAATGACATGTGTCATTTTCTTTACACTTAAAATAATGTCATTAATACTTGAGACAAGCTAACTTTTGTTTTCCAAGCTTACCCTTATTAAATATAGGGCCCTTAAATATTGACTTTCATGTTTCCTTCAATTTATCCTTTAATTTTTATGTACAATTTTCTTATTACGCTGTTAAAAAAAATTAATTTAAAAGTGATATATCATATATTGATGAAGAATCACACGTGTGGTGAAAAATGCAAATTCACGTGGAAACAAACATGTATGAAAATGCCTGGGTCTTGGATGCATGTTGATGTTGAATTCACTGAAATGATGTAAGTGTTCCAAGAATTGTTTTTACCATCTCATCCATTTCCGCCATATGGAACTAACTTTTAGGTTGTTTCCTGTTGATTTTTTTTAAATAAAAAATCTGACCTTTTTTTTTTCTTATTTAATTTTTAACAAGATGATAAGAAAGTTGTAAAAAAAAATGGATTAATTGAAATAAACATAAAAGTCAATACATTTAGTAAGGGTAGATTAGGAAAACAAAAGCTAGTTTGTCTCAAGTATTAATGACATTGTTTTTTTTGGTGAAAACCAAGGTATCCCCCGCGCGATTGCGGGGACTAACCCTCGAGGTACTGTCGGGCGCAAAGCGGGGACCTCTCCCAACAAAGTCTGCTCTATTCGCAAGCGCCTGGGATCGAACCCAAGACCTCTTGTTTAAAGGATCCAAGCCCCTTCCACTTGGACCAACTCCTGTTGGTATTAATGACATTGTTTTAAGTGTAAGTAAAGTGACACATGTCATTAGGAAAATGAAGAAAGTCTAAAAGAGAAGGCTAGAGAGTGTTTTTATTTTTTATTTTTTTGATCAAATAGAAACTTCATTAGATAAACTTCAACGGTACAATTAAATACGTCAACAAAACATCTAAAATGCCAATCCCAAGAGGGCAACAAACTAACATGCTAAAAACACAACTAACGCGGACAAAAGCCACATTAAAATTACAAGCCCACATCACCACAATTAACCATAAGCTCAAACAAAGCCCACAAACCTAGCATAAGCAAAACCCGAAAACAACCCATAAGCCTAGACGAACCCTACCACCACCACCTGATGAAGCGTCGTCGTGGCCACACCCACCACCGCATCCGTAACAGATCTGGAGAAAATATGATTTTCAATGATCTACCTGCGCACAAGAGCGAACAAATAAACAAAAACAAAAACTTTGCCAAACAACAATTGGGTGATTTGCTAGCACTCCCCTTATATTTATGCTGCATGTTTGTTAATAAATATCCCAAACTGATCATTCATATATACAAATTGTAAGAGACATTGAGGCCCCCAAAGACCCATCAAAGACTATTAATTAAACATCCCATGCTCCTGCAATAATGCACAAGTTAAGTTAGTAGTGGGGTAGCACAATTTGCGCTCTCCTTATATTTATTTTTCTGCCACTATATTTCTGCCAACTAGCTAAAAAAGCTTGACCAGAGGTCAAGATAGAACCTAGCAACAAGCAGGGCTGCGATGAATGAGTCTTTATTATTGGACTTTTCCCTTCAAGTACTAAGGTTGGTTTCAACATTTATCAGAAAGAAACAGATGAAATGAACGGCTGAGATTGCTTCCGTATGAACCCAACCAGTGAAGATTTTCTATCTGATGAACCGCCAGCCACAAGCTACATTGGTTGGAAAAATATTTGCCTCTGCCCTGGACGAAGGATACAAGTTATTACAGCAATAAAGCACAAATCTAGCAAAGAAAGTGATTTGTGTAGCCTTTTCAACACGGCAAAACAAAAGGAAAATCTAGCCAATGGGTCCAAGTTTCAAACTTTTTGTTTATCTGTTGGTGGGTAGATAGTAGAATTGGTCATGACTGAATTCTTGTTGATTGTAGAAGAAGGTATATAAATTTTCTCAAACGTAAGTAAGGCGCTGAATTCTTGAATTTTCTCAAATATAAATTTTCAATAATGAAACAATTGAAACGCAAAGTTGCTCAAACGTAAGTAAGGCGCTGTTCATACATGCATGACCTGAGTTTCTCCAAAGGTGACAAAATTTTACTTGCAGACAGAAGAGTTGATCTTTAAGTTTTTGCCACAAATGGCACGATGATGACTTTGCCGCACAGCTGCCCGAGTCCAATCTCCACCAAATGACCAAAACCATGGGGTAGAATAGAAAATTCAAGTCCACTCTCTCTCTCTCTCTCTCTCTCTCTCTCTCTCTCTCTCTCCTTTCTTTAAAGCTTATGTTCTTGGTGCAATACAGTATCTAGAACTTGTCTGCAAATCGGTTTTGTGCAGCCATGGATGCCAAAACCAAACGAAGTTTGGTGCTTTTGCTTTGCTTATGCCTACATCTCAAAACCCATGTTTGCCTTGCAGCTGACACCATTGATGCAAACCAATCTCTCTCTGGTGATCAAACTATTGTCTCTGCAGGAAAGGTTTTTGAGCTGGGTTTCTTCAAACCAGGTAATTCTTCAAACTACTACATAGGCATGTGGTACTCTAAACAACTAGTATCTTTGGAGACCATAGTTTGGGTGGCAAATAGGGAAACACCAGTTTCTGATAGATTTTCTTCAGTCTTGAGGATCTCAGATGGTAATTTAGTTATCTTTAATGAGTCCAACACTCCAATTTGGTCCACAAATTTAGCCTCCACCACCACCTCAGGTTCTGCACAAGCAGTTCTTTTAGATAGTGGAAACCTTGTCTTAAGAACTGCTGGGTCTAATGCTAATACATCAGAGCCTTTGTGGCAAAGCTTTGATCATCCAGCTCATACATGGCTACCAGGAGCTAGAATTGGATTCAACACTGTCACCAATCAAACCTTAATTCTCACTTCATGGAAGAGTTCAGAGGATCCTGCACCAGGTCTTTTCACTCTTGAGCTTGACCCCAATGGAAGTAATGCATATCTCATATTTTGGAATAGGTCTAGACAGTATTGGAGCAGTGGAGCATGGGATGCAAACTCACGTATTTTCAGCGGGGTTCCTGAGATGAGGCTTAACTATATCTACAATTTCAGCTATGTTACAAACAAAAACGAAAGTTATTTCACCTATTCTCTTTATAATCCAAAGACAATATCTCGATTCGTGATGCATACCTCAGGGCAGATTCAGCAACTCACATGGTTGGAGATTTCCAGCCAGTGGAATTTGTTTTGGAAACAACCAAGAAAGCAATGTGAAGTTTATGATTTATGCGGGGCATTCGGCAGTTGCAACGAGGTAAGCCCGATCTCCTGTAATTGTTTGACAGGTTTTGAGCCAAAGTTGCAGAGGGATTGGTATTTGCAGGCTTATTCTGGTGGGTGTAAAAGAAAAACCCCTCTGCATTGTGAGAATGCTACTAGCGCTGACGGGAAGCAAGACCAGTTTAAAATGGCTAGGATGTCATTGCCTGAAAATGAGCAGTCTGTGAAGGTTGAGACTATTGCTGGATGTAAATCAATCTGCTTAAATAATTGCTCTTGCACTGCTTATGCTTATAATAGCAGTGGATGTTCAATTTGGATCGGAGACCTCTTCAATCTGCAAGAATTCACATCAAGTGATAGTCAGGGAATAACTTTGTACCTCAGACTTGCAGCTTCAGAGTTTAAGAGTCCTAAAAGCAATAAGGGATTGATTATTGGTGTTGTGGCAGGCTCAGCTGCTGGAATAGCAATTCTCTTAGGCCTTATTGTGGTTGTAATCTTGAGACAAAGGAAGAGAGTGACTGGAACGGGAAAAGCAGTAGAGGGTTCATTGGTGGCCTTTGGGTACAGAGATCTGCAAGATGCAACAAAGAACTTCTCAGAAAAATTGGGGGGAGGAGGCTTTGGTTCTGTTTTCAAAGGGACCCTGCCTGATTCATCTGTCATAGCAGTAAAGAAGCTTGAAAGTGTCAGCCAAGGAGAGAAGCAATTCAGAACTGAAGTGAGCACAATAGGGACAATTCAACATGTCAATCTTGTCCGGCTTCGCGGGTTCTGCTCTGAAGGTACAGAAAGGATGTTGGTCTATGATTACATGGCGAATGGATCATTGGATTCTCACCTTTTCCATGATACACGTCCAAATGTTTTGGATTGGAAAACAAGGTACCAAATTGCTCTGGGGACAGCAAGAGGGTTGGCTTATCTTCATGAGAAATGCAGAGATTGCATCATACATTGTGACATAAAGCCAGAAAACATTCTTTTAGATACTGAACTTGGTCCAAAAGTGGCAGACTTTGGCCTTGCAAAGCTTGTTGGAAGAGAGTTCAGCAGGGTCCTGACAACCATTAGAGGGACAAGAGGCTATCTTGCACCAGAGTGGATTTCAGGAGTGGCAATAACAGTGAAAGCTGATGTTTACAGCTATGGAATGATGCTGTTTGAATTTGTGTCAGGAAGACGGAACTCTGAGCAATCTGAAGATGGTGAAGTTAGATTCTTCCCAAGTTGGGCTGCTAACCAGATAAGCACTGCAGAAACTGATGTGCTGAGCCTATTAGACCCCAGGCTAGATGGAAATGCTGATGTACAAGAGCTCACAAGGATTTGTAGAGTTGCTTGCTGGTGTGTTCAAGATGATGAGGCTCATAGGCAGAGTCGGCCCATAGCATGTGCGGGCTGTGCGACTGCACAGGGCCCCCAAAATTTAGGGGCCCCCAAATGTTTTTAGAAGCCCAGCAATATATTATGTATTTTTTATTCCAAAAATATTATTATTATTTCCTAACTGTCAGATATTTGTTCCTTCTTGATTCTGCCGTGTTGTGTGCATCTCTCCTCTCTCTCTCTCTCTCTCTCTCTCTCTCTCATATTAAACTCTCCTGTGTTGAGAGTTAACTTAAACCAAGTCCACCGAATTCAAAGCCACATTTAATATTCTATTCACTTTGTAAAAGCATGCCCATGCTTTATGTAGGATATGTTTTGTTTATTGGCTCAAGGAGTGATGCTACTGTGGCTAATTTTGTATTAGGCATGCTGTCGGCAGTGTGCTCTCTTGTCTCTAGAATGTTTTTATTGTTTCTGCTGAAAGGTCTCTCTCTCTCAAAGAGGGGTTGCCTCTATTCGCATTTTGTGCTGTTGTTGTTGTTGTTTGAATTCGTAGTACGAAGCTTATGAGTTTTAGCTTTAGTCTTCTTCCTTCTATTCTCTTTCGTGTCTGTGTGAGTGAGTGTTTTCTTGCTTGAATTTCTTTGGGTTTCATCTGCGTGCTTGCTGTGGTGGTTGGTTTGTTTGTCTGTGAGTTTGCTGGTGTTGGTTTTTAGTTTTTCTACATCCTCCATCAAAATAAAGCCCTACCCAAGCTTTAGCCCTTTCCCCAAAATCAATGTTCTTTTCTCCCTCCCTCATTCACATGAGAATTCACCAACCATTGAAATTGGAAAATCAATTTATCAGCTCTGTGATTTGGAAGAGGGACTAAAGAAATATTTCTGGGAAGCTCCTTCTGAAGGTGTTCTTCCCGTGTCAGGAAATTTTGTTTCTATATGGATTTTTTTTTTCTACTTGTATACGTAGGGCCTCGACATCCATATTTGCACAGGGCCTCCAAAATCAATGGACCGGCTCTGCTCATAGGCCATCAATGGGCCAGGTGGTGCAAATCCTTGAGGGAGTTTCAGATGTCAACGTGCCACCAATACCAAGATGTGTCCAAGTCTTTGGAGACGACCAGGAGCACATAATCTTCTTCCCTGAGTCATCCTCAAGCCAGAGTTCACATCAAAGGAGCAATACACTTCAACAGCTTCCTCTCAGACCAAGAGCACCACATCTTCAACCATCTCCAAGAGATCTGAAGAAGAGCATCAAATAAACACTTGATGTGCCTTTTCCATTTGGTCATTTGGTTTGAGCCTTCTAAGTAATTGTCATTTGTATTATATATTTTTATATAGCTTCTTTTGATTTGGTATGGTAATTGTATTATTGTTTATATATATTCCAAGAGCCTTGCTTCAGAACAAAGTCTTTGGAGATAAAACTGCTGTTTCTATTTGAAAACCTTCATTTGCACAAATGAAAATTGGACCGAAAACTATAATTGAATAATTGTCGAGTGTGTTTCAATTGAACCACATAAATACACGATTTAACGGCTAGACTAAAATGTAATCCAAATGAGAGTTTTTCACTCTTGAGATATGCTCTTATTTGGTGAGATTAAATATTTGAAGGTTGCTCTTCTTGAAAGAGATTAGAGAAAAATTAAGGAAGTTTGATAAAAGAATTGCAAGATTGTGCCATCATTTTTTATTCATCTACATAAAATGGATAGAGCAAAAACGACAGCGTAGCAAACAGATGGCAAACATACAAAGCCAAACTCATGAACAGTGGTGCACCCCCATCACACCATAAGAGAACCGGTGCTTAAAACCTTAATCAGGCAGGGACAGAGAACTTTGGTTCGGTCAAGGAGCCTGTTGGTTCTTTTGATTGGTCACCTGACTGTAAGCTCATATTTGAATTTTTTGAATCCGAGCAGCCACATCAGCGAAAGCCTTTCTAGAATAAATATGTTCTTGCAACTCTTATGACAAGATATGTTGTCTTTTTTTCTTCGTATAGTATTCTATTCATCTTGCACACAGTAATCAAAATTGGATTGATGCTAACGACATTCATTTACTTCTCTAGCTTTTCACTTTCTGTCTACACTTATGTCAATTTATTCTGGAACCTAGTTACTCACCTGAGACTGAGGGAGGACTATATCACAACTTCCAAGTAGAAAAGTTATTATGCGTGGCATATTGTGATTGGTCGGAAATATTTACGCTTGAAGTGGTAATGTGGATGTGTAAGGAAGTAATGCACTAAAGAACCGAAAAAAGACTTCACTACACTTCATTTCTGGTTTGAAACTCATGACAGTGATCTATTAGTAAGAAATTAATTTTGACAAAATCACATTTTTATCGTTGTGGAACAGTTTGCAGTTTTTTGGTGTTATGGGCCTGAGGCCTAAGAATAAGAAACAACCACTACTAAATAGCCCTGACAAATCTTATAACAGGGAAGTCATGAGACAATAATACCATGACCTTGTTTTTTCGGTCTGAATAATACCATGACTCAGTAGCCCAGATCTATACTTAAGCCCAACTTTACAAAGCTTGTCAGCAACAACATGGAGAATAGTAAACACAAACTCAAAATCCCACCGTCAACAAAACTCAAATTACAATTGAGACTCGTTTACAAGGTTATCCTAATACTTTTCGAAATGTGAAACTACCTCGGAAGACTCATGGTCAACCAAGGGTCAAACTTTCCAAATTTGGTCAATCGGCCCCGCGGGGCCCACGACCTCCGTTTTACTATCCGAACATTCCTATGGGTTCCACAAGGTTTAGGAAATACGTCTTGCAAGTTTGGTTCGGATCGGACGGTTGGATCGCTTGCGATCGCACGATCGGACGGTTATCGTAAAATGCAAACTTTAAGCTATTGAATCGGAATACATTACACTACCCACAACTCAAGGATGCATCATGTGGGCTAGGGGAACGATCCCCAGTTGGATTGTTTTCCCTAGTACATGATGTGCATCATCATATGTACCTCCCCTTGGATACTGATGCTTGGAAACAGTGGATATGGATACATGGATACATGGATACATGGATATGGATACGTGGATATGTCGGAACCCGGGCACCCTTGACGGGGTGTTACCGTAGACCCTTGACTGGGTAGTCTCCGTGCGTAGGACTTGTCACATGCGTATGAGTCTTGAGGATTCGACTGTACGTGCTGGCTGAGAGTTAGTCCCCCGGTTGGACGGCTCATTCCCTGGCCACATGGTTGTTGAGGATTCCTCCATGTGATCTAGTTAAACAATCCCCGGATTGGATTGTTGTCCCCTGGTACATGATGATGGTGAGAGGTGGGTGTATTTATATGTATATATATATATATATATATATATATATATATATATATATATATATTCATTTATAGGCATACATATTACATATATGTATATGTGGATTCGTTTCTGGATTGAGATTCGTGAGATTGTGCTTCGTAAGTACTCTGTACATGTATGAATGTTTAAGTCGTAGATTGGAAAGTGTTGTTCGGCAACATACGCTTTGGATAGGGTATGGTGGTGGGGTTGAACTGACATAAGGGGAGGAATTGATAATGCGTTCAGTATGTGTCTTGTCGGATTTGAAGTTGTAGATGAATTTGAAATTTATCGTTGGTTCTGCTTTAAATAATCGTATATCATCTGAAATCGTGATTTGTCGAGATAAAAACTACGTGTGGCTTGATCCCTTACCCAAGGGTTCGTAGGTAACCTAGGTGCAGCCGCGAAATATACTATGTTTAAAAGGTTTGATCAATTCTGAGTATGTGAATAGATTTTGATGTGGTTATTGGATTTGAGTCCTATTTATTATTATTGTTGGGTTCAGTTTTGAATATGTTGGTACGCCTGAAGCTCGATTTAAACTTGAGCGAGATTAAATGCTTGTTTATTCCTCAATTATCACTTGAATGAGTTTTATTAATTAGTGTATGTGTTTCTATTTTGAATTTATTGGAAGGCCGGAGGCCTATTACGTAAATTGCATGTTATTATCTTGTGTATGTTGTTGTTGGGATGATTTTAATTGTGTTTTTTAACATATTGAAAAATTTGGGAAATGTCCATTTTTTAGGGGAGGCTTTGTCGAAATTTCGGCAGAAAGTCTTGTTCTTCAGTAAGTGGGCCCGGCATCGGTGTGATGTCGGAAATTTCCACAGGATTCGTCCTAAGTTCCGAGGAATTCGGGCAGGGCCTGTCACTTTTCCCTTCAAGTACTAAGGTTGGTTTCAACAATATCACAAAAAAAACAAATGAAATAAACGGCTAAGATTGCTTCCGTATGAACCCAACCAGTGATGACTTTCTATCTGATGAACCGCCAGCCACAAGTTACATTGGATGGAAAAATATTTGCCTCTGCCCTGGAAGAAAGGATACAAGTTATTACAACCACTACCAAAAAAAGAGAAAAAAAGAAAAGAAAAAGAGCAACAAAGCACAAATCTAGCAAAGATAGCGATTTGTGTAGCCTTTTCAACACGGCAAAACAAAAGGAAAATCTAGCCAATGGGTCCAAGTTTCAAACGTAAGTAAGGCTCATTCCTATATTAACATAATAATGAAACAATTGAAACGCAGATTGATTGTCCATTACGGCTGACAAAGCTAAAAATGGCATCAAACTCTGTTCATACATGCATGACCTGAGTTTCTCCAAAGGCGACAAAATTTTACGTGCAGACAGAAGAGTTTATCTTTGAGTTTTTGCCACAAATGGCACCATGATGACTTTGCCCAAGTCCAATCTCCACTAAATGGCCAAACCATGGGGTAGAATAGAAAATTCTAGTCCACTCACTCCTCTCTCTCTCTCTCTCTCTCTCTCTCTCTCTCTCTCTCTCTCTCTCTCTCTCTCTCTCTCTCCTTTCTTTAAAGTTTAAGTTCTTGGTGCAATACAGTATCTAGAACTTGAATGCAAATTGGTTTTGCGCAGCCATGCATGTCAAAACCAAACGAAGTTTGGTGCTTTTGCTTTGCTTATGCCTACATCTCAAAACCCATGTTTGCCTTGCAGCTGACACCATCGCTGCTAACCAATCTCTCTCTGGTGATCACACCATTGTCTCTGCAGGAAACGTTTTTGAGCTGGGTTTCTTCAAACCAGGTAATTCTTCAAACTACTACATAGGCATCTGGTACTCTATACAAGTGGTATCTTTGCAGACCATAGTTTGGGTGGCAAATAGGGAAACACCCGTTTCTGATAGATTTTCTTCAGTCTTGAAGATCTCAGATGGTAATTTAGTTCTCTTTAATGAGTCCAACACTCCAATTTGGTCCACAAATTTAGCCTCCACCACCACCTCAGATTCTGCACAAGCAGTTCTTTTAGATAGTGGAAACCTTGTCTTAAGAACTGCTGGGTCTAATGCTAATACATCAGAGCCTTTGTGGCAAAGTTTGATCATCCAGCTCATACATGGCTACCAGGAGCTAGAATTGGATTCAACACTGTCACCACTTCATGGAAGAGTTCAGAGGATCCTGCACCAGGTCTTTTCACTCTTGAGCTTGACCCCAATGGAAGTAATGCATATCGCTTACTTTGGAATAGGTCTAGACAGTATTGGAGCAGTGGAGCATGGGATGCAAACTCACGTATTTTCAGCGGGGTTCCTGAGATGAATCGTAACTATATCTACAATTTCAGCTTTGTTAAAAGCAAAAACGAAAGTTATTTCACCTATTATATTTATAATCCTCAGACAATATCTCGATTCGTGGTGCATACCTCAGGGCAGATTCAGCAACTCTCATGGTTGGAGAATTCCGGCAAGTGGAATTTTTTTTGGAGCAAACCAGGAAAGCGATGTGATGTTTATGATTTATGCGGGGCATTCGGCAGTTGCAACGAGGTAAGCACGGTCTCCTGTAATTGTTTGACAGGTTTTGAGCCAAAGTTGCAGAGGGATTGGAATTTGCAGGCTTATTCTGGTGGGTGTAAAAGAAAAACCCCTCTGCATTGTGAGAATGCTACTAGTGCTGACGGGAAGCAAGACCAGTTTCTGAAAATGGCTGGGATGTCATTGCCTGAAAATAAGCAGTCTGTGAACGTTGAGACTATTGCTGGATGTGAATCAGCCTGCTTAAATGATTGCTCTTGCACTGCTTATGTTTATAATAGCAGTGGATGTTCAATTTGGATCGGAGACCTCTTCAATCTGCAACAACTCACATCAAGTGATAGTCAGGGAATAACTTTGTACCTCAGACTAGCAGCTTCAGAGTTTAAGAGTCCTAAAAGCAATAAGGGATTGATTATTGGTGTTGTGGCAGGCTCAGCTGCTGGAATAGCAATTCTCTTAGGCCTTATTGTGGTTGTAATCTTGAGACAAAGGAAGAGAGTGACTGGAACGGGAAAAGCAGTAGAGGGTTCATTGGTGGCCTTTGGGTACAGAGATCTGCAAGATGCAACAAAGAACTTCTCAGAAAAATTGGGGGGAGGAGGCTTTGGTTCTGTTTTCAAAGGGACCCTGCCTGATTCATCTGCCATAGCAGTAAAGAAGCTTGAAAGTGTCAGCCAAGGAGAGAAGCAATTCAGAACTGAAGTGAGCACAATAGGGACAATTTCACATGTCAATCTTGTCCGGCTTCGCGGGTTCTGCTCTGAAGGTACAAAAAGGATGTTGGTCTATGATTACATGGCGAATGGATCATTGGATTCTCACCTTTTCCATGATACACGTCCAAATGTTTTGGATTGGAAAACAAGGTACCAAATTGCTCTGGGGACAGCAAGAGGGTTGGCTTATCTTCATGAGAAATGCAGAGATTGCATCATACATTGTGACATAAAGCCAGAAAACATTCTTTTAGATACTGAACTTGGTCCAAAAGTGGCAGACTTTGGCCTTGCAAAGCTTGTTGGAAGAGAGTTCAGCAGGGTCCTGACAACCATGAGAGGGACAAGAGGCTATCTTGCACCAGAGTGGATTTCAGGAGTAGCAATAACAGTGAAAGCTGATGTTTACAGCTATGGAATGATGCTGTTTGAATTCGTGTCGGGACGACGAAACTCTGAGCAATCTGAAGATGGCAAAGTTAGATTCTTCCCAAGTTGGGCTGCTAGCCAGATAAGGACTGCAGAAACTGATGTGCTGAGCCTATTAGACCCCAGGCTAGATGGAAATGCTGATGTACAAGAGCTCACAAGGATTTGTAGAGTTGCTTGCTGGTGTGTTCAAGATGATGAGGCTCATAGGCCATCAATGGGCCAGGTGGTGCAAATCCTTGAGGGAGTTTCAGATGTCAACCTGCCACCAATACCAAGATCTCTCCAAGTCCTTGGAGACGACCAGGAACACATAATCTTCTTCACTGAGTCATCCTCAAGCCAGAGTTCACATCGAAGGAGCAATAGCACTTCAACAGCTTCCTCTCAGACCAAGAGCACCACATCTTCAACCATGTCCAAGAGATCTGAAGAAGAGCATCAAATAAACACTTGATGTGCCTTTTCCATTTGGTCATTTGGTTTGAGCCTTCTAAGTAATTGTCATATGTATTATATATTTTTATATAGCTTCTTTTGATTTGGTATGGTAATTGTATTATTGTTTATATATATTCCAAGAGCCTTGCTTCAGAACAAAGTCTTTGGAGATAAAATTGCTGTTTCTAATTTGAAAACCTTCATTTGCACAAATGAAAATTGGACCGAAAACTATAATTGAACTATTGTCGAGTGTGTTTCAATTGAACCACACAAATACACGATTTAACGGCTAGACTCAAATGTAATCAAAATAAGAGTTTGTTAGTCTGTCTTGAGATATGCTCGTATTTGGTGAGTTTACATATTTGAAGGTTGCTCTTCTTGGAAGAGATTAGAGAAAAATTATGGACTTTGATAAAAGAATTGCCAGATTGTGCCATCATTTTTTATTCATCTACATAAAATGGATAGAGCAAAAACGACAGCGTAGCAAACAGATGGCAAACATACAAAGCCAAACTCATGAACAGTGGTGCACCCCCATCAGACCATAAGAGAACCGGTGCTTAAAACCTTAATCAACCGTTAAACCCCAAGAAAGAACCCAACTAATTTTTGCTTTTCAAATTCTTTCTAATTACGTGCCTTCCGCTTTCTCTCTCAGGTACACTCTCTGCAACTATTTTGATTTCTATGAATTTTACTGAAAACAATTGGATTTTTCCTTGCAAAAGAGACCACATATAAATTGGGTATCTTAGGGTTTCTTTGGTTGAGATTGAATTGCTATGTGCAAGTTTCTTGAGGATGGAATGAACCCTTCTTGTTCTTTTGTGTGCCCTCTTGGTGTGTGATTAGATTCGACTAAAGAACATGAACGGAAAGGTGATAAACCAAAAAGGGGTTAATTTTGAACCCAATCCTATATCTTTATGTATGGATAATCCAGATGGAAAGATTTACGAGAAGAAATGGAATAAGAAGAAAGGGAAGTTAGCTAAGAAGTCTGATCTCCCATGTGATGGTGACAAGAAACTTCCCATCTGCTCCCATGATGGGTTTCCTGATCATACCCAGAACTGTTCATCGGTTGGTATTCAGAATTCTAGTAACTGTTCAAAGATGAGCAACCATGGGTCTGATGAAGTAAGCAGTGATAGTTTTCTTTAGGATCTTTTCAGGCCAGCCAACCCTCTGCTGTACTTCAATGTAGCAAGGTTGAACTTGAAGATTCTAATGGCAGTGTTTGTGAAGATAACAAGACTGGTAGTGGCAGAGCCTGCGCCCACGATGGAAAAGAAAATAGATTTTTTGAAAAGAAGTGGCAGAAGAGGCAGCATGCTGCTAGGGATCAACAAAGGCACTAGGTGAAGGAACAGCCAAGTTACAGATATCCAGCTGTAGAGAATAGTGTCTGGGTTGAGCATGGTAATAGTTTGGAAGCTAATGCATTGGTTTTTTCTGGACACAACAGTGGTGCTTATGGGAGAACTCCCCGGAGAGTATTGGGTGAAGCACCACAATGGGTTGCTTCTCAACAGAGGTTGAATTGCAATGGGAAACAAGGACTTGGAAATTGTAGAGCAAACTTCTTTGGGTTGCATGATAAGTTTGTTACGTATCAAAAAGAATTTTCACAGGTTCCTTTTGGCATGCACCATTAGAAGAATAGATATACAGCCAAAAGAATGTTTAACAATGATCATCATGTTGCAAGTCATAGATATAAACTCTGTTTGAACTCATCCTTTGTGTATTCTAAAATAGAGGTTGATTTCTATTTTAATACGAAGAAGGTTCTGGTTTGGAGGTTGGAGAGTGTTGCTTGCTCTGTCATGCAACCTTATTTTTTTGGGTGAAATCATGCAACCTTATTAAAATCAACAATGGTCATGAAGATTTAAACATCCTTGCAAGTATTGATTTATAATGGAGAATGATGACTTGGTGAGGGACATGATGAGACAAATTACTTTTTTTTTTTTTCGTGACAAAGGGATAGTCTAAACTACTAGTTTGAATCAGATAAATTGGCCCGTCATGTCTTTAAATGAACAATTTTGCTGTATCGTTTGTCCTTAGGACATGGATGTTTAATTGGCCTCCTGCCCATTGTCAGCGGAGAGATAATGTTTATGTTCCTATTATCTGTGAATTGATGTAAATGCAACCATTCCCAGGAGGAGCTGATAATGACATGTCTGTCTGTTTTGGATTAATTAAGTCATACGCGTGGCATGGTATGTGATTCAGAAACGTTATGTCGTTATTGGTTGATTAAACCCATTGGATTTGAAAGTAAATTCTGAGAAAGAAAAATTAGAAGCTTACAAATAGTTTTGTACGGTTGAATGGGCTCATTGAATTTGAGTTGAAACTTGGAAGAGAGAGGTTGGTGGATTGTAGCTGCTGGACAAGAAGCCAACGATTCATTTGGGCCGAAATGGGGAAGGCAAGATCAGTTTGTCTTTCAGTGTGGGTTAGGCGTTTGAGGACCTAGCCATGAACGGCCTTTACTTTTCGAGCTTTTTGCCAGCTATCAAAATGTCAATTATAATGAAGCTGGATAATAGCTGTAAAGTCTCATGTCCATATCCACATAACCCACTCACTATTTTGGTGTTGAATGACAAAGACGATATGCCTAGCGTACCTTAAAAAAGTATAAGAATTTGTGTAAAATGAGGATAGCACTGTTTTGTTATTTCCGACCAATTACAGTATGTCAAGTAGAAAAGTTATCATATGTGGCATACCGTGATTGGTCGAGAATATCCACGCTTGAAGTGGTAATGTGGGTGCTTGAGAAAGTAATGCACTAAAGAACCGAAAAAAGACATCACTACACTTCATTTCTGGTTTGAAACTCATGATAGTGATGTTAGAAATATGCCCTTAAAGCCAACTAATTATGTAATAGTTAGAGTTAATGACATCTTTGATAAAAGACATATTATGTTATTAATGGGCAAGAAAGGTTGTTTTATATATTAAATGATCATATATTATCTTTCAATATGTAGAACAACCATAGTCCAAGGAATACACAAGTGGATATGAGAGCTATGTAATGAGATTGCATACATGGAGACTTGTCATCATCCCTAAATCCTGAATATGTTCTTGGTCATATTAAGTGTGAAGACAAATCGATATGTGTGTAGGTGCTTGTAAAAGAACAAGTACACTGAACGCAATCCAACACATGAGTTACAGCATGGAAGTCTTTACTCACATGTCCAGCTGGAACTCATAAATTGCAATGATGCAAACTAATCCTTAGACTTGAGGCATCATAGATGTATTGTGACTATGTTGTTAATCTTTGAGGGCACTATACGGTCATGCTGAATTAGGCATAGTTTAAAGGTGCTCATCAGGATTCTCAATAGAGTCATGGAAGCAAATTAATGTATAACAAGGAATCTCTACTCTCAGTAAAGGAGAGAGAATACTCCAAGATATGATTGGTCAAATCTCTGCGCAGAGTAGTTGATAAGACTTGAAAGAAAAAGTCTTCAAATCTTACCAGGATAATCATATAAAAGGAATGATTCACATTAGGATATTCACAATCGGATTCCAAGATCTAATAATGTGAATAAGGAGTATTGGCATAAGAGAAGGATTCAATTGCACGGTCATTCCAATTTGAACAGGTTCTTTCACATTGTCTCATTTAGCTTGGATAACCATGACTTGCTGCTAGGCAACAACCATAATTTGTGGATGTCCTAAAAGGTTTCAATTAACCTTTATTAATATGAAGAATTTAATTATGGAATTTAATTCGTATATCATCTTTGAGGAGTTGAGTCAACCCACTATCTTGCTAAAGGGAACCTACGAATCTGCACACCCAAAAAATGTGATTAGAGATACAATGAGGAGAAATGAAATGAGGAGACACAAGTCAATGGTTGATAATCAAATGTCAAATGTCAATCTCTTGGCCTCTTCCTGTGGTTTTCACCTTTTCTTTTGCTTTCATTTGTGTTCATCAATCTCTCTCTCTCTCTCTCTCCCGCAACCCATTCCCCCCTCCTCCTTATCCCAACCCAACCTGCAAAAACTTCTTTGCCGAAAACCTTAGTTTGGGTACCTCAAGGAGATGCTTTTCTGGTCAATAAGAAGACACAAAACACAACACTCAATTTCACACAATATACAAAACCCAAAATTCCAAGTAGACAACTTCAATCTATCTTGACGTTAAGATTGTGGAGTGTTTTAGGGTAGAGTACGTTCTTTGGCTTTCTCTCATTGGTTTTGAGGGGGTTGGGTTGGGATCTGGGTTTTGAAGGGGTGGGATAAGGAGGAGGGGGGAATGGGTTACGGGAAAGAGGGAGAGACAAAGAGGGAGAGCTGAGAGAGAGAGAGAGATTTGGATTTTTTTTATTTTTTTTTGTATTTTTAAGTTTATTTATTTATTTAAATTTTTTTTTTCAGTTTTTTTTTATTTTAAAAATATTTTAATTAAGATGGACGGTTTTAGCCCTCAAATTAACGGCCAAATTGACGGAAGGACCAATGAGAGAGTTGGATGACCTAATTGCCTCAAAAAAAAGTTTGAATACCCAATTGCAACTTGAGGTAAAGTTCAGAGACCTTTACAGTTAAAAACCCTATTTATTTTTCTGCCACTATATTTCTGCCAACTAGCTAAAAAAGCTTGACCAGAGGTCAAGATAGAACCTAGCAACAAGCAGGGCTGCGATGAATGAGTCTTTATTATGGGACTTTTCCCTTCAAGTACTAAGGTTGGTTTCAACATTTATCACAAAAAAAAACATATGAAATGAACGGCTGAGATTGCTTCCGTATGAACCCAACCAGTGATGATTTTCTATCTGATGAACCGCCAGCCACAAGTTACATTGGTTGGAAAAATATTTGCCTCTGCCCTGGAAGAAAGGATACAAGTTATTATAGCCACTACCCAAAAAAAAACAGGACAGCAATAAAGCACAAATCTAGCAAAGAAAGTGAATTGTGTAGCCCCCCCTAACACGGCAAAACAAAAAGAAAATCTAGCCAATGAGTCCAAGTTTCATGACTGAATTCTTGTTGACTATTGAAGAAGGTATATAAATTTGCTCAAACGTAAGTAAGGCGCTGCTCATTTCTATATGACCATAATAATGAAACAATTGAAACGCATATTGATTGACTTGGTCCATGGCGGCTGACAAAGCTACAAATGGCATCAAACTCTGTTCATACATGGTTTTGTGGTCCAATCTTATTGCATGGTTGGTTGACCACATGACCTGAGTTTCTCCATGTTGAAGAATACACAGTCCCACATTGGACACTCCAAAGGTGACAAAATTTTACTTGCAGACAGAAGATACCAACTGATACAGCGGAACAAGAACAAAAGATAATTTCGAGCAAACTTAACTCCGTTGATTCTAAGAATACCCAGAATTAAAACTCTAATCTGTTAATTCTGAGAATACCCAGAAAAAGAGAAAAGAGATGAGAGGAAAATCTCAATCTTCATTCAATAACAAACATCAACTCCCCTTTCATTCAATTTCATGCATTATTTATAGGAGCCTCTCAATCAAGATAAGATAACTCCTCATAACTCTCCTAAACCTTTTCTATCCCAACTTCCCTCCTAATGATAACTTCACATTAAATCTCCCTATAACTCACAAGTATGAAAAGACTCTCTATAACTTTATTCATGAACCTAAATAACTCCCACATACGAAGAGACACTTATTTAATATAGGTTATTAAGACTTTCCTCATGCATGAACGTGATCCCAATGGTCCATGTATGTATTTGCTAAACTCACTGCATCATATTCTCAGAATTAACAGATTAGAGTTTTAATTCCAGATGTTCTTAGAATCAACAGAATTAAGTTTGCTCGAAATTATCTTTTGTTCTTGTTCTGCTGCATCAGTTTATCTTTGAGTTTTTGCCACAAATGGCACGATGATGACTTTGCCGCACAGCTGCCCAAGTCCAATCTCCACTAAATGACCAAACCACGGGGTAGAATAGAAAATTCAATTCCACTCTCTCCCTCTCCCTCTCTCTCTCTCTACTTTCTTAAAAGTTTAAGTTCTTGGTGCAATACAGCATCTAGAACTTGTCTGCAAATTGGTTTTGTGCAGCCATGGATGCCAAAACCAAAGTAAGTTTGGTGCTTTTGCTTTGCTTATGCCTACATCTCAAAACCCATGTTTGCCTTGCAGCTGACACCATCGCTGCAAACCAATCTCTCTCTGGTGATCAAACTATTGTCTCTGCAGGAAAGGTTTTTGAGCTGGGTTTCTTCAAACCAGGTAATTCTTCAAACTACTACATAGGCATCTGGTACTCTAAACAACTAGTATCTTCGGAGACCATAGTTTGGGTGGCAAATAGGGAAACACCAGTTTCTGATAGATTTTCTTCAGTCTTGAAGATCTCAGATGGTAATTTAGTTCTCTTTAATGAGTCCAACACTCCAATTTGGTCCACAAATTTAGCCTCCACCACCACCTCAGGTTCTGCACAAGCAGTTCTTTTAGATAGTGGAAACCTTGTCTTAAGAACTGCTGGGTCTAATGCTAATAGATCAGAGCCTTTGTGGCAAAGCTTTGATCATCCAGCTCATACATGGCTACCAGGAGCTGCCATTGGATTCAACACTGTCACCAATCAAACCTTAGCTCTCACTTCATGGAAGAGTTCAGAGGATCCTGCACCAGGTCTTTTCACTCTTGAGCTTGACCCCAAAGGAAATAATGCGTATCTCATACTTTGGAATAGGTCTAGACAGTATTGGAGCACTGGAGCATGGGATGCAAAGTCACGTACTTTCAGCGGGGTTCCTGAGATGAGGCGTAACTATATCTACAATTCCTATGTCTACAATTACAGCTTTGTTACAAACAAAAACGAAAGTTATTTCACCTATTATATTTATGATCCTCAGATAATATCTCGATTCGTGATGGATACCTCAGGGCAGCTTCAGCAACTCTCATGGTTGGAGATTTCCAGCAAGTGGAATTTGTTTTGGAGCCAACCAGGAAAGCGATGTGAAGTTTATGATTCATGCGGGGCATTCGGCAGTTGCAACGAGGTAAGCACGGTCTCCTGTAATTGTTTGACAGGTTTTGAGCCAAAGTTGCAGAGGGATTGGAATTTGCAGGCTTATTCTGGTGGGTGTAAAAGAAAAACCCCTCTGCATTGTGAGAATGCTACTAGTGCTGACGGGAAGCAAGACCAGTTTCTGAAAATGCCTGGGATGTCATTGCCTGAAAATAAGCAGTCTGTGAACGTTGAGACTATTGCTGGATGTGAATCAGCCTGCTTAAATAATTGCTCTTGCACTGCTTATGCTTATAATAGCAGTGGATGTTCAATTTGGATCGGAGAACTCTTCAATCTGCAACAACTCACATCAAGTGATAGTCAGGGAATAACTTTGTACCTCAGACTTGCAGCTTCAGAGTTTAAGAGTCCTAAAAGCAATAAGGGATTGATTGTTGGTGTTGTGGCAGGCTCAGCTGCTGGAATAGCAATTCTCTGAGGCCTTATTGTGGTTGTAATCTTGAGACAAAGGAAGAGAGTGACTGGAACGGGAAAAGCAGTAGAGGGTTCATTGGTGGCCTTTGGGTACAGAGATCTGCAAGATGCAACAAAGAACTTCTCAGAAAAATTGGGGGGAGGAGGCTTTGGTTCTGTTTTCAAAGGGACCCTGCCTGATTCATCTGTTATAGCAGTAAAGAAGCTTGAAAGTGTCAGCCAAGGAGAGAAGCAATTCAGAACTGAAGTGAGCACAATTGGGACAATTCAACATGTCAATCTTGTCCGGCTTCGCGGGTTCTGCTCTGAGGGTACAAGAAAGATGTTGGTCTATGATTACATGGCGAATGGATCATTGGATTCTCACCTTTTCCATGATACACGTCCAAATGTTTTGGATTGGAAAACAAGGTACCAAATTGCTCTGGGGACAGCAAGAGGGTTGGCTTATCTTCATGAGAAATGCAAAGATTGCATCATACATTGTGACATAAAGCCAGAAAAGATTCTTTTAGATACTGAACTTGGTCCAAAAGTGGCAGACTTTGGCCTTGCAAAGCTTGTTGGAAGAGAGTTCAGCAGGGTCCTGACAACCATGAGAGGGACAAGAGGCTATCTTGCACCAGAATGGATTTCAGGAGTGGCAATAACAGTGAAAGCTGATGTTTACAGCTATGGAATGAATTTGTGTCGGGCAGACGAAACTCTGAGCAATCCGAAGATGGCAAAGTTAGATTCTTCCCAAGTTGGGCTGCTAGCCAGATAAGCACTGCAGAAACTGATGTGCTGAGCCTATTAGACCCCAGGCTAGATGGAAATGCTGATGTACAAGAGCTCACAAGGATTTGTAGAGTTGCTTGCTGGTGTGTTCAAGATGATGAGGCTCATAGGCCATCAATGGGCCAGGTGGTGCAAATCCTTGAGGGAGTTTCAGATGTCAACTTGCCACCAATACCAAGATCTCTCCAAGTCCTTGGAGACGACCAGGAGCACATAATCTTCTTCACTGAGTCATCCTCAAGCCAGAGTTGACATTAAAGGAGTAATAACACTTCAACAGCTTCCTCTCAGACCAAGAGCACCACATCTTCAACCATCTCCAAGAGATCTGAAGAAGAGCATCAAATAAACACTTGATGTGCCTTTTCCATTTGGTCATCTGTTTTGAGCCTTCTAAGTAATTGTCGTATGTATTATATATTTTTATATAGCTTCTTTTGATTTGGTATGATAATTGTATTATTGTTTATATATATTCCAAGAGCCTTGCTTCAAAACAAAGTCTTTGGAGATAAAATTGCTGTTTCTATTTGAAAACCTTCATTTGCACAAATGAAAATTGGACTGAACTATAGTCGAGTGTGTTTCAATTGAACTACATAAATTGACGATTTAACGGCTAGACTAAAATGTAATCAAAATGAGAGTTTTTCACTCTTGAGATATACTCTTATTTGGTGAGATTAAATATTTGAAGGTTGCTCTTCCTGAAAGAGATTAGAGAAAAATTAAGGAAGTTTGATAAAAGAATTGCAAGATTGTGCCATCATTTTTTATTCATCTACATAAAATGGATAGAGCAAAAACGACAGCGTAGCAAACAGATGGCAAACATACAAGTCCAAACTCATGAACAGTGGTGCACCCCCATCAAATCACACCATAAGAGAACCGGTGCTTAATAAAGGCAGTAAATCGTTTGTTAGTTAGTTAGCCATCTGTAACTAATCTTATACAGTTGTATTTGACAGCTCATCATTGTAATTTAATATAAAGCTTGTACAAACTATTCTTTCAGTATTTTTGAGAATTACAATTCCTTTATGGTATCAAAGCCATTCGATCCTCTCTTCCGCAATCTTTCTTCTGCTATTTTTTTCCTTTCTCAAACCCTAATTTTTCTTCTTCCTCTCTGCTTCCATGGCGGCTTCTGATGCTTCTTCAGGTCAAACGCCACCGCTTGCTGGTGGTCCTGTTCTTTCTCCTGCTGCACCGTCCTCACTTCCAGCTTTCACTACTGTTACTGTTCAGAATATTTCCGGCATGATTCCGATCAAACTTCAGGCAAACAACTATTTGCTCTGGAAGAATCTTTTTCTCCCAATTCTTCGCAAATTCAAGATGCTCGGTCTCGTTACTGGTGCTGAGCCTCCTCCTCCTCGCACAATTCTTGATTCTACTGGTTCCACCATTGAGAATCCAGCCTTTGATCTTTGGTATGATAAAGATCAAAGCCTGATGATTTGGATTATCTCCACGTTATCTTCTGATCTTCTCTCTCATACTGTGGGCATTGAGACCTCGCGTGCTCTCTGGGAACTTCTTGAGAAACGTTTCGCCGGTGTTTCTCGTGCTAGCATTCATCAATTGCGCTCGCGTCTTCAAACCCTCACTAAAGGTGATCTGTCTATGGTCACGTATTTGCAGCAGATGAAGGAAATTGCTGCTGGCTTGGGCGCGGCTGGCCAACCTCTCACTGATTCTGATCTTGTTGCTTACATCCTGGCTGGTCTTCCTGAAGAGTATGATTCTTTTGTGACCTCTATTGAAACTCGCAGTGACCTAGTGTCTTCTGATGAGCTTCATGGTTTCTTGCTTGGTCGTGAAGCTGCGATCCTACATCGCAAGACTCGTTCTTCTCTGCCAGTCACTCATGAACCGTTTCATGCTTATGCTGCTTTTCCACAACACAGAGGTCGTGGATCTCATGTACATTCTAGGCACAGAGGTCCTGGTCAGGGCCAATCCTCCTTTGGTCAACCTCAATTTCAGGCCCAATTTCAGTCTCGCCCTATGAATTCAGGCTCTCGTGGATTGCTTCCAACACCTCCTGTTTCTTGGACGCAAAATTCTTCTTTTGGATCCTCTTCTCGTGCACCGTCTCAATTTTTTCATGGCGGATCTTCATCCAACTCACATTCTTCTCCATTTTCTTCTGATGCTTCCCACTCCTCTCATGGAGTTATTATTTGTCAATTCTGTAACAAGCGTGGTCATGGCGCTGCCACTTGCAGGAAGCTAGGTCGTCTTCTCAATCAGACTTCCTCTTCACAGTCCTCGTCTCAGTACTCAGGCTATTATGTCAATCCACAGTCCCAGCCTCCTTCTGCCTCTTGGATTATGGACACTGGGGCTACCGCTCATGTTACTGCTGATAACAGTCATCTTCAAAATTCTGTTCCTTACTCGGGTCTTGATTCTTTGCAAGTTGGAGATGGTAACTGCTTACCTATATCGCATATTGGTTCTTCTGTTATTACTACTCCTTCTGCTGATTTTTCTCTTCGGAATATTTTACATGTTCCTCATATTACTCAAAATTTACTATCGGTTCAGAAGTTCTTAGAGGATAATCAATGTTCTCTAACTCTCTATCCTTCTGAATTTGTCATTAAGGATCTGGTTACACAGAGGATGCTTTACCGCAGTCCACTTAAGGAGGGTATGTACAAGTTGACTGCTGGTGTTGACTCTGTTGCTGCCAAGACCAGTTGCTCTGCTTCTTCCTTTATGGTAAATAAATGTGATTTGCTCACTTGGCATCAGAGATTAGGTCATCCTCATGCTTCTGTTTTTAGGCAAGTCATGAGTCATAATAACCTACCTTTATCTGGTTCATTTGCTACAAATGTACTCTGTTCTGCTTGTAAGCTAGGAAAGGCATCCAAACTTCCATTTCATGGTTCAGGCTCTAAGACTACCAAGCCTTTGGAATTGTTACATAGTGATGTCTGGGGTCCGAGTCCTGTACATTCTGTTTCAGGAAATAAATACTATGTTCTTTTCTTGGATGATTTTACCAAGTATGCTTGGATTTATCCCATGAAGTTCAAATCTGATGTTTTTGGTATTTTCAAGACTTTTAAGGCTAAAATGGAAAACCTGTTGGACTCTAAAATCAAGATACTCAGGAGTGATTCTGGTGGGGAATTCTTAAGTTCTAATTTTCAACAGTTTCTTAATCAAGAGGGCATTGTTCATCAATTAAGTTGCCCTCACACTCCAGAGCAGAATGGTGCTGCAGAGCGAAAACACAGGCACATAGTTGAATTGGCTAGAACTTTGTTAGCTGCTTCTAAAGTTCCTTTTCAGTTTTGGGTTGATGCCTTTCTCACTGCCCTCTACCTTATCAACCGCCTACCTTTTACCTCCTCTCACCTCTCTCCTTTTGAACTCCTATTTCACTCCAAACCCAATTATCATTCCCTTAAAATTTTTGGTTGCCAATGTTTTCCTTGGTTAAAACCTTATAGTCCATCCAAATTACATCCCAAGAGTTTATCTTGTGTGTTTCTGGGTTACAGTCTTAATCATTCTGGGTATCGTTGTCTTGATCCTGTTACAAATCGCCTTTATGTATCTAGACATGTTACTTTTCATGAATCTATTTTCCCTTTTCATGCTACTGTTTCTTCTTCCTCTTCTGATTCTATTTCTTCACATTTTCCTATCATTCCTCTCACTTTTCCTGTGGTCACTTCTTCTCCTTCACAGTCTCCTTTATTGTCCTTATCCTCCTCACCTCCTCCCTCTTCTGTGCCCTCTGTTTCTCCCCCTTCTCAATCTTCATTATCTGTTCCTTCTTCTTCTATCCCTGTTCAAAACACTCATCCTATGATCACTCGATCAAAACATGGTATTTTTAAACCTAAAGCTCTTACAGCCACTAAACATCCCTTGCCTTCTTCTTTACATTCTGCTGCCCTTCTTCCTCCCACTCCCACTACCTATAAACAAGCTGCTAAACATTCAGTGTGGGTTGAGGCCATGAAGAGTGAACTTGCTGCTTTGGACCAAACCAAAACCTGGACTTTGGTCCCTCCATCTCCATCTCAGAATTTAGTTGGTTCTAAGTGGGTTTTTCGCACTAAGTTTAAACCTGATGGTACTGTTGACAAATTCAAGGCTCGTTTGGTTGCTAAGGGGTATCATCAGCGAGAAGGCTTGGATTTTCATGAAACTTTCAGCCCTGTGGCTAAACCTACTACGATCAGACTTCTTCTTTCTCTAGCAGTCCAATATGATTGGTTCTTAAATCAATTAGATGTGAGTAATGCTTTCCTTCATGGTTTTTTGAAGGAAAATGTTTTTATGTCTCAGCCCCCTGGTTTTGCTGATCCTACTAGGCCTCATTTTGTTTGTCAGCTCAATAGATCTTTGTATGGCTTAAAACAGGCCCCTAGGGCGTGGTATGATGAATTGTTCAAAGCCTTGGTTTCTCTGGGGTTTCGATCTTCTCAGGCCGATTCTTCTCTTTTCATTAAGTCAAGTGGTGCTTCTCTTGTTCTTGTTTTGGTCTATGTTGATGATATTTTGGTCACTGGAAACTGCAACACAGCTTGTACCTCTCTTATTTCTCATCTCAGTGCCAAATTCCCAGTTAAGGATCTTGGTCCCTTACACTATTTCCTTGGCTTGGAGGTCACACGATCTGCCCAAGGTCTATTTCTTTCTCAAACTAAATATGCTTGTGATCTTCTCAAGAAGACAGATTTTCTTGGGGCTGCTTCTTGTTCTACTCCCCTTGGTTCTTCCAAGTTGGATAATTCTGGGGATATTCTTGAAGATGTTACTTTCTATCGCTCTACTGTGGGTGCCCTTCAGTATCTTACTTGGACTAGACCTGACTTATCCTATGCTGTTAATCTTGTTTGTCAGCACTTGCATCAGCCTCGTTCAAATCACTTGGGTGCTGTTAAACAAATTCTTCGTTATCTCAAAGGCACTATTGACATGGGGGTCTGGTTTACTAAGGGTTCTCTTGGTTTGCAAGCCTTCACGGACGCTGATTGGGCTGGTTGTCCTATTGATCGGAGGTCTACCAGTGGGTGGTGTATCTTTCTTGGTTCAAATTTAATTTCCTGGTCAGCTAAGAAACAACCGACAGTGTCTCGCAGTTCTACTGAAGCTGAGTATCGTGGTCTGGCTATGACTGCTGCTGAGTTGCTCTATTTGTCCAAGTTATTCAAAGACATTGGTTTTCAGTTACCTTCTCTTCCATTTCTCTGGTGTGACAATCAATCTGCCATTCATCTTGCTTCTAATCCAGTGTTTAGTGCCCGGACCAAACATGTGGAGGTTGATTATCACTTTACAAGGGAGTTGGTTCAACAAAGGTTCTTGTCTATTAAATTTGTTTCCTCTGAACATCAGCTTGCTGATATCTTTACCAAACCTTTATCTGCTGCCAGACATTCTCTTCTTCGCACCAAGCTCACAGTGCGTTCTCCTCCCTTCAGCTTGAGGGGGGCTAAAGGCAGTAAATCGTTTGTTAGTTAGTTAGCCATCTGTAACTAATCTTATACAGCTGTATTTGACAGCTCATCATTGTAATTTAATATAAAGCTTGTACAAACTATTCTTTCAGTATTTTTGAGAATTACAATTCCTTTACTTAAAACCTTAATCAACAGTTAAACCCCAAGAAAGAACCCAACTAATTTTTGCTTTTCAAATTTTTTCTCATTATGCGCCGTCTGCTTTCTCTCTCGGGTACTCTCTCTCAACAGAGGTTGAATTGCAATGGGAAAAAAGGACTTGGAAATTTTAGAGCAAACTTCTTTGGGTTGCATGATAAGTTTGTTACATATCAAAAAGAATTTTCACATGTTCCTTTTGGCATGCACCATAAATGGCAGTCAACCACATAAATTCATGAAGATTCCAATCATGGAACATAATTCGGGTAGGTGTTTATATTCTCCATTGGATGGCGAAGGTGCTCTCCTCGCTTAAATCGATGGAGATCGCGACCTTCCGCTGGTCCCCGCCATAGGCTGTTGGGCGTTTGAGGACCTAGACATGAACGGCCTTACTTTCGAGCCTGTTGCCAGCTATCAAAATGTCAATTATAATGAAGCTGAATAATAGCTGTAAAGTCTCATGTCCATATCCACCCAACCTACTCACTATTTTGGTGTTGGATGACAAAGACGATATGCCTAGCGTCCCCTTAAAATGCATAAGAACTTGTGTGTAATGAGGATAGTATTGTTTTGTTATTTCTGACCAATTACAGTATGTCAAGTAGAAAAGTTATCATATGCGGCATACCGTGATTGATCGAGAATGTCCATGCTTGAAGTGATAATGTGGGTGCTTGAGGAAGTAATGCACTAAAGAACCGAAAAAAGACATCACTACACTTCATTTCTGGTTTGAAACTCATGACAGTGATTGATTGGTAAGAAATTAATTTTGACAAAATCCCATTTTTATTGTTGTGGAAGGGTTTGTAGTTTTTTGGTGTTATGGGGCCTGTGGCCCAATAATAAGAAACAACCACTTCTAAATAGCCCTGGCAAATCTTCTAACAGAGAAGTCCTGAGACAATAATACCATGACCTTTTTTTTGGGGTCTGAATAATACCATGACTGAGTAGCCCAGATTTATACTTAAAAGTTTACAAAGCTTGTCGGCAACAACATGAGATAAGACAACTTAAAATGGCCAGCCCAAACAACATGGAAATATAGCTTGGAGGCTGGCTTAAGAAGTTCAATTCCACCATCAAACTATTTAAAATGTTTAATTCTATTGATTTTCTCACATTTGTTGATAGTAGGATTGAACCCTCAAATAAGTTGCTCACTCTAAACTCCTCATTATAGCTTTTATGTGGCTTGAGGCACCAAATATCATCTCAAATTTTATGTTCGCTAATTTTTTGAGAAGATGCCAACGGGTCAGTAATTCAGTAGTAAGAGCATTTGCGTGCATATCAGTACTCATAGGGTGGAATCCCAATGACACCTTCCATTCCCCCTTCCAAACTTTGACAACAAAAAAATAAATTAAATTATGGGAAGGTAACATGAAAATTTATACGATTTGTCACATCATCATCATCAATATGGTTGATTTATATTTAGGGGAATGCTATCAACTTTCTCTCTAACCTTCTATTTTTGTTAGGAATGAAGAAAATTTCCAAGTGTATACATTCCTCTCTCCCGACTTTTCGGTGAGAGTCTACTCCCTGCCTAGGGTTAGGGTTTTTTCTTCTAGTTTTCTTCTAGGTTTTCTTGGCGGCTACTTGTCTGCCATTTGGGGGGGTGTTTTGAAACTGGTTATCCATGATGGATAACATGGATTTTATGGCTGCAAAGGAAGATGTGGAGGAAGTGGTCTGTTCTTTTGATAAGTTGTTGTCGTTAACTAACGAAGAAAAAGATGGCCTTCAAATTGAACCAGATGATACGACAATGATGAACGAGCGGCTCCATCTTTGTTTGGTAGGTACGGTACTTACTGATCAAGGTTTCAATCGTGAGGCTTTCAAACAAACCATGTTGAGGGCCTGGGGTATGATGCGAGAGGTGGGTGTGAAAGACCTGCGAGATAATCTTTTCTTATTTACGTTCACAACTGTGCTTGATAAAGAGATGGTGATACGAGGGGGACCTTGGAATTTTGATAAAAACCTGGTCTCACTAGAAACACCATATGGTAATAGAGCACCGAACATAATGGTTCTTCATAATGCTGATTTTTGGGTTCAAGCGCATAATCTGCCGTTAAATAGAATGACTGCTATGACGGGGCGCCAGATTGGAAATAGATTGGGTCAATGCATTGATGTGATGGAAGGAGCAGATAGTGAATGTTTGGGGTAGGTATTTGCGTATTAGGGTTCAGTTGGATGTGACCAAACCTCTTCGCAATGTGATGAAGCTGCAATTTGACCACTCTTTAGAGGTAATGATTGAGTTCAAATATGAACGACTACCAGATTTTTGTTATGCTTTGTGCACTACTACAAAAAGTGAAAAAGACAACCAGAAAAAGACGACGGTAGAAGAAAAAACCGTCGTTGTGTTTAAAAAGACGACGGTAACAAAAAAACCGTCGTGGATAAGTGACTTAAACAACTAAAAAACGGAGGTACTATTGAATATTTTTTTATAACGACACACACAAATAAAAAAGCGTCGTCTTATTAAAAAGGTTTTCTTCAAAGTTAAAATCTGACCAAAAAACGACGACAGCAGATATGACAAGCGTCGTCTTTTAAAAATCAAGTGTCCTTTTTTTGGTAAAGACATGGTTGTTTTGAAAAAACTGCCGTCTATTATATGTAAAGATGACGGTTTTTTTTTAAAAAAAGGTCGTCTATTATGAAGTAAAGATGACGGTTTTTTTTAAAATGGTCGTCTATTATATGTAAAGATAACGCTTTTTTGTAAAAAAGGGTCGTCTATTGTGAAGTAAAGATGACAGTTTTTTTAAAAAAAAGGGTCGTCTATTATATGTAAAGATGACTTTTTTTTGTAAAAAAGGGTCGTCTATTATATGTAAAGATGATGCTTTTTTGTAAAAAAGGGTCGTTTATTGTGAAGTAAAGATGACGGTTTTTTTTTAAAAAGGGTCGTCTATTATATGTAAAGATGACGCTTTTTTGTAAAAAATGGTCGTCTATTGTGAAGTAAAGATGACGGTTTTTTTAAAAAAGGGTCGTCTATTATATGTAAAGATGACACTTTTTATAAAAAAACTGTCGTCTATTATATGTAAAGACGACAGTTTTTATTTATTTAAAAGGGTCGTCTATTATATGTAAAGATGACGGTTTTTTTTTAAAAGCGTTGTCTTTTAAAACACGCTAAAAAATGGCTGCTTAAGTGAATTCGTGCTCAACAAATTTTCAAATTTTCACCTGTCTTTGAAAACCTTATCTCTCATTAACAAGTGTCGTCTTTTAAAACACGCTAAAAAAAGGCTACTTAAGTGAATTCGCGCTCGACAAAATTTTCAGATTTTCCCCCGTCTCTGAAAACCTTATCTCTCCCTCCTTGAAACCCTCCTGCACTCTTTAAAACACCCTCATGAAACTCTCTACAAAATCATCAAAAAATCGATATCAATGAAAGAGTTGAGAGATTTTCGCAGATCCATAAGATGTAGAGGGAGGTTCTGTATTTGAGAATCAAAGCTGGTTGAAAGGTTTGATTTGAAAGTCACCTAATCTCTCAATACCCTTCTATATCTTGCTAGTGAATTCTGGATTAGTCTCTTTGCATTTCTAGTATGTTCTTTGTCTCCCTGATTTCAAATTTTCTATCTCTCTTGATTTGTCTGGTTTGTTTACATATTTTTTTTTTTTATATTTCTGGTTTCTTTTTAGATTTTTTGATTTTATTATCAGGAGATGAGGAGGAAGCTTGCATATTTATAACTTTTTCTTTTGCAGGTTTTCTATGTGAGTCGTATGTTTTTTTGTTGTTGAAAATTTGTTACCTTCTCGTTTCACTATCATTTTATTTATATATTTTTTCTTTGCAGGTTCTCGATGGTCTTTTTTATGCTCATTTTACAAGTTTTCTATGGAAATATGGTCCAACGGTAAAATTTCTCTTCCACCTAATTTTTTATGTTTATAATCTTAGCTTTTTTTTTTTTCTCTCTTTGTCATTTTGATTTATTTACAGGGATGATGGAGGAGACTTCAGTTGTGCATCATTTGTATGTTTGGATGAGGAAGGCTTGGATTAGGAGTACGTAGGTCTTGTTAGGAATTATGTTTGTTGTAAAATAAAGATTGGTTAACTATGTAATAACTATTGAATCTTCAAGTTTTATGAAAGAAACTATTTTTGAGTGTATTAATAAAGCATTATGGTTGGTTTTCTAGTTAAAATCGTTGTATAGCATCATAGGAAATCAAAAAGAACTAAAATGTAGCAATTTGGGAACTCATTAGACGACGGTTTTTATAATAAATCATGATCTTTACAGATAATTAACGACAGTTTTTATAAAAAAAGTCGTCTATTATAGGTAAAGATGACGTTTTTTTATTTTTAAAAAGAGTCGTCTATTATATGTAAAGATGACGGTTTTTTTTTTAAAAGGGTCATCTATTATATGTAAAGATGACGGTTTTTTTTAAAAATGGTCGTCTATTGTGAAGTTTAGATGACTTTTTTTTTAAAAAAATGGTCGTCTATTGTATGTAAAGATGACAGTTTTCATAAAAAACCATCATCTTTACATACAATACACGACGGTTTTTAAAACCGTCGTCTTTCATCCTATAATTAACGATCTTTACCTTTAAACAACGATGATTTTCTTTAAAAACCGTCGTCTTTACAGATCAACAACGACGGTGAAAAGCCATCGTAGTTTGGCACCCAAATAGACGGCGGTCGATTTAACGACGGATTTCAAAGCATTACAACGACGGTGGATCCCCGTCGTCTATTTCGTTTTTTGTAGTAGTGGTGGGAGGATTGGCCATGTAGTCAAGGAGTGCAAATTTGTGAGTGCCATAGAGAAGGTAGCAAAAGAAAACCCTTATGGTTCCTGGTTACATTCAAAGTTTGAGGTGGGTAGGGGGAGAACTATTAGTCCAAGGAAGCAGGAGGAAGAGAGGAATAGTCGACGATCTTTTGGGAATAAAGAAGGGAATTGTCCAGGAGTGGGTGGAGATAGGGGGTCTAGCGGCCGGCCACATGGGAATTATTTTAAACATAAGAAACATGGTACTGGTGGTTTGATTACAATTAAGGATGATTTAGTTGACAATGCATCTTTGGCAAACAAATTGAAGTCTAAAAGGGGTGTGGTGAAGGGGGGAAGTAAATTCATAATCAGTGAAGGGGAATTCATTGGCTGAGAAATTGGTAGAGGCTGTTTGCCGCCGGAAAGCGGAAGAAGACGAAATTCAACTAGCACTGCGCAAGGTAGCTTGGGAGACAGCACAGGCAGTAGCTGCTGATGCGTCATCTACCAA
The DNA here is from genome assembly GCF_965620075.1 of Prunus avium. Lineage (NCBI taxonomy): Eukaryota > Viridiplantae > Streptophyta > Magnoliopsida > Rosales > Rosaceae > Prunus > Prunus avium. The sequence goes on from NC_142286.1 coordinate 34,919,823, forward strand.
GCCTAACATTCTGAGTGAGCAGAAAAATAGAAGGGAGGTGATATGGAAAGTAAGTGAGATGGAGTTGTGTTGATAAATCAGGCAGACATTCAAAAAGGTGAAGTCGGGTCCCTTTCGAAAGACAATGTTAAGACAGTGGCAGCTTGTTTTCATAAGATATTGGGCAGCTTAAAAAATAATGAGGACACTATTGTAAAAGGAGGAGCACATGCTGATGTAGAGAAGGAATTGAAAAGTGTACCTGAGAAAGTGGAATTAGCAGATATGGAAAATAAAGAGGAACAATCTGCACTTATGCAAATTGACAACGTCAGTAGTTCTGAAACGAGGGGAGAGGAATTGGTTAAAGCATGTGGAGGGAGATGGAAGCGCAAGCCACGACTAGTGAAACCGATTGGAGAAAATAAAGGTAGTGGGCTTGAAAATAATGTGGGAAAGAAGGGGGGAAAAGAAAATGTGATGACAAGACTGTTACAGATACATTTGTAACCAAAAAAGTGAAGATAGAGAAAGAGGTTTAAATTGCTGAGATAGAACACGTGGTGGGAGCAGCGGGACTGGCCCACCACAAACAATGAGAATTTTAAGTTGGAACGTCCAGGGTTTCGGGACCCCTGGGACATTCCATTCTCTCAAGCGTATTTTGAGGGAGAAAAAACCCAAGCTGGTGTTTCTTATGGAAACCAGTGTTTTCAAAGGCATGCCTTCGCGCGCGTCGGAGCGAGGCGGCAGCAAATCGCCTCAAGGCGTCGTTTGTTTCGCGAGTTGCACGTTTAGCGCGGGGAAGGCGTGAGGAGGCGTTTCAAGGCGCAGCGAGGCAGAGCAAGGCGCAACGAGGCGGAGCAAGGAGCGCCAGATCTGGACACTCAGAACTGGAAGAAATTTTGGGAGTCTGCAAATTGGCTGCGGCTCTGCGAGGAAGATGACTCGCGTGGGTTTTTTTTTAAGTTAATTGTAATGAAACGACGTCGTTTCCTTTGAAGTGTTTAAAAAAACCTTAAAGTGAAACGACGTCGTTTCACTTGGAGTGTTTTGAAAAAAAGAAAACACTCAAGTTTCTGTTTTTTTTTTTCCTTCCCTTAATTTGTAATAAACTTAAAGCAAGAATAATTAATATCTTCTTGCCTTTTCTATCTCCAGCCAACTGTAGTTTTTCTACTTACCTTTTTTTTTTCTTCTAAATTAATATATTAACACACACACACACACACACATATATATATATATATATATATATATATATATATATTGTATAGTACAAATATTAGTGAATGATATTAGTGTTGAGGAGTGGGATGAGTGAATTATGTTTTTGTTTTGATGTTGAACAAATATTTTATGTTTTGGGATTGATTATTATGCTTTGAATGACAATTAGTACTTGTATTTAATTATATTTAAAAGATTGTTATGGTTCAATAAGAATTAGTTGTACAATTTAATTGTATTGTATTATTCATAAATTTTTCTTACTAAAATAAATTAATGTTCAAAAGGCTTACGCCTCGCGTAGCGCTACTAAAAACGCCTCACCTATACGCCTCGCCTTTGAAAACATTGATGGAAACACAAATGACGAAAGCTCAAATGGAGAAGAGAAGATTTCAATGTGGTATGACAGGGGGAATTTTTGTGGGCAGAGTGGGGTTGGGGGGAGGTTTATTATTGATGTGGACAACTGGTTGGGAGGTGAATTTGTTATCATACTCGACAGGTCATATACATGTATCAGTTAAAACCTCATATAATTATTGCTTCTATTTGACGGGTTTTTATAGGAATCCAGAAACCCAAAATCGAAGATTTTCTTGGGAGTTACTTCGACGTCTCTCACAGTCAGTGAATGGACCTTGGCTAGTTATCGGAGACTTTAATGAAATCTTGATGGCCTCAGAGAAAACAGGTTTGAGAGATTGCCCAACATATCAAATGAACTCCTTTCGTCAAGCTTTGGTGGATTGCAACCTGGGTAGTGTCCCATACCATGGATATCCTTTCACTTGGGCTAGAACATACCCGAGTGGGGATACGGTGGAGGAAAGGTTGGACAAGTGTGTGGTTAATGGGAGAATTAGTGCGGATTATGGTCATATTCTGACATATCATTTAGTAGCATCAGGGTCAAATCACTATCCGATACTTGGAGAATTATTGAATGAAACCCCCATCATGGAGGCAAAGGAAAAAAGAAGATTTCATTTTAAGCAAATGTGGACACTTGAGAAAGGCTGTGAAGATATTATTCATGAGGCTTGGGATTCCACTGATGTTATGGGAGGCGTGAAGGAGGGAATTAAGAATTGTGCAGGGAAATTGGCAGAATGGAATAAATTAACCTTTGGGCATGTGCAAAAGCAACTTGCTACTGCCCATAAGGAATTGGAGGTTTTACAGGGGCGAATGGGACAAGATCAAGTGTTACTAAAGAAAAAAGTAGAAAGGACCATTGTACTCGAGAAAGAGGAGGTAATGTGGAGGCAGCGTTCCAGGGTTGCTTGGTTAAAGGAATGGGACAAAAACACCAGGTTTTTTTACCAAAGAGCCAACACAAGGGAACAGAAAAAAATACAATAAAAGGGTTGTATGACGAAAACCATTTTTGGCAAACAGATAAGCAAGTTATTAGTTTGATGTTCTGCAATTTTTTCAATCATTTATTTTCTACTTCAGGTGGTAGGGATATGGAGAGAGTCTTAGAGGTGATTGAGCCAAAGGTGACACAACAGATGAATTACCAATTACTCCAACCTTTTACCAGAACAGATGTGGAGACTGCATTGTTTCACATGTATCCTACGAAGGCACCAGGGCATGATGGAATGCCGGCTCTTTTCTATCAACGCTACTGGCACATTGTAGGGGACGAGGTATCGCACAAGTGCTGCAGATATTGAATGGAGAAAGCAGTGTCCAAGATTTTAATCATACTCTAATCTCCTTAATTCCAAGGTGCATACACCTTCCAGAGTGACTGATTTTCAACCAATAAGTCTGTGTACAGTTATTTAGAAAATTATTGCAAAGGCTTTTGCAAATAGACTCAAGTGCTTATTGCCTTTCGTTATCTTTGAGTCGCAAAGTGCCTTTGTACCCCAACGTCTAATTCTTGATAATGTGATGGCAGCCTTTGAGACAATGCATTTTATGAAAGGTTTGAAGAAATGAAGATGGCCATTAAACTTGACATGGCTAAGGCCTATGATCGAGTAGAGTGGTCCTTTTTGCAAGCACTAATGTTGAGATTGGGATTTGCTTCAGAGTGGGTAAAACCATAGTATAAAATATCGATAATATTGATGAAATATCGAGGATATTATCGTTTTTTTCAAATCACGGATATTTCGGAACGTATCCATACACATATCCATACACATATTGTATAAATATCGATATCGATAATTTCACTCACACTTCAGCAATATTTTGTCAAAATATCAATGTAATGAAAAAAAAAAAAAAGGGGGGGGGGGGGGGGTTTAGGGTTTAGGGTTTAGGGTTTAGGGGGGGAAGGGGGAGAGAACACAAAGCACACACACAAAGGGGATTCAAACCCTTGCCATTTCACTCCTCCAACGCCTTAACCACCATGTTGTTTATGTTTTTGTGATAATATGCTAATATGTATATTTATATGGTTTTGTTTTGAACTGTTTTTTGTAAGAATCAGATTTTCACATGAGAATGTGAGTCTTTGACCTTTCCTTTTGCGATGGAATCGAGCGGCTCATGGAAAGAATTTGAGATCCAATCTTCAAATGATTTTGCTTATGGACAACATCAACCAATCTCGGATCCATATGGGTGGCATGTTAACAGTTACATGCAAACTATTTTGGGGATTTATCATTTGATGACTATTCTTCACAATACACTTACTCTACTCATAGAGATTATGAAGATATTGAAAATTTTGAATCTCATAGGAACTCTACGTGGTACTAAGTCACTCATGTATCTTACCATGCTATGTATAAAGTGTAAAATATTGTAGTAAATCATTATATATAAATGATTATGGTGTGTTTAATCTTCTTTCATTAATTACTACATATTTTCTACACTCACAGTGTTTGTCAGCTCGCTATATAATCAACTTAAATCAGTTAAACCCATCATGCAATGCATTTCCTTCCAATTTTTTGTGATAAACTAATAGAAAATTGACTGAATAAACATCCTCCAAAGTTTCAATAAAAATTTCCAAGTTTTTCTTACAATTTCCGTGGTTTTTATTCAATTTTTATCGATATCGATAATATCCCAATATTTCCATTGAAATTTCCGTGTTTTTAGACTACCAATATTTCTGATACCATCGATATTTTATACCTTGGGTAAAACGAATAATGGGCTGCTTAAGAACATTTACTTTTTCGGTGCTTTGGAAAGGTAATCCATTCGGGCATGTTGTTCCTCAGAGAGGGTTAAGACAAGGGTGCCCCCTTTCACCATACTTATTTTTAATGTGTGCTAAAGGCTTTTCAAGGCTGTTGTAGAATGCTGAAAGGATAGGGAGTTTGCGTGGGATTCGAATTGCATATGGACCTCCATCAGTCAATCATTTATTCTTTGCTGACGATAGTATTCTTTTTCTTGACGCAACTAAAGAGTCTTGTGAAGTAGTGAAGAATATATTTCAAGTGTATGAGGAGACTTCCGGGCAGAATATCAATTTCACAAAGTCTGCGTTAAGTTTGAGCCCAAATGCTACTGATGTTGAAAAACAAATAGTTTTGGATTTATTGGAAATTCCGTTGGTGTCTTGCCATGAAAAATATTTAGGTTTGCCTATGGTGATTGGCAGGGGAAGAAAGCAGATTTTCAGGACTGTCAAAGCTCGAATCGGAAAACGAATTAGTGGGTGGAAGGAAAAGCTCATATCTAGAGTCAGGGACGAATCCAGGATTTCAAAATACACTGGGCTGGATTTCCCTTATAAACAAACTCGACGATACGAGTGAATTTCATTGATAACAAAAATTATACACCTAGTCAGGGGGGACATATTGAGCCTTACCCTCAAAATGCATCTAGTACATAAGATATAAACTAATAAAAAAAGACAATAATAAATAAATATGCAATGCAAATACATAATACAACTATTTGAGTTGCACCCTTCTACGCTTCAAAGAGTTGAAATCACTAATTATTGATTCGTTATCGATACTATCAGCAAAATTTTCCATCCTCTCCAACTTCCTATCAATGATGTATGTAAGCATATTCAAAAATCCCCAAATTCAAAAATCCCTAAATGTTGTTTATAGAAAAAAAAATATAATTATAACTCCCTAATAATAAGAACTAAGTGAAGAAAATTACCTCAATAAACAAAAAGAGTAGAAATTGACTTGTTCATTTGTTGACATGGAGCTGGACCAATCGCTGGTTGGTGGGGTGCCTCTGGCTTTGTCGGCTCTTTGCGTTTTCACCCGAAAAAGTCAAAAACTGAGACAAATCCAAACCAAACCGGTTCATACTAGTTCCGATTCCGGTTTTTCACCCTAAGGAACCGGTCCAATCCAAACATGTCCAATAGAATTAATTTGTATATATTTTTATATTATATATATTTATATTTAAAATACCAAATTTTTTTTTTGGCCCAAACCCAACTATTTCAATATACCAACAAAAAGCCCAAATTTCCCAAGTCCAACAAGCCATATTTCAATATCATAATCCTATCAAATCTCACTTCACTCTCTCTCTCTCTCTCTCTCTCTCTCTCTCAATTTCCCAAAACTGATGCAAGGCATGCTTTCATCTTCTCAATGTTACTTTATTTTTCCTGTCAGATTCATCTTTTCATCTCCACCACTTTTCTTTCTTCTTTCTTCCTATTTCTTTTTCTCCCTCACTCTAAGTCTATTCTTTGTCTTCTTCCTTTCATTTTATTTTATTTTCTATCCATCTCATCTTCTTCCTTTTCTCTTTTTCTCCCTCTCTCTCCGTCTCTTCTTCCTCTTCTTTTTCTCTCCCTCTCTCTCCTTCTCTTCTTCCTTTTTTCTCTTTCTCTGGTGCAGTTTTCTTCTCTTGCTCTGGTTTTTCTCCTTCTCTCTTTGCAATTTTCTTCTCTTTCCTCTGGTGTTTGGTTTATTTATGTTTCTCTCTCTTTCTTCTTGTAGATCTAAAATTAGATATGTGGGCATTTGTTTGTTGAATATGTTTAGCAGTTTAGATCTGTTATTTTTTAATATGTTTTTAGCTTGGTTTATTTGTATTCCTTTGTTTATGTTTGAGATTTTTCTTATATGGTTTTGGGTTGCAGAGGAAGTGATTAGATATGTGTATGTAACAAAAAAAACAAAAAAGCAAAAAAAAAAAAACAAGTTTGAAACCGTGAGCCAGAAGAACCGAACCGGTCTTTATAGGTCCAAATTAGTTCGGTTTTGCCACTCGTTTTAGTTAAAAACCGGACCGAATCGGACCGGATGAACAGTGCGGTTTCGGTTACAATTTTAAGCGAGAACCGGTCCAACCGGACCGCACCCAGGCCTAACAGGCTATGCCCACCTACTCAATGAGCTGCTTTCGAATGCCTAAGGGGATGTGTAAGGAACTTCATGGCTTGATGGCTAAATTCTGGTGGTCTAAAAGTAAGAATATGCAAGGTATTCATTGGACTAAATGGGAGACATTATGTGTGAGCAAGCAAATTGGAGGATTGGGATTTAGAGACCTTGAGGCTTTTAATCAAGCTCTCCTTGCAAAACAAAGTTGGAGATTATTTTCTAATTGTAATTCCTTGGCAGCAAGAATTTTCAAGGCCCGATACTTTCTGTGTTGTTATACATAACTGGTCGGTACTAGAAATGTCCTACCAGAAATAGCCCACCAGGAATGGCGTACCAGATATGGCCTAAGCCAATATGGCGTACCCGAAATGTCTTACCCGTTTCAATACTGCCTAAGCCAATATGGCCTACTCGAAATGTCCTACCCGAAACGTCATACCCGAGCAATATGTGCTAGCCAAGCCACTACCCCAGGTCTCCTGACAGCCCGTGCCTTCCCCACGTGCCCAGCTCATACCCCACTGAGGATGTCTCCTGACAGCCCATGCCTTTGCCACTTGCCCATTAAACAATGGCAAGTGGTCCCTCATCTCCTGCCTATATAAGGGAACAAACCCCTCTCCAGCAGGGGGCTCCGATTTCTCCTCTCCATGAGCCTATCCAGAGATGCCCAAGCTCTCCCTCTCTTCCTCCTGTATTTCGGCTCCAATTCTCCTCTCCATGCGCATATCCGGAGACACCCAAGCTCTCCCTCTTCCTCTTGTATTCAGGCTCTCAAGCCTCTCTCTATGTATAATGTAATACTCATTTATAATAAATACCAAGCTCTATAGTGGACGTAGCCCTATTCATGGGTGAACCACTCTAAATCTGTGTAATGTGTGTGATTGACCATATGCCCTCTAGGGCCGTGCTAAATCACCCGTTAACAGTTGGCGCCGTCTGTGGGAAACGACACAAAAGGTTTATGTCGTTCTCATTACTCTCTTCTCCACGGTGAAGCCGTTTCTCCACAGTGAAGCTCATCTCCACCGTGAACAACCGCCTTCACGGTCTCTCTCCTCCATCTTGTCCCTGCTTAGACAGTGCAGCAGGCAAAAGAAATGGTGTTTGTCAACTCTCACGTGCTCAACGGAAGAGATAAGTTATCTCTTTTGCTACCTCTGGTGATTTTTACAAAAAAAATATTATATCACATTACCATGCCATTGCCATATGCCATTACATGAAAAACACTTGTTAAAGTGGCATTCACGTATGTAGTATCACAAGTATAATAAATTGGCAGCTTTCTTAGAGAAAACCAAGGCTGTGCACATGCATACCTCTCAGCTTTCTTAGAGAAAACCAATGCTGGGCATATAGAAATTCGCACACCTATTTGAGTTTTTTGGAAAAGTTCCTCCAAAAAGGTTGGTGTGGTCCACGTGGCTTTTGCCGATTGGTGGGTTTTGTAGGTGAGTTACTTTGCAGGTTTGGAAATGATGGTTGTCTATAGAAAGCCTAATCACAAGTATAATAAATTGTCCACAACGTGGGGTTTGCATGCTCCCATGTGCTTTTTGGGAGACCACCCAAAGGTGTGAGCATACGGGTAGAAAAAATCCGTCACGTGTCTCCTTCACTAAAATGCTATGTAATATAGCTATAATGTAAGAGTATGTATTATATCTCTGACGTCAACGTGCTGACTCCGTGGTCGTATGTGCCTATTTGGTGAAGCCAGTGGCCGGCCACCTTCATTTTCGTATCCCCTGTGACTTTTGGTGTTTGTGCTGGGCTCGGAAGTAAATACCCACACATGCTAGAAGTTACCACCACACCACTAATGCATATACCTAAATTAGCGAATATGTTTACACATGCATGAAACTACTCCATTGTGCATGTTTACAGCACCACTTACGCCATTTGCATCGTTGTATAATCATACCAGCTCGGCACCACACCTCCAGTGTGCTCAGATTAGCTCGGTACCACAACTCCAATGTGCCCACAAATCGGCTCGGTATTACGCATGTGTGGATAGAAAGGCACCACTTACTACCTTGCATGCTCAAGTCTCCACGGCGTAGCCGACCCGAGAGCCTTGCATGCTCAAGTCTCCACGGCGTAGCCGACGCACCTTGCATGCTCAAGTCTCCACGGCGTAGCCGACCCACCTTGCATGCTCAAGTCTCCACGGCGTAGCCGACCCGAGAGCCTTGCATGCTCAAGTCTCCACGGCGTAGCCGACGCACCTTGCATGCTCAAGTCTCCACGGCGTAGCCGACTCGAAAGCCTTGCATGCTTAAGTCTCCACGACGTAGTCGACCCGAGAGCCTTGCATGCTCAAGTCTACACGGCGTAACCGACCCGAGCGCCTTGCATGCTCAAGTCTCCACGGCGTAGCCGGCGCACCTTGCATGCTCAAGTCTCCACGGCGTAGCCGACCCGAGAGACTTGCATGCTTAAGTCTCCACGACGTAGTCGACCCGAGAGCCTTGCATGCTCAAGTCTACACGGCGTAGCCGACCCGAGCGCCTTGCATGCTCAAGTCTCCACGGCGTAGCCGGCGCACCTTGCATGCTCAAGTCTCCACGGCGTAGCCGACCCGAGAGCCTTGCATGCTCAAGTCTCCACGGCGTAGCCGGCGCACCTTGCATGCTCAAGTCTCCACGGCGTAGCCGACCCGAGAGCCTTGCATGCTCAAGTCTCCACGGCGTAGCCGACGCACCTTGCATGCTCAAGTCTCCACGGCGTAGCCGACTCGAAAGCCTTGCATGCTTAAGTCTCCACGACGTAGTCGACCCGAGAGCCTTGCATGCTCAAGTCTACACGGCGTAGCCGACCCGAGCGCCTTGCATGCTCAAGTCTCCACGGCGTAGCCGGCGCACCTTGCATGCTCAAGTCTCCACGGCGTAGCCGACCCGAGAGCCTTGCATGCTCAAGTCTCCACGGCGTAGTCGACCCGAGAGCCTTGCATGCTCAAGTCTACATGGCGTAGCCGACCCGAGAGCCTTGCATCCTCAAGACTACACGACGTAGCTGACCCGAGCGCCTTGCATGCTCAAATCTCCACGTCGTAGCCGACTCGAGCGCCTTGCATGCTCAATCTCCACGACGTAGCCGACCCGAACACCTTGCATGCTCAAGTCTCCACGGCGTAGCCGACCCGAGCGCCTCGCATGCTCAATCTCCACGACATAGCCGACCCGAACACCTTGCATGCTCAAGTCTCCACGGCGTAGCCGACCCGAGAGCCTCGCATGCTCAATCTCCACGACGTAGCCGACCCAAGCACCTTGCATGCTCAAATCTCCACGTCGTAGCCGACTCGAGCACCATGCATGCTCAAATCTCCACGTCGTAGCCAACTCGAGCACCTCATAGTCAATCTCCATGTCGTAGCCGACCCGAGCACCTCGTATGCTCAATCTCCACGTCGCATATGACCCGATCACCTTGCGAGGTTAATTCTCCAAGGAACAAAAGCTTCCCCTCTCCAAAATACCGGTTGATTGCCTCCGCCAACAAGGAACTTACATAAAGGTCCCAGTCGAACTAGTTCTCTACTAGGAACTTGGGGGCTGGGGAAACATCTTGTATGTCAGCTCGCCTCACCACCACCGCCAACCTGTCCCACCATGGTTTAAAGAGAGACGACGAGGTCCCACCATGGTTAAAGTGAGACGAAAAAGGGTATATCGTCCATAAATTAGTATGTAGCGTGTCACGTAACATATATCATTTTCACATGATCATCACATACATCATATCATCATCACATACATCCTCATCACGTCATCATCACATACATCCTCATCACGTCATCATTACATACATCTCCATTATGTCATAAATGCGAAATTGTATGTGTGAACTCCATTACGGCTCGCCTCGCCACCAAGACCTACCAAGGCTTGATTCTCCATGGTTTACCTCGCCATAAGGCCTATACGAACTCGCCATCGAAAGGTGTACAGCTTGCCTAACCTCCAACCATTTGCAGCTAAGGCTCATTACTCACAACAGACTCATCGACTCAGCCAAACAAAGATTGACTTGAAAAGTTCCCAGTCAAGGACTCGTTCTCAACTAAGAACTTGGGGGCTTGTTGTTATACATATCTGGTTGATACTAGAAATGACCTACCAGAAATGGCCTACCATAAATAGCCCACCAGGAGTGGCTTACCAGATATTTCCTAGCCAATATGGCTTACATGATTACTTGAAAGTTCCCAGTCAAGAACTCGTTCTCAACTAAGAACTTGGGGGCTTGTTGTTATACATAACTGGTCGGTACTAGAAATGTCCTACCAGAAATAGCCCACCAGGAATGGCGTACCAGATATGGCCTAAGCCAATATGGCGTACCCGAAATGTCTTACCCGTTTCAATACTGCCTAAGCCAATATGGCCTACTCGAAATGTCCTACCCGAAACGTCATACCCGAGCAATATGTGCTAGCCAAGCCACTACCCCAGGTCTCCTGACAGCCCGTGCCTTCCCCACGTGCCCAGCTCATACCCCACTGAGGATGTCTCCTGACAGCCCATGCCTTTGCCACTTGCCCATTAAACAATGGCAAGTGGTCCCTCATCTCCTGCCTATATAAGGGAACAAACCCCTCTCCAGCAGGGGGCTCCGATTTCTCCTCTCCATGAGCCTATCCAGAGATGCCCAAGCTCTCCCTCTCTTCCTCCTGTATTTCGGCTCCAATTCTCCTCTCCATGCGCATATCCGGAGACACCCAAGCTCTCCATCTTCCTCTTGTATTCAGGCTCTCAAGCCTCTCTCTATGTATAATGTAATACTCATTTATAATAAATACCAAGCTCTATAGTGGACGTAGCCCTATTCATGGGTGAACCACTCTAAATCTGTGTAATGTGTGTGATTGACCATATGCCCTCTAGGGCCGTGCTAAATCACCCGTTAACATTCTGCATTGTAATTTTCTAGAAGCTGGATTGGGGTATCGACCCTCACTTATTTGGAGTTTGTTGATATGGGGGAAGGATTTGTTGAAGGCAGGTTTGAGGTGGAGAGTTGGAAATGGTGAAGATATACAAGTTTATCAGGATCGGTGGGTGCCTTTACTAATGAATTTCAAGATTATCTCAATGCTACAATTTGATGCTTCTATGAAAGTATGTGAGTTGTTTACTGCAGCCAAACAATGGGATGAAGAGTTACTAAAAGCTAATTTTTGGGAACAAGAAGTAAAGGCTATCCTCCAAATTCCATTGGCTTCAATTCGTAGAGAGGATAAATTAATTTGGCACTATGATCGGAGTGGCAAATACTCAGTCAGAAGTGGTTATATGGTTGCATGCATGAAGAAGCAGAGGGAAAATGGCATGGAAAGGTCCTCGACACAAGATGGTACATTGTTATGGAAAAAACTATGAAATTTGCAGGTGCCTAATAAAATCAAATTCTTTCTATGGAGATGTATATGGGGGTTTTTGCCTTGCAGACAAAATCTTTACCATAGGAAGATCTTGAATTCTCCAATATGTCCACGTTGTGGGAAGAAAGTGGAGTCAGTTATTCATGCAATATGGGCTTGTAATGAAGTGAAAGCAATATAGTCTTTATCACACTGGAGCGCAAATCGACATGAGTGGAGAATTACATCTTTCAAGGAACTTTGGCAAGCTGTGATTGTGGTCTCAAGTAAAGAGGAGGTGGATCTTTTTGCTTATCTATGTTGGGATATTTGGAATGACAGAAACAATCTGTTGTTTCAAGGACGAAGTCTTGAGAGTGTATTAGTGTTTAATAAAGCTTTGGCTTATCAGATGGAGTTTTACTCTGTAAATCTTGCCCCTATATGCTCAGTCAGAGTTTTACTCCCATAGAAGGCAAGGGCTCAGTCAGAGTTCTGTTAATTGGCATGCCTCATTGGATGGTCAATACAAAATTAATGTTGACGAGGCAGCCAAACTTGCTGGGTTAGTGCGAGGAGTTGGAGCAGTGATTCGGAATGGAAATGGGGAGTTTATGGCTGCTTGTTCTCGACAAGTGCTAGGACATTTTAGTGCACAAGCTATGTAACTAATTGATGCAAACAAAGGTCTTCGGTTCGCATATGATCTTGGCTTTCATGACACTGTGCTAGAGATGGATACGCAAGGGGTGGTAGATAGAATCAATTCTAATGAAGAGTGTTTTGAAGCGGAAGGGAATCTAGTGGAAGATATCAAGGAGATGCAGGGGTGGTTTAGATCTTTCTCGTGTAATTGGCAACGACAAGAAGGTAACAAGGTTGCCCATGAGCTAGCTCAATATGGCACTAGGAACGCTGGTTTTTTCACATGGATTGAGGAGGAGCCATTATGGCTAACTCCTTTTCTTTCTATAGATCTAGAAGCTAATGGCCGATCTTTGTGTTTGATGGCAAGTGGGAGGTGCTCTTTTTCCTTTGGGGGTTTTTTATGCTAAAGGTTTTTTACAGAGGCCCAAGCTTGCACATCCTTTTGTTTTCTTCTCAGTGTATTATGTTATCTGATTATTGAATGAAATTCCTTTCATAAAAAAAAACAAACAAACAAACCTTCTCTTTTGGACCTTCTCCCTTTTCCTAATGACATGTGTCATTTTCTTTACACTTAAAATAATGTCATTAATACTTAAGACAAGCTTACTCTTATTAAATATAGGGCCCCTTAAATATTGACTTTCATGTTTCCATCAATTTATCATTTATTTATTTTTTACAATTTTCTTATTACGTTGTTAAAAAATTAATTTAAACGTGATATATCATATATTGATGAAGAACCACACGTGTGGTGAAAAATGCAAATTCACGTGGAAACAAACATGTATGAAAATTCCTGGGTCTTGGATGCATGTTGATGTTGATCGCTGGAATGATATAGGTGTTCCAAGCATTGTTTTTACCATCTCATCCATTTCCGCCATCTGGAACTAATTTTTAGGTTGTTTCATGTTGATTTTTTTTAATAAAAAATCTGACCTTTTTTTTCTTTCTTGTTTAACTTTTAACAAGATGATAAGAAAGTTGTAAAAAAAAAAAAAGGATTAATTGAAAGAAACATAAAAGTCAATACATTTAGTAAGGGTAGATTAGGAAAACAAAAGCTAGCTTGTCTCAAGTATTAATGACATTGTTTTAAGTGTAAAGTAAAGTGACACATGTGATTAGGAAAATGGAGAAGGTCTGTTGCATCGATTCAGCTGCTCCGTAATTGATTCAGCTACATCCTCAACTTGTGATACTCGCAAATGCACGAGCCGTTTGGTAGTATAGCATATGTAAGTACGAGGTCGATTCCACAGGGATTGGTGATTGAATGATCCAATTCAATTTCCCTACACAAAACAAAAATGAAAATAAAAGAACATAAAACAAGAAGAAAGAAAAGAACTAATACAAGATGGTGAGGTTTTAGAATCCACCCTAATTGTTCGAATCATATTATGGCAACAAGTAAACAAATTGATTCACTCATGACGATGCTCACAAATAAGTCCATGGTGTTTGGATCAGAATGCATTGAACATCACAAGGACCCCAAAGCATGGTGTTTACATTAGGAGTTCCAGAAACCAAATCACATGAACCATTTCTATGTAGTTCATGAGTTGCTAATGGATGGAATGAAGATGATCCCCAAACCTTCCTAACAAGAGCATAATGCATAAAACCTTAGGTGATAAATCAAAGGATGCAAAACAGCTCCATTAAAACAGTGAAGAAGAATTCATGAATGAAATCAAACTTTATAAACTCAAACCATGATACAAGACCAGAAAGATGTTTATTAAAACTAATGACAGAAAAACAAAGTAAAGCTAAGGAAACACAAGAATAAAATGAGAGGTAAAGGGAGGAGAAAAAGATAAGGATAACATGCTAGAGATGGAAAAGCTTCATCTCCATGGCTTCCAGGAGGCCAAAGCCTCCCAACTGTTGCCTTTTTTCTTCTCTCCCTTTGTGACTCTCAACTCTCCCTCTCTTTGTGTACAATGTAAGTGTAAATGATGGATCTGAATTTCTTGACCCTTAGCTCTTTGGAGACTCTCTATTTATAGGCACAATGGTTAGGTGAATCAGATTATACAATTGAGTTCACTAACCACACCCACTGCACCTAACACACAATTGCATTTGAAAACAATTCCTCTTCTCTTTAGGCTTAGTGTTGCAGCTCCCACTTCATCTTCTTTTATTTCTTTTAGCTGCTGCAAAACTCCACTCCAATTATAACTAATGAATCCGCTTCACCTAACTTTCCCACAATCAATAACACCTCATGCTTAGGTCAGAATGACCAACACACTTAGCTCATCCTTAGGTCAGCATGACTAGCAACTTCAAGGGCTCACGAATTGGGCTTCCCTTAAGCAAATGATGAATTTGAGCCCTCCATCTTGAATTTTAGAATGTCATCTTTCCAACCACATGTTATTTGGGCCAATCCAAGGTCGAAGGAAGAAGTTAAGGCCAAAACAAGTTGCTAACTCATTTGATAGCATAGACAAAATTCATCATGAGCATGTTTCTGTGTTTGACAGGTGATAGACTCCAGATTTATCCAATGAGGCTTAATTTTGGATATGTTATAATAAACACCCATTGGAACAACTGTCATGAAGGATGTTGCCTCATCCGAGCTGGGTAGGTTGCTGAAACAAAGCTTGCAATGTGACATATGAAATTGGACTGGCAAGGGAGTGTAGCCTAAAATGGGTTTGTCTTTAAGCTCTTCTTCCATTCATCCAAATCAGGCCTTAACATGCTTGAATTGCATGAATTATGCTCTCTTTCTCTATTGGCCTACAAAACACATAAAGAGAGGCAAATGACTCAGAATTCTAATAAACTAAGCAAAATGAGTAAGTAAATAGGGTATGTATATGTATGAAATTATGAGCTTAACAAGGTCCAAAAGAGAAGGTTAGAGAGAAGTTTTTTTTTTTTTTTTGGAATAATCAAATAGAAACTTCATTAGATAAACTTCAACGGTACTATCAAAGACGTCAATAAGACATCTAAAATACCAATCCCAAGAGGGTAACAAACTAACATGCTAAAAACACAACTAATGCGGACAAAAGATGCACTGAAACTAGCTCACATCACCACAATTAACCATAAGCCCAAATAAAACCCACAAACCCAACATAACCAAAACCCTAAAACAAACCATAAGCCTGGACAAACCCTACCACCACCACATGATGAAGCATCGTCGCGGCCACACTCACCATCGCATCCGTAACAGATTTGGGGAAAATATGATTTTCAACGATCTACCTGTCTGCCGCGCAAATCTCACGGCTTGGAGTTCCGGGCCGAGGGGATATGCGTTAACACGCGGTTTCCTGCTTTTGGGTGCGGTGCGGTTTGTGCGCAGGCGTGCCAGCACGGTCTACTGTGCGTCGATGAATTGATGAGTGTTGGATGGTTGAGTGGTGCGCCTGTTTGAACTCGTCTTCTTAATCAAACGATTGTAGCCGAGAGAGGAAATGGTCTCGGTTGTTAGGTTCACGGCCTGAACTACAAGGCCGTTGAGTGATGGTGTAGTTGGTGGGTTTTGGGCGGTGCTCCGGCGCGCTGCTCAGGGAGCGACGGTCGTATGATATATGGGGTGAGTGAGTGAACAACAAAGATGGTGCTCCGGCGCCTTGAAAATCAAGGGTCGTATGATATATTGATGAATGAGTTTTCCTTACAATCTATCACTACTCCTAGGAAAGCAAGTAAAGATATTGAAAGTGCATTACAGGAAAAAATAAGTTGCTCCGTGGGAGGCTTTGTTTTGGTGTTGAACCCTTTGAATGTAGCTCGAGTCTTGTATTTATAGGAAAAGTCCCTGGAGGAGTAATCGAGGCTAAAAATCTGCATGGTGGAGCTGGATTGGAGCAAGTGGGCAGTCCAATCGACATTTGGGATCGTGAAGTATGGTGGTGTGACCCCAGAAATCCCGGTGAATCTCGGCCGTCGCTCTTGATCGGGTTCTGAGCTTCTGGCCGTGGAGACGCATTTATGGCCTGGATAGCTGATGAACCAATATATCAGGCTGTCAGAATTCTTGTGAGAATGTCCACGTCTAATCGCTCTGATCCCTATCACCAAATTCTGACTTCAGTCACTTCCCACCTTCCCTCATGCATTAAATGCTTCCTTGTAGCCAGTGGGTTTGCTGCATTAAACAGGCACTGCTTCATTAAATGAAGCCTGGGTCCCTGGTATCACGTGATGATCAGACTTTAATGTTTCTGGCCGCGATTTTGTTTGGCCTCGGCCTCGGCCTGCGCTTGAGGCCGAGATGATCATGCCTTAGCATTTCTTCTTTTGTCTTTTAGGAAGGCGAAGTACCCTGGCGAAACGCTGCGTTTCACCTTTACGAACAAGCGCCAGGGCCGAGAGAAAGGGCTCCTTCGGCCAACTTATGGCCGTGATTTATTAGGCACAAACACTACCTGTGCATAAGAGCGAACAAATAAACGAAAACAACAACTTTGCCAAAGAAAAATTGAGTGATTTGCTAGCAATCCCCTTATATTTATGCTGCATGTTTGTTAATAAATATCCCAAATTGATCATTCATATATACAAATTGTAAGAGACATGAAGGCCACCAAAGACCTATCAAAGACTATTAATTAAACCTCCACGCTCCTGCAATAATGCACAAGTTAAGTTAGTAGTGGTGGAGCACATTGAGGCCACCAACTAGCTAAAAAAGCTTGACCAGAGGTCAAGATAGAACCTAGCAACGAGCAGGGCTGCGATGAATGAGTCTTTATTGTTGGACTTTTCCCTTCAAGTACTAAGGTTGGTATGAACATTTATCACACAAAAACATATTAAATGAACGGCTGAGATTGCTTCCGTATGAACCCAACCAATGAACGGCTGAGATTGGTTGGAAAAATATTTGCCTCTGCCCTGGAAGAAAGGATACAAGTTATTACAACCACTACCAAAAAAACCAAAAATAAATCAAATAAATAAAACAGCAATAAAGCACAAATCTAGCAAAGAAAGTGATTTGTGTAGCCTTTTCAACACGGGAAAACAAAAGGAAAATCTAGCCAATGGGTCCAAGTTTCAAACTTTTTGTTCATCTGTTGGTGGGTAGAATTGGTCATGACCGAATTCTTGTTGACTGTTGAAAAAGGTGTATAAATTTGCTCAAACGAAAGTAAGGCGATGCTCATTTCTATATTACCATAATGAAACAATTGAAACGCAAATTGATTGACTTGGTCCATTGCGGCTGACAAAGCTACAAATTGCATCAAACTCTGTTCATATATGGTTTTTGTGGTCCAATCTTATTGGATGGTTGGTTGACCACATAACCTGAGTTTCTCCAAAGGTGACAAAATTTTACTTGCAGACAGAAGAGTTTATCTTTGACTTTTTGCCACATATGGCACACGATGATATTTTGCCGCACAGCTGCCCAAGTCCAAAATCCACCAAATGACCAAAACCATGTGGTAGAATAGAAAATTCAAGTCCACTATCTCTCTCTCTCTCTCTCTCTCTCTCTCTCTCTCTCTCTCTCTCTCTCTCTCTCTCCCCTTTTGTTTCAAGTTTTAAGTTCTTGGTGCAATACAGTATCTAGCACTTGTCTGCAAATTGGTTTTGTGCAGCCATGGATGCCAAAACCAAACAAAGTTTGGTGCTTTTGCTTTGCTTATGCCTACATCTCAAAACCCATGTTTGCCTTGCAGTTGACACCATCGCTGCAAACCAATCTCTCTCTGGTGATCAAACCATTGTCTCTGCAGGAAAGGTTTTTGAGCTGGGTTTCTTCAAACCAGGTAATTCTTCATACTACTACATAGGCATGTGGTACTCTAAACAACTAGTATCTTTGGAGACCATAGTTTGGGTGGCAAATAGGGAAACACCAGTTTCTGATAGATTTACTTCAGTCTTGAGGATCTCAGATGGTAATCTAGTTCTCTTTAATGAGTCCAACACTCCAATTTGGTCCACAAATTTAGCCTCCACCACAACCTCAGGTTCTGCACAAGCAGTTCTTTTAGATAGTGGAAACCTTGTCTTAAGAGCTGATGGGTCTAATGCTAGAACATCAGAGCCTTTGTGGCAAAGCTCTGATCATCCAGCTCATACATGGCTACCAGGAGGTAGAATTGGATTCAACACTGTCACCAATCAAACCTTAATTCTCACTTCATGGAAGAGTTCAGAGGATCCTGCACCAGGTCTTTTCACTCTTGAGCTTGACCCCAATGGAAGTAATGCGTATCTCATACTTTGGAACAGGTCTAGACAGTATTGGAGCAGTGGAGCATGGGATGAAAAGTCACGTATTTTCAGCTGGGTTCCTGAGATGAGGCTTAACTATATCTACAATTTCAGCTATGTTACAAACAAAAACGAAAGTTATTTCACCTATTCTGTTTATGATCCCAAGAAAATATCTCGATTCGTGATGCATACCTCAGGGCAGATTCAGCAACTCACATGGTTGGAGATTTCCAGCCAGTGGAATTTGTTTTGGAACCAACCAAGAAAGCAATGTGAAGTTTATGATTTATGCGGGGCATTCGGCAGTTGCAACGAGGTAAGCACGGTCGCCTGTAATTGTTTAACAGGTTTTGAGCCAAAGTTGCAGAGGGATTGGAATTTGCAGGCTTATTCTGGTGGGTGTAAAACCCTCTGCATTGTGAGAATGCTACTAGTGCTGACGGGAAGAAAGACCAGTTTCTGAAAATGGCTGGGATGTCATTGCCTGAAAATAAGCAGTCTGTGAATGTAACTATTGCTGGATGTGAATCAGCCTGCTTAAATAATTGCTCTTGCACTGCTTATGCTTATAATAGCAGTGGATGTTCAATTTGGATCGGAGACCTCTTCAATCTGCAACTCACATCAAGTGATAGTCAGGGAATAACTTTGTACCTCAAACTTGCAGCTTCAGAGTTTAAGGGTCCTAAAAGCAATAAGGGATTGATTATTGGTGTTGTGGCAGGCTCAGCTGCTGGAATAGCAATTCTCTTAGGCCTTATTGTGGTTGTAATCTTGAGACAAAGGAAGAGAGTGACTGGAACGGGAAAAGCAGTAGAGGGTTCATTGGTGGCCTTTGGGTACAGAGATGAGAGATCTGCAAGATGCAACAAAGAACTTCTCAGAAAAATTGGGGGGAGGCAGCTTTGGTTCTGTTTTCAAAGGGACCCTGCCTGATTCATCTGTCATAGCAGTAAAGAAGCTTGAAAGTGTCAGCCAAGGAGAGAAGCAATTCAGAACTGAAGTGAGCACAATTGGGACAATTCAACATGTCAATCTTGTCCGGCTTCGTGGGTTCTGCTCTGAAGGTACAAAAAGGATGTTGGTCTATGATTACATGCCGAATGGATCATTGGATTCTCACCTTTTCCATGATACGCGTCCAAATGTTTTGGATTGGAAAACAAGGTACCAAATTGCTCTAGGGACAGCAAGAGGGTTGGCTTATCTTCATGAGAAATGCAGAGATTGCATCATACATTGTGACATAAAGCCAGAAAACATTCTTCTAGATACTGAACTTGGTCCAAAAGTGGCAGACTTTGGCCTTGCAAAGCTTGTTGGAAGAGAGTTCAGCAGGGTTCTGACAACCATGAGAGGGACAAGAGGCTATCTTGCACCAGAGTGGATTTCAGGAGTGGCAATAACAGTGAAAGCTGATGTTTACAGCTATGGAATGATGCTGTTTGAATTCGTGTCGGGAAGACGAAACTCTGAGCAATCTGAAGATGGCAAAGTTAGATTCTTCCCAAGTTGGGCTGCTAGCCAGATAAGCACTGCAGAAACTGATGTGCTGAGCCTATTAGACCCCAGGCTAGATGGAAATGCTGATGTACAAGAGCTCACAAGGATTTGTAGAGTTGCTTGCTGGTGTGTTCAAGATGATGAGGCTCATAGGCCATCAATGGGCCAGGTGGTGCAAATCCTTGAGGCAGTTTCAGATGTCAACCTGCCACCAATACCAAGATCTCTCCAAGTCCTTGGAGACGACCAGGAGCACATAATATTCTTCACTGAGTCATCCTCAAGCCAGAGTTCGCATCAAAGGAGCAATAACACTTCAACAGCTTCCTCTCAGACCAAGAGCACCACATCTTCAACCATCTCCAAGATATCTGAAGAAGAGCATCAAATAAACACTTGATGTGCCTTTTCCATTTGGTCATTTGGTTTGAGCCTTCTTAGTAATTGTGATTTGTATTATATATTTTATATAGCTTCTTTTGATTTGGTATGATAATTGTATTATTGTTTATATATATGCCAAGAACCTTGCTTCAGAACAAAGTCTTTGGAGATAAAATTGCTGTTTCTATTTGAAACCTTCATTTGCACAAATGAAAATTGGACCGAAAACTATAATTGAATCATTGTCGAGTGTGTTGAGTGTGTTTCAATTGAACCACATAAATACACGATTTAACGGCTAGATAAAATGTAATCAAAACGAGAGTTTTCACTCTTGAGATATGCTCTTCTTGAAAGAGAATAGAGAAAAATTAAGGAAGTTTGATAAAAGAATTGCAAGATTGTGCCATCATTTTTTATTCATCTACATAAAATGGATAGAGCAAAAACGACAGCGTAGCAAACAGACGGCAAACATACAAAGCCAAACTCATGAACAGTGGTGCACCCCATCACACCATAAGAGAACCGGTGCTTAAAACCTTAATCAGGCGGGGACAGAGAACTTTGATTCGGTCAAGGAGTCTGTTGGTTCTTTTGATTGGTCACCTGACTGTAAGCTCATATTTGAATTTTTTGAATCCGAGCAGCCACATCAGCGAAAGCCTTTCTACAATAAGTATGTTCTTACAACTCTTATGACAAGATATGTTGTCGTTTTTTTCTTATATTGTTCTACACACCCATTTGGCGATCAAATATATTTGGTCGCCTAATGTATGTTTTTGGTCGCTAATTAATAGTACCGACAAACATTTCGTCGCAATCGAGTCGTCGTAGAAGGCGCGTCGTAGATACTTGAAACAACGACCAAAAACTATTTTGGTCACTAATTCTTATAAGAAACCAATAATTCGCGTCGCCCATCCTCACAATTTTGTCGTTAATCCCTTGCCTCGTTAATCCCTAAAGTTTGACAAGTGGCGCGAAAGTCCAAAGAATTGGAGACCAAATAAACATTTGGTCGCAGTTTACCTTTGACGTCCTAAATGTAACATCCCGGTCCTAAAAAGAAGTAAAATAATTAATTTAAGAGGAAATAAATTGGGGTAAACAATAAAATAAAATGATTTGAATTAATTAAGGTTTTTTTTTTGAAAATTTAAAATATTATTTAATTTAAAAAAGGGCAAAAAGGTCATTTTAAGTTCGGGAAGGAATTTGGGAATTTCGACTGTACCGGTGCGGAGAGCATGTCGAAACGAGTCCGTAGACACGTAGTGGGCTCGGATCGGAGTTATAACGAGAAAAGTATGATCTAAATACTTGGAGGGGCAAATTTGTAATTTAGAAAAACTGGTTTTAAAACCAGAATTTCTCTTCCTCTCTCTCTCTCTCTCCCTCCCGTGCGAACAGCCCCTCCCCCTTCATTTTTTTTTCTGCACAGCCGTGTGCGGCACGTGGGCACTGTAGCAGGGAGACATATTTTATCCTAAAATGATCTCCTGGTTGTCACGAGCGCGTAGAATTTTACGAATCTCAATTCGGATAACGTTTGAACCCCGAACGGATTTTACATATTGTGTGATTTCCGGGTTCGATATGTTAGAACCGTTGGATCGCTTTCCATTTAATATATGTTGATTTAGGTATTCCTATGATCGTGTAGGAATTCGCGGATCGGGAATCGGAGCCCCGGATGTTCCGATTTAAATAGTTAAAGTTTGTGTTTTACGATAACCGTCCGATCGTGCGATTGCGAGCGATCTAGCCGTCCAATCCGGACCAAACTTGTAGGATGTGAATCCTAGACCTTGTGGAACCCATAGGAACTTTCGGATCGTAAAATGGAGGTTGTGGGCCCCGCGGGCCCGGTTGACCAAGTTTGGACAGTTTGACCCTCGGTTGACCCTGAGTCTCCCAAGGTAGTTCCACTCTTCGAAGAGTACTAGAACGACCCCTTTTGGACGAGTCTTGACCGTCATTTGGTTTATGATGATTTTGTGGATTTATGAGATTGTTTTTATGGTTTTGTGATATAATCTCATGTTGTAGAAATTAATGATATATTTAAATTCCTTTTATATTTAATAGTTGAATGTTTAATTTCTGTAAAGTATCTGTGATATATTTGTGGATTTGATATATTCGAGTGTCTTGAGTTTATATATATAATATTTGAGAAAGCACTATCTTAGGTACTTCCCCGGTTATGGGTTTTATGCTTGAGAGTTTATTTGTCTACTATAAATAGGTATTGTGGGAAAAATTGAATTAAGAAATGGAATATTACTTTATAATATTTTATATAAGGATTATGAACTCCACCATCATACGTACCTTCCCCTTGGATGATGATATTTGGAAACAGTGGATATGGACACTGGGATTCATGGAAATGGATATATGGATGTGTTTTGAATATACTATTCACACACGTGCCGGGTTTCGGGCGTGTGGGCTTTATTGGTAATGGATCCTGGAATTGTGGGATGCCGGAAAAATTGTGGATATGGTTTGGAAATGTAAGTAGCCGGGGCATCCTTGACGGGGTGTTGACCGTAGACCCTTGATTGGGTAGTCTGCGCGCGTAGGACGGTTCCAGGCGTACGGGTCTTGATTCTTCGTCCGTACGTGCTGGGTTAGAGTATCAGTCCCCCAGTTGGACGACTCATCCCTAGCCACATGGACGTTTGAGGGCCGGATAAGTGTGAGCTAGTCAACAATCCCCTGTTGGATTGTTTCCCCAGTACATGATGTGCAACATCACATGTACCTTCCCTTGGATACTGATACATGGAAATTGTGGATATGGTCTGGATATGACGGAACCCGGGGCATCCTTGACGGGATGTTGCTGTAGACCCTTGATTGGGTAGTCCGCGCGCGTATGACTGTTTCAGACGTACGGGTCTTGATTCTTCGTCCGTACGGGCTGGTTGAGTTTAGTCCCCCAGTTGAACGGCTCGTCCCTAGCCACATGGACTTTTGAGGGCCGGATAAGTGTGAGCTAGTCAACAATCCCCGGTTGGATTGTTTTCCCCTGGTACGTGATGATGGTGAGAGGTGAGTGTATTTATGTATATATATATATATATATAATTATTCTTTTCTTGTTATACATATTACATATATGTATATGTGGTTTTGATTCTGGTTTGAGATTTGTGAGCCTGCACATGTATGAACGTATAAGCCCTGGATTTGGGCAGTGTTGTTTGGCGCCATACGCCTTGGATAGGGTATGGTTGCGGGATTGAACTGCTAAAAGGGGAATAATTGGATAATGTGTTTAATGTACATACGCCTTGAATAGGGTATGGTTACGAATTGAACTGATACAAAGGAAGAGTTTGAGAATGTGTTCATAGTGTTTTGTCGAATTTGAAATTGTGATGGATCTGAAATGTATAGTTGGTTATGTTGTGAATGATTGTTTATTTTCGGAGTTGTGACCGTTGAGATGAGAACTACGTGTGGCTTGATCCCTTGTCCAAGGGTACGTAGGCAGCCTAGGGTCTCACCAGGTGCAGCCGCGAGATATGATTGTGTTTAAAAGGTTTGATCGATTCTGCGCACGTGATTTTCGATGTGATTGTTGGGTTTGAATCCGGTTTAATGATTTCCGTGGTATTTATAAAGTTGTTTGAGACCATTAATTGTTTGGTTTATGTATTGTTCGACTTAAGAATATTGTTGGTGCTGTTTCGAATTATCTGAAGGCCGGAGGCCGATTATATGAATTGCATGAGATTAAATTGTGCGTGCTGCCTGTTGGTATATTAAAATGTGAATTTTGTGCAGATTGAAATTTGGGAAATGTTCAATTTATAGGGGAGACTCTGCCGAAATTTCGGTAGGAAGTCTCGTGCTCTTTTCCCTTAATTTGGAAAAGAGGCTGAGTTTTAGTTAGTGGGCCCGGCATCGGCGTGATGTCTAAATTTCCACAGGATTCGTCTCGAGTTTCGAGGAATTCGGGGCGGGTCCTGTCACTAAACTTTTGGTCTCAAAAAGTGTAAATGTTGGTCGCTGAAGATATGTATGAACCTTGATTTATCAGCAACCAAATAAAAATTTGGTCTTGGTTTATATTTAATGTCAATATTTTTGGTCGAGGAAAATCTGTCTACTTCTAAGTATTTGTCTCAAATACTGAATTATTTGGTCACATGTTGATTTTGATGTTTCTTTAATTGTTTTTAAAAACTGAAAAATACTTTTTGTTGAATATTAATATTATGCATTTTTTCTTTTTCTATAATTAAATTAATATAGTTTTGATAAAACTTGTATTAAATGTCCCAAATAAAATTACTATAAGACTTCCCCAACTAATTTTTTTATAAATTACACAACATATATCAGCATAAAAACATACCATACTCCATGCAACAATTTCTTTTTAAAAGGAAAAGGAATTCAAAAGCAAAATATAGACATAGCATAATTCACAAAATCACCACAGTCACAACACCTTAGTTCAAAGTCATTTCCACTGAAAGAATGGAGGCCAAGCTCCATATATTCTTCCCTTTGGTAAAACCAAATTATGCAGTCATTATTTCTCCATTCTAAGACTGTTACTAAGCCTGTATACTATTTTGAACCCAAAAAACAAAATGCATGTATACTATTCCTTTTGTATCCCCAAGTTTTGTAGTCATGATCTTTAACACCTGTGGGATAGAGAGTGTGACCTAATATCATGGAATCCCAAACACTGCCAATTGTTTGCTTGATCTTCTCAAACTCTCCAATCATCTTCCTTTACAAAAGAAACAAAATAAGGAAACGTCAATGGTCAAGAAGATACCAAAACCAAAAAAAGTTATATATATATATATATATATATATATATATATATATATATATATATATATAGAGAGAGAGAGAGAGAGAGAGAGAGAGAGAGAGACCAAAGCTGAAATTCACAATCTTAACTAAATAAGCCATTAAAAAAGAGTTTGGATCTACATAAGAAAACTAATTACTGGTCATCAATATTTAAGAATGTTCAAGAATGGTATTTGAACAGACTTAATTAAATTTGAATTCATTTTTCATACTTCTCAATATCAACTGTCTAAGCATACTTTTGTGATAATAACAGAAATCAAATCATCAATTACCACAAATGAAGAAGGAAAACAGTTCCGAAAAACCAATGTAAAGACTAATATCATGCATAGCACAAACCCATTAGAAAATATAAATCATAAAATCCAAAGTATAATCCACACCTTAAATGGGACTGAGTGTAATGAGAAGAGGTTCTTACCTCAAATGGTCCTCTGTCCAAAACCCCAAACCAAATCCTTCCACCTCCTCAAATAAATCTGACATGCAGAAACAGGATATTACCCTAGTTAAGTTAGACTCCTAAATGACATTGTTCTAAACACATTATAAAATAAAGAGAACTGGATTATGACCCAAAAAAAAAAAAAGATAACGAGAACTGAAGGGTAGATGGTCTGGGGACAGAGAGTGGAAAATAACTCAGGCCATCAGAAATCTTTGGGGAAAGAGGGGGTATTACAAACCTTTTTCTCACAAAGGAAGCATCCCATGTCCTATTCAACGTGTTTAGTGAACTAACAATAATAGTGCAGAAGTCCTTGGCAGACCTATGCAGGTATTTTGGTTTAGGACCAGAATTAATTTAAAATATGATTCTTTTTAAGTGTTAAAAATTAATAAAAACACAAGGACAATAATATATCTAATTGCTCAAATAGAAAAAATATGTCGTGGACCAAAGGGGCAGCAACAAGGTAAATGAAAACAAGCTGCAACACCCAAGCACCTTAAGACTTAATTCCACTTCCTACAAAGAAAGAACTCTAACTCACCTGCAATGCCAATGCCATATCCTTCTTCGTCTCCAACCACACTTTTTTCCACCCAGAAACATTTGATGGAGCTTTATTGCGAGTGATTACCTTGAAACTCCAATTCACTTGCAATGACAATGCCATATCCTTCTTCTGTCTCTTGCACTAAACTAATAACCCTCTCTAAATATCATCCTGCACATAAATAGAATAACAATCTACACTCAAATAGGGAAAAAAAAAAGATCAAATCCTAAAACTGGTTTGATATATACTACACTTAAAGTCCGAAATAGCATTCTATCTTTCCTTAGGTTAGAAAAAACAAAACAAAACAAAACGAAAGGAAAAAAACACTATCTTATCATTTGTAAGTTAAAACACAAAACACTACCTTTTCAATCTAAATCACTATAATCATCATTGTGATTACTAGATTGCTATCATTTTTTAATCAATCACAATCTTAACTGGAACACCTCAGTGCCTAACAAGATTTCTTCTTCTTATTGTACTTCATCCTGCACATTTACAAACACATAAATAGGAGCACCACACTACACTGAAATAAAGAGAAAAAGATCAACCATGTTTATCTTCAACTACACACTGTTTAGCTAACAGTTTCATTAGTCACAAGCATATCTATGACAGACCTTGAAATTGAATATATCTCCCATTTCAATCATCACTGTCAAAGTAGCAAATTTGCATAAGTCACAAGCTTAGATTTGCATAAAACCAAGATTACAAAGACTCACAACCTGAGACAACAGTACATTAATTCCAAGTGCTAGCATCACCAACACCATATTTATTGATATATCCATCTCTAATTGGTTAAAAACAAACTGGCACCTTCTATTAGTGTTGGCTTTTTTATTCAGCCTTAAGCAGTCAACACGCACTTACCTATTGTTAAAGGAAAGAAAATCAGTCAATGATATGAGATTGAGAGATTGAGAGATTGTAGGAAAGAAAATCAGTCAATGATCTGAGATTGAGAGATTGTAGGATCTGCATATAATTAGCAAATCATTAGTATGTATTTACCTAGAATAGACGTGCTCTGTATGTATAAAGATATTGTATCTGTTTGAAGTTTTTGACATATCAAATACATTAAACTTTCTCATGGTATCAGAGCACCTATCTTGGTGACTCTGCCCAAACACCTTCCGCTACAACCACAAGCGTACTGCAAACACCATTGAAACACAACATCATGAGTGAATCACAATCTACAGAGACGACTCCTATCTCTTCCGATCCTCTGTCTTTGCACAACTCCGACACACCGGGACTTTCCCTAGTTAGCATCAAACTCGAAGGTCACAATTATGGCCAATGGAGCAGATCTATGCATCTCAGTCTCAGCGCCAAGAACAAGCTTGGATTGGTTGATGGATCAGTCAAGGCTCCTTCATCCAATGACCCGAAATTCGCAATCTGGCAGCGCTGCAATGACATGGTCCTGTCATGAATCTTGCACTCTCTCCATCCTAACATCGCCGGCAGTGTCCTTTATGCTAAAACAGCAGCGGCTGTTTGGACAAATCTTCGAGATCGCTTTTCACAGAGCAATGACGCCAGAATTTATCAGATTCGACAAGAAATTGTCGAGTGCAGACAAGGAACGTAAACTATCTCCATCTATTACACAAAGTTGAAAGCTCTTTGGGATGAGTTGGCTTCATACCAAGACCCCTTTATCTGTAACTGTGAAGGACTGAAAAATCTTGCTGAGAGAGAAGAGAAAGAAAGGGTGATGCAATTTTTGATGGGTTTGAGCGACACCTACGTACTCTATGGTTCGAGGATCGATTCTCATGATGAATCCCTTACCTGACACACGCAAAGTGCACGGCCTGGTTCTCCAACACGAGCGCCAGCTAGAGGTGACCAGCAGGATACATGATTTCCCTTTTCTGGAGATTTAATCACTACATCATCTATGTATACCTCTAGGGAGTGGCCTATCAGGTCATGGAATACAGAATTCATTGCTCTTTGATAAGTAGCCCCTGCATTTCTTAAACAAATAGGCATTACAACGTATTCAAATGCGCCTATATGCCCTGGACACATGAAAGCAGTTTTCTGGATGTCCTCTTCTGCCACCATTATTTGATTGGATCATGCGTTGTCATCTATGAATGATATCATTTGGTTATGAGCAGCTCCATCTACCAACATGTCTACCATTGGCATAGGATATTCATCCTTAGGAGATGCCTCGTTTAAATTCCTGTAATCCACGCAGACTCTGACTGCTCCTGTCTTTCTTTTAAGAACTGGTACAATGTTAGACAACCAATCAGCATAAATGGCTAGTATGATAAAGCCTGCTTTAACCAGTCTTTCTATTTCCTCTTTAACTTTCAATTCTGTCGCCATGGACATCCTTCTTTTGGCCTGCTTGACTGGTAGGTATCCTTCTTTTATTGGCAGTTTGTGCTATACCATTCTTCTGTCCAGTCCAGGCATTTCATGATAATGCCATGCGAAACAATCTCTGAAATCATGCAGAAGTGCAATGATTTCATCATTCAATGGTTCTTCTAGCAATGCACTGATAAAAGTAGGCCTAGGAACCTCTTCTATCCCCAAGTTTATTTCCTGTAAAGGGTCTTCCACTTCTGGAAAAGAGTCATCCAATGTTGCTGGTGCAAACTCCAATTCCTCCTGCTGTAAACTTTCTTCCTATTCTTATGCACTTTCATGCATGAATTCTGCCATATTAACGGCTGGTCATTTCTTCCCAATATACCTAGCAACAAGCAGGGCTGCGATGAATGAGTCTTTATTATTGGACTTTTCCCTTCAAGTACTAAGGTTGGTTTCAACATTTATCACAAAAAAAACAGATGAAATGAAGGGCTGAGATTGCTTCCGTATGAACCCAACCAGTGATGATTTTCTATCTGATGAACCGCCAGCCACAAGTTACATTGGTTGGAAAAATATTTGCCTCTGCCCAGGAAGAAAGGATACAGGTTATTACAACCACTACAAACAAAAACAAAAACAAAAACAAAAAAAAACAGCAATAAAGCACAAATCTAGCAAAGAAAGTGATTTGTGTAGCCTTTCGAACACGGCAAAACAAAAGGAAAATCTAGCCAATGGGTCCAAGTTTCAAACTTTTTGTTCATCTGTTGGTATAGTACAATTGGTCATGACTGAATTTTTGTTGACTGTTGAAGAAGGTATATAAATTTGCTCAAACGTAAGTAAGGCGCGGCTCATTTCTTGGTCCATTGCAGCTGACAAAGCTACAAATGGCATCAAACTCTGTTCATACATGGTTTTGTGGTCCAATCTTATTGCATGGTTGGTTGACCACATGACCTGAGTTTCTCCAAAGGTGATACAATTTTACTTGCAGACAGAAGAGTTTATCTTTTAGTTTTTGCCACAAATGGCACGATGATGACTTTGCCGCACAGCTGCCCAAGTCCAATCTCCACCAAATGACCAAAACCATGGGGTAGAAGAGAAAATTCAAGTCCACTCTCTCTCTCACTCTCTCTCTCTCTCTCTCTCTTCCTTCTTTAAAGTTTAAGTTATTGGTGCAATACATTATCTAGAACTTGTCTGCAAATTGGTTTTGTGCAGCCATGGATGCCAAAACCAAACAAAGTTTGGTGCTTTTGCTTTGCTTATGCCTACATCTCAAAACCCATGTTTGCCTTGCAGCTGACACCATCGATGCAAACCAATCTCTCTGTGGTGATGATCGGTTCATAATTGTATATTATTTCTTACCCTTCTAGCTTATGATTTGGTTATGTTTTTGAGTTAAACTTGTGCTTTTAATCCTTTTTGTGTTTATCTTTCAGTTAATTGAGCTTTAGGTAACAATGATGGCTTTGGAGAACATAATTCATGCAATTCAAGCATGTTAAGGCCTAATTTGGATGAATTGATGAAGAGCTTAAAGACAAATTCATTATGGCTACAGCCCCCTGCCAGTCCAGTTCCGTAGGTCATATTGCAAGCTTTGTTTCAGCAACCTACATAGCTCGGATGAGGCCGCATTCTTCATGAAAGTTGTTCCAATGGGTGTTTACTATAACATATCCAAATTGCAGGCCCATTGGATAAATATGGAGTCCGTTACCTAGCAAACACAGAGCCATGCTCAGGATGGATTGTTTTCAGCGCGGAAAATGAGTTAGCAAATTGTTTTGGCCTTAACGTCTTCCTCCGACCTTGGATTGGCCCAAATAACATATGGCTGGAAAGAAGACATTCTGAACTTCAATTTCAAGTGCTTAAAGTCCTAATTTGATTAAGAGAAGCCCAAGTTGTAAGCCCTTGAAGTTGCTGGTCATGCTGATCTCAGCATGTGCTGGTTGGATGCTTGGTCATGGTGAGCTAGGCATGAGCTATCATTTCTGGTTGGAAGCTTGGTCATGGTGACATGAAGATGAGCTAGGGCTGCTGGTGGGATTTATTGGGGAAGTGCATCAACCATTCAAGATTTTCTAATACAAGTGCATCACCCAATTTAGATTTTCTAATACAAGTGCATCAACCATTTCAGATTTTATAAAACAAGTGTTGTATGCATTAGGCATATTGAATTCAGATTTTTACTTCTCCTAGGCCTATAAATAGGGAGGTTCTCTAAGCTTGTAATAACACCCCAAGGGGGGGAGCTCTCAAGCACTTCTCTAGAGCTCCCTTCCCTTCTCTCCCTCAAATTCTCTTAGTTTCCCTTTGTAGTTCTCAATTGTTGTAATAAGATCATTCTATTAAATTTTCTTTGTACTAAATATCAAACACTTTTCCTTTCTCTTCTTCTAAATTCTTCAAATACTCTCTTCTCCAAACACTTCCCAAACACTTTTCCCATTTCCTTCATCAAATTCTCTAAAGCTTTCAAACACATGTTCTTCCAAAATCCTCAAAGTTCTCAAACATCTCTCATCTCTTCCAAAAGTCTCCAAATCTCTCAAACACATGTCTCAACCTTTCCAAAATCCTTAAAGCTCTCAAACACATGTTCTTCCAAAATCCTCCAAGTTCTCAATACTTTCTTCTCCCTCTCAAAGTTCTCAACACTTTCTTCTCTTCCTCAAAGTTCTCTTAATTTCCTTAATGTTTTCGTAGTTGTAATTTATTTTTCTTGTAATGTACATTCTTTCTTCTTGTTTTGTTTCTTTTGTTTTTATTTATGTTTTGTGTAGGAAAACTGAATTGGATCATTCAATCACCAATCCCTGTGGAATCGACCTCGCACTTACATACGCTAAACTATCAACGGTTCGTGCACTTGCGAGTATCACAAGTTGTTTTTATTTATGTTAAGTGAAATTGAAAAAAAAAAAAAAAAAAATTATTTTTTTATTTTTAAATTTTAAATTTTTTATTTTTTATTTTTAAATATATATTTTTTTTTTGGTTTTTTTTTTTTTAAACACACAAATATACAAGCAACTCATGGATAACCAGTTAAGGGCCTCAGAAAATACAGCCAGGGGATCCAGGAAGGTTGGAGGGGTCACAAAGGTACCACTTAAAACTCAAACTTCTTAGACACCGAAGGTGTCGCCTAAAGAACTCCTAGACACTGTATTGATGGAGACGCTCACTGGAGTTACCACGAGTCAGCTAATATAAAAAATCTTTTTAAATTTTTTTTAAAAAATAAAAGAAATAGAAAATTAAAATTACTGAAGTAATAACAAAACAACTAAAGAGAAAGGATTGGAATACTCCCCCTTGAAGCGATTAGGTCGAGCATGATGCATTTGGAGGTCGCGACTTCTCCCACTACTCCACACTCCCTATCTTTATGATTGAAGTTACCATCTCTCTCCATTTTTATTAAGCTGACATTACTTGCTAAAACAAACACAGAAAACTTGAAACAGAATTAAAGGATTAGGAAATAAAAAACTAAAATGGAAAGGAAAATCAACACACATCCAATTTCATGCTTCAAAGTAATAAGCAACAAAGTAATCAAACTAGCTTATGAAGTTCGTTCTTTCTCAAATATGATTATCCATATGGTGTGTGGTTTTAATCAAGTATTCAGAAAAAGCATTTAGCTATGGTGTTTAGTCTAAACACAAATTCCGAACCCATTAAGAACAAGAAGAACAATAGAGAACCAAGTAGAATTTAAACATGGTGTTTGTCTTCAATATCTACCCATTCATTCACTAATCAGTCCAAGAGTCATATGGTGTTTATGTAAACTTGAACAAAATATTTAATTAAGAGCAAGTGAATGAAACCATAAACTAGAAATAATCAACATGCTACTTGAACCTTTTTGTTTTTGGGTGTTGTGTAAGCTGGGACTCAAACCCAGTTCTTTTGCTTGTCAGGCAATTGTCCTTGTCCGTTGGACTACAAACACAACTTGTCAATTAACGTCATTAACTTTAAAACATGAAACTGTCCAGTTAAGAAAAAGATAAAAATAAATAAAAAGTAGGAAAACCAAATAGAATCAAACAATGTTACCGGTCCCCGGCAACGGCGCCAAAAACTTGTTGCGTAGATACAGCTGCACCAAAGTGGATTCAGTTGCATCCTCAACTTGTGATACTCGCAAGTGCACGAGCCGTTGGTAGTTTAGCATATGTAAGTGCGAGGTCGATTCCACAGGGATTGGTGATTGAATGATCCAACTCAGTTTTCCTACAAAACATAAATGAAAACAAAAGAAACAAAACAAGAAGAAAGAATGTACATTAAGAAAAATAAATTACAACTTAGAGAACATTAAAGAGAGCATTTGAGGAAGAAAGGAGAAGTGTTTGGGAAAAGTGGTTAAGGACATGGAGGCTTTTTGGAGAAGAAAGTAGAAGTACAGAATTGTTTGAGAAAGTGTTTGGAGAATTTGATGAAGAAAGTGTTTGGAAACTTGGAGGATTTTGGAAGAGAAGGTTTGAGAACATTGGGAATTTGGAAGAGAAAGTGTTTGGGACATGTTTGAGAGCATGGAGAACTTTGAAGGAGAATAGAGAAGTGTTTGGAGAATTTAGAAGAAGAGAAGGGAGAAGAAAGTGTTTGAGAGCTTTGAGGATTAGAAGAAGAGAAGAGAGATGTGTTTGAGAAATTTGGAGAATTTGATGAAGGAATGTGGAGAAGTGTTTGAAGAACATGGAGACTTGAAGAAGAGAATATTGGAAGAGTAAGGAAAGTGGTGTTTGGGAACTTTGTGGATTTTGGAAGAGAGAGTGTTTGGAAAATTGGAGAATGTTTGAGAACTTTGGAAGGGAAAGAAAGGTGTTTGTGAAGTGTTTGAGACATGGAGATGTTTGGAAGAGAAGGGAAATGTGTTTGGGAAATTTGGAGAAGGGAGGAGAAAGTGTTTGAGTAGTTTAGAGAATTTGATGAAGGATGGGAGATAAGGGAAGGGAGCTCTAGAGAAGTGCTTGAGAGCTCCCCCCCTTGGGGTGTTATTACAAGCTTAGAGAACCTCCCTATTTATAGGCCTAGGAGAAGTAAAAATCTGAATTCAATATGGCTAATGCATACAACACTTGTTTTATAAAATCTGAAATGGTTGATGCACTTGTATTAGAAAATCTTGAATGGTTGATGCACTTCCCCAATAAATCCCACCAGCAGCCCTAGCTCATCTTCATGTCACCATGACCAAGCTTCCAACCAGAAATGATAGCTCATGCCTAGCTCACCATGACCAAGCATCCAACCAGCACATGCTGAGATCAGCATGACCAGCAACTTCAAGGGCTTACAACTTGGGCTTCTCTTAATCAAATTAGGACTTTAAGCACTTGAAATTGAAGTTCCGAATGTCTTCTTTCCAGCCATATGTTATTTGGGCCAATCCAAGGTCGGAGTAAGAAGTTAAGGCCAAAACAAATTGCTAACTCATTTTCCGCGCTGAAAACAATCCATCCTGAGCATGGCTCTGTGTTTGCTAGGTAACGGACTCCAGATTTATCCAATGGGCCTGAAATTTGGATATGTTATAGTACACACCCATTGGAACAACTTTCATGAAGAATGCGGCCTCATCCGAGCTATGTAGGTTGCTGAAACAAAGCTTGTAATATGACCTACGGAACTGGACTGGCAGGG
This sequence comes from Prunus avium, assembly GCF_965620075.1. Taxonomy (NCBI): domain Eukaryota; kingdom Viridiplantae; phylum Streptophyta; class Magnoliopsida; order Rosales; family Rosaceae; genus Prunus; species Prunus avium. The sequence goes on from NC_142286.1 coordinate 34,954,388, forward strand.
GGCTGTAGCCATAATGAATTTGTCTTTAAGCTCTTCATCAATTCATCCAAATTAGGCCTTAACATGCTTGAATTGCATGAATTATGTTCTCCAAAGCCATCATTGTTACCTAAAGCTCAATTAACTGAAAGATAAACACAAAAAGGATTAAAAGCACAAGTTTAACTCAAAAACATAACCAAATCATAAGCTAGAAGGGTAAGAAATAATATACAATTATGAACCGATCAAATACCCCCAAACCTAGATTTTGCTAGTCCTCGAGCAAAACAACACAAAACAAAGTTAAAAACAAAACTAGAAGTTAACTAAACCACTTTCGTAGGTAACTCGATTGCATTTAGCATATGCAACAAGCCTTTAAACCTCTAGGCATCCCTAGTAGGAGGAGTTGTGTCTCCTGAGGGTTTAACAGATACGATACCCACAAACGTTTTTCTAACTCTACAAAACAAAATGGTTAGAAAACTTAAAAGATTGTTAGTCTTTAAGCAAAACCAAAACCAAAAACAAAAACAAACATAATTACACAAAGAACTTAAAACAATTTTTCCGAACATTTTCTGAAGAGAAATGACTCATGCACATGACTTACACGTTTTAACAGTAAAAGCTCAATTTTTAGACATTATTTACAAAGCGGCAAAGTTCTAAACACAATATGCTCAAAGTGTAGTAGTGTGATAGCCAAATGCAACAAATTCCCCAATCTTAGTTTTCACACAATTTCAAAAATCATACAAAGCATAAGTTCAACTTCAAATCTCACCAAAGTTGTCCTCTCACAAATGAATCACTCAGAAGAGGGCTATAATGCATCACTCAGTTATAAACATGAGAATAGAGTTAAATCATAAGGACTTAACTCGAAATAGAAAGATGAAGAACTTGCATTAATATGATCTCAAGAAGGATGCCAAACACTTAAAAGTAGAAAAATGAATGCAATTCAACCATATGACATTTAAGATCAATTTAGGTCTTTAACATAGGTTGTAATTGGGCCAAGGGTGTAAGGTGAGTAAGAAATGAAAGGTACGGATAATACAAAGTCCAAGGAACTCGCAATGTAAGAGCATAAAATAATTATTTACAAGACTTCGAATCATCACGATTAGATTTTTTTTTCTTTTACATGATCAAAACTCCTTATACCTTCATTTACATTGATTCACTCATTTCCTTTAATTCAACAAACACCAATTTATTTTGAAGGCCCAAAAATGAAATTTCATTCAACCACCACTTTTCTCTTTTCTTTCACCAATTGTGTGATTTTTTTTTTCTCTTTTTTTTTTTCGAAATGTAACACCTCTTCCCAAACTTAGCATGAAAAACACATCCCAATTAAAGCTCATGAGTTCCTTAGAAAAGGTAAATATTTGTTTTTCGGGCTAAGGCGAGGAAATAAAATTGGTAAATGAAAGAAAAGGTTTGCATGTAGGCTCAAAATGGTTAACAATGGAAAATCATGCTTAAGCATGCATAAGGTTAGCTTGAAAGGCACAAACGATCCAAAGAAGGCCTTAATATCATTTCTTTAAAAACTTGTTGCGTAGATACAGCTGCACCAAAGTGGATTCAGTTGCATCCTCAACTTGTGATACTCGCAAGTGCACGAACCGTTGATAGTTTAGCGTATGTAAGTGCGAGGTCGATTCCACAGGGATTGGTGATTGAATGATCCAATTCAGTTTTCCTACACAAAACATAAATAAAAACAAAAGAAACAAAACAAGAAGAAAGAATGTACATTACAAGAAAAATAAATTACAACTACGAAAACATTAAGGAAATTAAGAGAACTTTGAGGAAGAGAAGAAAGTGTTGAGAACTTTGAGAGGGAGAAGAAAGTATTGAGAACTTGGAGGATTTTGGAAGAACATGTGTTTGAGAGCTTTGAGGATTTTGGAAAGGTTGAGACATGTGTTTGAGAGATTTGGAGACTTTTGGAAGAGAGGAGAGATGTGTTTGAGAAAGAGAAGGGAGGAGTGTTTGGGAACATTGAGAATTTGATGAAGGAATGGGAGAAGTGTTTGAGAACATGGGGAATTTGGAAGAGAATGAGAATTGTGTTTGGGAACTTTGTGGATTTTGGAAGAGAGAGTGTTTGGAAAATTGGAGAACTTTGAGAACTTTGGAAGGGAAGAGACATGTGTTTGAGGAATTGGAGAATGCTTGGAAGAGAATAGAGAAGTGTTTGGGAAGTGTTTGAAGATTTAGTAAAAGGATCATATTACAACAATTGAGAACTACAAAGGGAAACTAAGAGAATTTGAGGGAGATAAGGGAAGGGAGCTCTAGAGAAGTGCTTGAGAGCTCCCCCCCTTGGGGTGTTATTACAAGCTTAGAGAACCTCCCTATTTATAGGCCTAGGAGAAGTAAAAATCTGAATTCAATATGGCTAATGCATACAACACTTGTTTTATAAAATCTGAAATGGTTGATGCACTTGTATTAGAAAATCTAAATTGGGTGATGCACGTGTATTAGAAAATCTTGAATGGTTGATGCACTTCCCCAATAAATCCCACCAGCAGCCCTAGCTCATCTTCATGTCACCATGACCAAGCTTCCAACCAGAAATGATAGCTCATGCCTAGCTCACCATGACCAAGCATCCAACCAGCACATGCTGAGATCAGCATGACCAGCAACTTCAAGGGCTTACAACTTGGGCTTCTCTTAATCAAATTAGGACTTTAAGCACTCGAAATTGAAGTTCAGAATGTCTTCTTTCCAGCCATATGTTATTTGGGCCAATCCAAGGTCGGAGGAAGACGTTAAGGCCAAAACAATTTGCTAACTCATTTTCCGCGCTGAAAACAATCCATCCTGAGCATGGCTCTGTGTTTGCTAGGTAACGGACTCCATATTTATCCAATGGGCCTGCAATTTGGATATGTTATAGTAAACACCCATTGGAACAACTTTCATGAAGAATGCGGCCTCATCCGAGCTATGTAGGTTGCTGAAACAAAGCTTGCAATATGACCTACGGAACTGGACTGGCAGGGGGCTGTAGCCATAATGAATTTGTCTTTAAGCTCTTCATCAATTCATCCAAATTAGGCCTTAACATGCTTGAATTGCATGAATTATGTTCTCCAAAGCCATCATTGTTACCTAAAGCTCAATTAACTGAAAGATAAACACAAAAAGGATTAAAAGCACAAGTTTAACTCAAAAACATAACCAAATCATAAGCTAGAAGGGTAAGAAATAATATACAATTATGAACCGATCAAATACCCCCAAACCTAGATTTTGCTAGTCCTCGAGCAAAACAACACAAAACAAAGTTAAAAACAAAACTAGAAGTTAACTAAACCACTTTCGTAGGTAACTCGATTGCATTTAGCATATGCAACAAGCCTTTAAACCTCTAGGCATCCCTAGTAGGAGGAGTTGTGTCTCCTGAGGGTTTAACAGATACGATACCCACAAACGTTTTACTGACTCTGTAAAACAAATTAATTAGAAAACTTAAAGATTGTTAGTCCTTAAGCAAAACTAAAAACAAAAACAAACACAAAAAACACAAAGAACTTAAAACAATTTTTCCGAACATTTTCTGAAGAGAAATGACTCATGCACATGACTTAAACGTTTTAACAATAAAAGCTCAATTTTTAGACATTATTTACAAAGCGGCAAAGTTCTAAACACAATATGCTCAAAGTGTAGTAGTGTGATAGCCAAATGCAACAAATTCCCCAATCTTAGTTTTCACACAATTTCAAAAATCATACAAAGCATAAGTTCAACTTCAAATCTCACCAAAGTTGTCCTCTCACAAATGAATCACTCAGAAGAGGGCTATAATGCATCACTCAGTTATAAACATGAGAATAGAGTTAAACCATAAGGACTTAACTCGAAATAGAAAGATGAAGAACTTGCATTAATATGATCTCAAGAAGGATGCCAAACACTTAAAAGTAGAAAAATGAATGCAATTCAACCATATGACATTTAAGATCAATTTAGGTCTTTAACATAGGTTGTAATTGGGCCAAGGGTGTAAGGTGAGTAAGAAATGAAAGGTACGGATAATACAAAGTCCAAGGAACTCGCAATGTAAGAGCATAAAATAATTATTTACAAGACTTCGAATCATCACGATTAGATTTTTTTTCTTTTACATGATCAAAACTCCTTATACCTTCATTTACATTGATTCACTCATTTCCTTTAATTCAACAAACACCAATTTATTTTGAAGGCCCAAAAATGAAATTTCATTCAACCACCACTTTTCTCTTTTCTTTCACCAATTGTGTGAATTTTTTTTTTCTTCGAAATGTAACACCTCTTCCCAAACTTAGTGTGAAAAACACATCTCAATTAAAGCTCATGAGTTCCTTAGAAAGGTAAATATTTGTTTTTCAGGCTAAGGCGAGGAAATATAATTGGTAAATGAAAGAAAAAGGTTTACATGTAGGCTCAAAATGGTTAACAATGGAAAATCATGCTTAAGCATGCATAAGGTTAGCTTGAAAGGCACAAACGATCCAAAGAAGGCCTTAATATCATTTCTTTAAATGTCATGAAGTCAAATTGCACAAGAATGAATGACTTTTAAGTGTTCAACCAAATCAATGAATAATGAGATCAAACAACAACTTAGATGACAAGAAAATAAGAGTATGTATATAACACTCATGAAATGAAGTACAAGGCTCAAAAGCTCACTTTATATGGTTATATAAGTCTAATTTGTGCTTGATACAATTCTTTGGGTCATGCAAATCCTTTAATTGGAAAATTATGAAACAAATGGCAAGTGCAAAGGTTTCGAACATATCATGATAGAACAATGCCAATTTTTTTTTAAATTTTTTTTTAATAAATAAAAAAAACACTAAAATAAAATGAAATCCAATTTTCATTTAAGTCATGCAAACATTTATCACTATCTCATCATAAGTGTTCGGAAAGTGACTCAAAACAAAAACAAAACAAAACAATACTTAAAATAAAAACAAGCAAAAAAAAAAAAAAAATTTTTTTTTTTTTTTTCAATTATTATTATTTTTAATTTTTTTTTTTTTAATTTTAAGAAAAACCAAATTTACTTGCTAAACTCCAATACCCCCAAACCTAGAAATGAACATTGTCCTCAATGTTTAAAAATTAGCCACAAACAATGTCATAACAACAAATGAAGGGTATTAAAGCAAATAAAAATCACAAAACATACAAAAATAAAATAAAACAATTACAAAACAAACAATCAAATAAAAAAATAATAAATAAAAAAAAACACGAAACAGTAAAACACTCAAAACAGTAAGCCCTAACAGATAGTCTTACACAAACTGAAACCCAAACAATTGAAAGCCCAACCCAAAATGAAATTAACCCAACAACGGTAAAACCCGACCCAAAATGAAATCCGAAGCCCACACGTTTAAATTTTAATTATAAATTTTTTTTAAATTTAAGATGAAACGTGAAATTGGATTCTGAAACATGGGTCCTAATTTTGTCTCGGTTCAGTGTAAGGGACCAACAGACAGGGCGAGACACGTGTCGACGCAAAGAGGCGCCGCAGACTCCACAAGCAGAAATTACGGGGCCATGGAAAGGCGCGACGACTTTGCTGAACGCGTCCGTTCAGACAAAGCAAGTCGTGACAAATGAGTTGGAAACGGTTGGAAAGTGAGAAGATTGTGGGACTCGAGGAACGCTGGATATTCAGAAAACGCTTAGACGCTGCAACGGCTAGGGTTTGTCAAAGTCTACATCTATAAGAAGGAAAAAGACGGGAAAAAAAACAAAAAACACACAAACTCAGAAACACAAAAGAGAAAAGAAGCAAGAAAAAGAAAAAAAAAGTGAGAAATCAAATGGCTTCTTCCTACCCCTTTTCGTTAGATCTCAACCTAGCTCCACCGACTCAGACACGAGGCCAAGCAGTAGCACCAGTATGGATGCCCTACTTTGGCTCCTCACGGGGGCCTGTGTCTGTCAATGACTCAATACTCCTAGACAACGATGTTGCTATTGGAGTTGGCAGAAATTTAGTGACTCCCAAAGATATACGTGTGTTTGGGACAAGGGATGACAATCGGGTCACGAGTGATGCCCTGGCACTGAGCGTGCAGAGTACAGCATGTGTTGCAAGTTTGGGTCATCGCCTACTTGCGAAGTCCCATGAGGTAGAGGTGCTGAAAGCTCAGTTAGCGGCGGAGCGAAGTATGGTTGAAGACTGTCAGAGTGCTATAAAAAGCTTGAAAAGGGAGAGGTCAAGGATTGTGGAGGTGAATCGACACCAGCTAGAAGTATTGCGAGACGAGAATAAAAATCTATCAAAGATGGTAGAGTTGTACTCTCGCGACATGAGAAAGCAACTGGAGGACCTAGACCGACCGGGTAAACGCAAGCAAGCAGATCGCGAGAGTAGTTACGCTCAAGCTAAGATTGCGATCTTTGGGAGCTCAAGTGATGAGCCTCAAGAGGCTGTGCGTGAAGCCCCGGAAGAGGACAGCCAGAGGGCCAAACTCAAAGCTCCTATGGTCGAGACACCGAGCGCCAAGAAGAAATGATTTCAGTTTTTATTTATTATTTAAATTTAAAGTGTATTGTGTTTTTTTTTTCTTTAATAAAAACGTTAGCTATCTCAAAGAAACGATTGACCCTAAATTTAAAGAACGACAATCAAACAAAAACACGAAGACCCAAACAAGATTTTTTTTTTTTTAATTTTTAGTTAAGTAAATACACAAATAACTGCTTCTTCTTTTAAGAGAAAAACTTAAGGATGACCAGTTAAGGGCCTCAGAAAACACAGCCAGGGGTTCCGGGAAGGTTGGAGGGGTCACAATGGTCCCACTTAAAACCCTAACTTCTTAGACACCGAAGGTGTCGCCTTAAAGAACTCCTAGACATTGTATAGACTGCGGTTGCTCACTGGAGTTACCAAAAATTTAGCTCCTTCAAAGAATATCCTATGAGTTTTAAATTATACTACCTAATTAAATAAAAAATAAAATAAATAAATAAACTGAAATAAACACGCAATTCAAACAAGAATTTAAAAGAAGAGCTGGGTTTCTTGCACCAGGTGTCCAAGACGCATCTTTAATTTTGTCTCTTCTTCCAACTACATTATTAAGAAACCTGTCAAACAAGAAGAAAACAAGTTATTTTTAAATTAAAAAGAAAAACAATGAATAAAGAAAAATAAAATAAAATAAAAAGAAAAGGAAAACACACTTCTCGAAACTTAAACAAAAGAAAAGAAAAACAAAATGACTGGAAATAACAGACAAAAATACAAAGCAATCAGAAAACAGGGAGGCAAAAGTAAGTGAAAGTGTAGACATGCTCCCTTTAAAAAAAACGCGCTCGCAATTTGCGCCAGAAATGAAGGGATCCGAGAGAAAAGAGCACAGGATAGCACCCTCGAGATCCGAAGTGCTTTCGGCTCCCTCATCTGCATAAGTCTATTTAAACTCATCTCGGTGAAGTAGAAGAGCACCCCGCATTTCTTCCTGCAAATTCAGAGAAAAACATCAAAAAAATCCAGAAACAAAGCAATGGCATCTTCATGCACTCACCTTGATGATCTAAACCTTGAATTTTCCCTTGCGCCACCGAATGCGCAGATAAGGGCTCCTCAAAACCATGTCTTCCCAAACTCCACATATCATCACGGTACGGCCTCAAACTTTGCTGAGGTAATACCGAACTTTTCTGAGGCAATGCCGAACAGAGCAGCGCTGCTTGGAGGCATGATTGGCAGCAAGCTCACACCGACAGATCATCTGCATGTGGCACAGAGGTCTGACAAAGCAGCGGTGGAGGAGTCCAATAATTTAACTGTTCTCCATGCGGTCTCGGCTACCAATTTGGGTATGCGATTGCTGGCGAGAACACGGGAGTGTGCCGCGATGAGCGAGGAAATAGCTTCCTTGAAGGCTATGGTGGCGGACTTACAGAAGCGGCTATACTGTGCCAATCAGCACGTGGAAGCACTGCAGAGAAAAAATGAGGATCATGTGGAGCTGCTGCAGATTCTGCAAGTAAGAGACAATAGAGGCATGCCATGAAGATGAAGATGAAGATGAAGAAGTTGTTTTTATTTTTAATTTACTTGAATGTTTTTTTTTGTTTTTTTTGTTTTATTTTTTTTTTACTTTTTGGTAATGTTTGAAATGAAATAAAAATGTGTTTTTAACACTCAGAAATAAACTAACTAACCACACCACGTAAATAAATAAACTAACCTAACAAAACAAAAAAAAGAACATAAAAGAAAACAAAGAACTTCCAAATTGATTTTTTTTTTTTTAAATTTATTATTATTTACAACTAACTGACCACACAAAGAAAAAAAAAACACAACAAAGAAGTTCCAAATTGCAATTTACAAGGAAAATTAAATAAAAACTCAAATTTCAATTTTTTTTAAAAATTTTTTTTTTAAATTTTTTTTTTTTAAAAATATATATTTTTTTTTTGGTTTTTTTTTTTTAAACACACAAATATACAAGCAACTCATGGATAACCAGTTAAGGGCCTCAGAAAATACAGCCAGGGGATCCGGGAAGGTTGGAGGGGTCACAAAGGTCCCACTTAAAACCCAAACTTCTTAGACACCGAAGGTGTCGCCTAAAGAACTCCTAGACACTGTATTGACGGAGACGCTCACTGGAGTTACCACGAGTCAGCTAATATAAAAAATCTTTTTAAATTTTTTTTTAAAAAATAAAAGAAATAGAAAATTAAAATTACTGAAGTAATAACAAAACAACTAAAGAGAAAGGATTGGACTACTCCCCCTTGAAGCGATTAGGTCGAGCATGATGCATTTGGAGGTCGCGACTTCTCCCACTACTCCACACTCCATATCTTTATGATTGAAGTTACCATCTCTCTCCATTTTTATTAAGCTGACATTACTTGCTAAAACAAACACAGAAAACTTGAAACAGAATTAAAGGATTAGGAAATAAAAAAAACTAAAATGGAAAGGAAAATCAACACACATCCAATTTCATGCTTCAAAGTAATAAGCAACAAAGTAATCAAACTAGCTTATTGTAACATCCCGACCCAAAATATTATTAAGATTTGATTTAATTTAATTAAAATTTGGAATTTCCAATTTTGCCTTTGAAGTGGGGGCAAAAAGGTCAATTCTTATCCGGAGAGAGTTTGGGGCAGCAAGTGGTGTTTTTAGGAAGATGGTACTGAGCCGAGTCCGTAGACACGCGGTAGGCTCGATTCGGACTTGTAACGAAAAAGTTACGAGGTAAAAACCCTTAGTGGCAAAACTGTAAATAAGTGGAACTTGAATTTTATTAAAATCAGATTTCCTTTTTCTTTTTCTCATTTCTCTCTCTCTCTCCCGTGCGTCTCTTCCTCTCCGGTTTGCCCAGCCACCTTCTCACCTTCGCAGCCACCATCACCGGCCGCCACCTGAGCCAAGACCGGACTCGATCGAACCGCCACCTCCTCCTCTCTCTTCCCCGGCCAGCACCGCACCTGGAGTCGTCGACAGCCGCCGGAAAACGCAGAAACGTCGTCGGAAATTTCAGTAACTTTGAGGTCTTCGTTCTCCTTCGTTTCTCAACCAAATTGGACGAGTGAGGTATGAAAATTCATCTATTTTTCGTGCTCTAGCTGCCTGTTGGTTAGGTTTCCAGAAATTTTGAGAGTTTATAACTCAAATTTCGAATTGAAGAAAACTGGCAGTTTTGGCCACCATTTTGGGCCACTTCCGGCCATTTTCTGGCCTTCACCTAAGAAGAAAAGTGGTTCCAAATTAGGTGTATTACCTAGAGTAGGAGTTTGGAGTCAAGATGTTAAGTTTTTCCGGCGAGTGGTTATCGCTTTGGACACCCACGTGCTGTCGGCGCGTGTGGCGTGGCACTGTAGCAGAGAGACATTTTATCCTAGAATGATCCTTGTGTTGTCACGAGCGCGTAGGAGTTTACGGATCCCAATTTGGATATCGTTTGGGCCTCGAACCAATTTGACATATTATGTGATTTTTGGGTTCGATGTGTTTGGCCCGTTGGATCAAACCCAATTTCACGTATGTTGTTCTTGGTATTCCTAGGATCGTATAGGAATTCACGGATTGTGAATCGGAGCCCCGGATGTTCCGGTTCAATAATTTAAAGTTTATGATTTACGATAACCGTTCAATCGTGAGTTTTGACCGTCCGGTCGACCGAGTGTCTTCCGAGACTTTTCCAGCGTTTGAAACTCTTAGGTGGACCCTAGGAGTGTCTCGTTCCTCGTGCGTACTAGAAACCCGGGAAAACTAGGATTTTATTTTAAAGTCTTATTTTGAAGAGTTGGATTTTTATATCGTATTCCTATTCTGAAATAGGTAATCCGACTCCGCCTTCGGAGCAGGCAGAACCCTCTCGGGGTCACGCAGCGTGGGACTACCTGTGAGTGGACTTTGTTTTCAAATAAATAGCATGGATTTATCTTGGAAATTGCATGTATAAGAATTTAAGGATTTACTGACAGTTAATTTGTGCTTTAAAGTGAAACTAATATGTTCGTAAGTATTTGGTATATTTTCTGGGTTTTGATATTCTAAGTATCTTGAGTATATATGAATTGATATATGTGATTTGTTATCTATCTTTGAGGGCTATGTGTGGGAAGTACGGGGTTGTTTTATGAGTTGTGGAAAGATGTGGTATAGATTGTCAGTGAAGTGCTATAAGCACTACCCCGTGTACCTCCCCCTGGATTTGTGAATGGATTATGGAAATGTGATACTTGGAAATATCGGAACCCGGGGCATACCTTAACGGGGTGTCGCTGTAGACCCTTAATTGGGTAGTCTGCGCGCGTAGGACTGTTTACAGGCGTACGGGTCTTGATTCTTCGTCCGTACGTGCTGGCTGAGAGTTAGTCCCCCAGTTGGACGGCTTGTCCCTAGCCACATAGTCCGTTTGAGGGCTGATAATTGTGAGCTAGTCAACAATCCCCTGTTGGATTGTTTCCCCGGTACAATTAGGTGTGTCTTATATATATATATATATATATATATATATATATATATATATATATATATAGAGTGTATCTCTCATATTTTAGTGTTATGCAATTGTTCTTATTTTTGAGCGAGGATACTTCCCCGCCCGTCGTGCCGGTGGGCACGGGTTTCGAGAGTTTGATTTGGGTTTTGTAAGGAAAGGTTTGGGTGGGTTGATTTGCAAGTTTCACTGAATTTCGGATTTAGCTCGGGTTGAGCAAACTATATATGTATGAATATAATGGTTTTTAATGTATTGAGTTCATGCATGGTTTTCCAACAGTGGGGTTATACTACTTTGGTTTAAATTGAACTAAACGTTGTTTTGTCCACTCACAATTTTCTGTTTTGCGCCCCACAGCCAGTAGTTGACTGGAACGAGCCGCAGTGCCGTGCCTTGTGCTCCTGTTTTCACGAGCTTCAGCACTTGAGCCTTCTCAGGGCCTCTGTGCTATGTAAAATCGTTAAACTTCCTTCCCACTTTTATTTTCTTTGAATTCTGTTAGATGCTCTGTTATTGCCCAGTTAGAATTTTGGTATTTTGAGGCCGGAGGCCACAGTTTGTAAACGCTATGTATTGTGTAATGCATGCTGGCTGTTGGGTTGTAAATATCTGTGTTTTTGACAGGTTGAAATTTTTGGGTCATGTCCTGTTTACAGGGGAGACTCTGCCAAAAATTTGGTAGAAAGTCTCGGGTTTTAGTACATGGGCCCGGCATCTGCGGAATGCCGGATATTTAGGCGGGATCCGACCCGGGTTCCGAGGAAATCCGGGGCGGGTCCTGTCAGCTTGGTATCAGAGCATTAGGTTTCTTTTCTTGGGACTATCATGCTTCTTTTGCGTGTTGGTACTAATGATTTGGTGGTTTCTTGGGTTTAGAATCATGCATCGTCGTGGTGCTCGGATAAGAGGTCGTGGTCGTACTCAGAGATATGGACCCAATCCTCCACCTCCATCTCCATCTCCACCACCCTCTCCACCACCACCACCTGTTGGAGAGCAAGCTGGTGAGAATATGTTGGATTGGCAACAAGTGATGAACCAGTTCACTAATCAGTTTACCACACAGCTTGCCCAAAATATGGCTACTGCCATGCAAGGAACCATGCAAGGGAGACGAGAGCAGGAAGGTTCAGACATCAAAAGAGTCAAAGATATGGGAGCTAAAGAATTCTTTGGAAGTGCAGACCCTATTGATGTTGAGGCTTGGCTTACTGATTTGGAGAGAATTTTTGATGTCTTACAGTGTCCAGAGGAAGACAAGGTACGGTTGTCTGTCTTCCTTCTGAAAGGGAATGCTTATTATTGGTGGAAGATTGTCAGAAGGGGCCACACATTCGTTCATTGCACGTAGTTTTGTACCATATGCCAGTGTTAGACCCACACCTATGGCAGGAAGTTTTAGTATTTCTTTACCTACTGGGGACGTCCTGTTTGCGGACATGGTGCTCAAAGGTTGTTATGTCCAAGTGGGAGATGCAATGTTAGATGCGAATTTGATTCCCTTGGATTTGGTAGATCTTGACATTATCTTGGGAATGGATTGGTTAGAAAAGCATCGTGCATCGGTAGATTGTTTCAGGAAAGAGGTAGTGTTTAGAAGTTCGGGACAACCTGAAGTCATGTTCTGTGGAGAGCGTAGAGTTCTTCCGTCTTGTCTCATCTCTGCCATAACCGCGAAAAGGTTACTTAAGAAGGGATGTGTGGGGTACTTAGCCCACATCATTGATACTCAGGAGATCACTTTGAATCTGGAGGATGTTCCTATTGTTCGTGAGTTTCCCGATGTCTTTCCGGATGATCTTCCTGGTTTACCTCCTCAGAGAGAAACCGAGTTCACTATCGAACTCCTTCCAGGCACGAATCCAATTTATCAAGCTCCTTATAGGATGGCACCAGCAGAATTGCGGGAGTTAAAGATTCAATTGCAGGAGTTGGTAGATCTTGGATTTATTCGACCTAGTGTTTCCCCTTGGGGTGCACCGGTGTTGTTTGTAAAGAAGAAGGATGGAACCATGAGGCTGTGTATTGATTACAGACAATTGAACAAGGTGACAGTGTGTAACCGATATCCTTTGCCTCGAATCGATGATTTGTTTGATCAATTGAAGGGTGCTAAGTATTTCTCTAAGATCGATCTGAGATCGGGTTACCATCAACTCAGAGTACGAGATGAGGATGTTCCGAAGACAGCATTCAGGACTCGTTACGGCCATTATGAGTTCTTGGTGATGCCTTTCGGATTGACTAATGCTCCAGCAGCGTTTATGGATCTCATGAACAGAGTGTTCCGACCTTACTTGGATCGCTTTGTGATTGTATTCATAGACGACATCCTTGTTTATTCTAGAACTTTGGAGGGTCATAAGAAGCATCTGAGGTCGGTATTGAGGACGTTGAGAAGGACGGAGCTGTATGCCAAGTTCAGTAAGTGTCAGTTTTGGTTGGATAGAGTGGAATTCCTTGGACATGTGATATCAGCAGAAGGAATCTATGTGGACCCACGTAAAATAGAAGCAGTTGTGAATTGGGTGCAACCCACTAGTGTGACAGAAGTACGGAGTTTCCTGGGGTTAGCAGGTTATTATCGTCGGTTTGTGGAAGGATTCTCCGTGATAGCAGCACCTCTTTCACGGTTAACAAGGAAAGACGTTCAATTTGAGTGGACGGAGGAGTGCGAACAGAGTTTTCAAGAGTTGAAGAAGCGGTTGACCACCGCACCTGTTTTAGCTCTTCCAGATAATTCAGGGAATTTTGTGATCTATAGTGATGCATCATTGCAAGGCTTGGGATGTGTTTTGATGCAACATGATCGGGTGATTGCTTATGCCTCAAGGCAACTCAAGAAGCATGAGCAGAATTATCCTACACACGATTTGGAACTTGCTGCAGTGGTGTTTGCTCTCAAAATTTGGCGACACTACTTGTATGGTGAGACGTGTCAGATCTTCACTGATCACAAGAGTCTCAAGTATATCTTCACTCAGAAGGAATTGAACTTGAGACAACGACGTTGGATGGAGTTGATTAAGGATTACGACTGTACAATTGAGTATCATCCCGGTCGAGCCAATGTAGTAGCTGATGCTTTGAGTAGGAGTATTAATGTGAGTATAGCTCATTTTAAAGGGGTTTATATTCCGTTGATGGGGGAACTACGGAAGGAAGAGGTAGAGTTGGAATGGAGTCAACAGGGTGCAATACTTGCTAGTTTGTATGTGAGGCCTATCCTGATCGAAAGGGTGATTGCAGCACAACTAGAAGATCCTAATCTTTGTGTGATAAGATCAGAAGTAGAAAGTGGTGTACGGAGGGATTATGCTATAAGAGAAGATGGAGCTTTGGTAGCTGGAACTCGTCTTTGCGTACCTAAGAAAGGCGACGACCTGAAGAGAGAAATTATGGAAGAAGCTCACTGTTCAACTTATTCTATGCATCCAGGTAGCACTAAGATGTATCGGACCTTACGGGAGTACTACACGTGGCCGCATATGAAGAGTGACATTGCTAAGTATGTGAGTAGGTGTTTGGTGTGCCAACAAGTGAAAGCGGAGCGACAGAAGCCTTCTGGACTTATGCAGCCACTCCCGATCCCTGAATGGAAGTGGGAGCATATTACAATGGATTTCGTTTTTAAACTTCCACGTTCTGCAAGTGGGTATGACGGAATTTGGGTGATAGTTGATCGACTCACCAAATCAGCTCACTTCCTACCTGTAAAGGAAACCTATTCTTTGACGAAGCTGGCGAAGCTCTTTGTAGGTGAGATGGTGAGATTGCATGGAGCTCCTGTGTCCATTGTGTCGGACAGGGATGCTAGGTTTACCTCTCGATTCTGGAAGTGTCTACATGAGGCTATGGGCACCAGGTTACGTTTCAGTACTGCTTTCCACCCACAGACTGATGGACAGTCAGAAAGAACCATTCAGACTCTAGAGGACATGTTGAGATCCTGTGTGTTACAGTTGAAAGGTAGTTGGGATACTCACCTTGCTTTGGTGGAGTTTGCGTATAATAACAGTTACCATTCGAGCATTGAGATGGCTCCGTTTGAGGCTTTATATGGGAGGATGTGTAGAACTCCAGTCTGTTGGAATGAGGTGGGTGACAGGAAAGTGGAAAAAGTGGATAGTATTCGGGACACGACTGAAAAGGTAAAGATGATTCGAGAGAAGCTTAAGACCGCACAAGACAGACAGAAGAGTTATGCGGACAACCGGTCCAAGGATCTTGAGTTTGCAGTTGGAGACTGGGTATTTTTAAAGTTATCTCCTTGGAAAGGTGTGATGAGGTTTGGTAAACGTGGGAAGTTAAGTCCTCGTTATATTGGACCGTATGAGATCACGGAACGCATTGGACCAGTTGCCTACAGACTTGCCTTACCTTCGGAACTATCTCGGATCCATGACGTTTTCCATGTGTCCATGCTACGGAGGTACATGCCTGATCCTTCTCACATTTTAGAACAGCAACCCTTGGAGTTGAGAGAAGATTTGTCATATGATGAGGAACCCGTGCAAATTCTGGATAGAAAAGAACAAGTGTTGCGCTCCAGGTCTATCCCCATGGTGAAAGTGTTGTGGAGGAGTCAGACGGTAGAGGAAGCTACTTGGGAACCCGAGGAGCAGATGCGGGTCCAGTATCCTTACCTCTTCTATTGACAGGTACGTAAATTTCGAGGACGAAATTCTTTAAGGGGGGTAGATTGTAACATCCCGACCCAAAATATTATTAAGATTGGATTTAATTTAATTAAAATTTGGAATTTCCAATTTTGCCTTTGAAGTGGGGGCAAAAAGGTCAATTCTTATCCGGAGAGAGTTTGGGGCAGCAAGTGGTGTTTTTAGGAAGATGGTACTGAGCCGAGTCCGTAGACACGCGGTAGGCTCGATTCGGACTTGTAACGAAAAAGTTACGAGGTAAAAACCCTTAGTGGCAAAACTGTAAATAAGTGGAACTTGAATTTTATTAAAATCAGATTTCCTTTTTCTTTTTCTCATTTCTCTCTCTCTCTCTCCCGTGCGTCTCTTCCTCTCCGGTTTGCCCAGCCACCTTCTCACCTTCGCAGCCACCATCACCGGCCGCCACCTGAGCCAAGACCGGACTCGATCGAACCGCCACCTCCTCCTCTCTCTTCCCCGGCCAGCACCGCACCTGGAGTCGTCGACAGCCGCCGGAAAACGCAGAAACGTCGTCGGAAATTTCAGTAACTTTGAGGTCTTCGTTCTCCTTCGTTTCTCAACCAAATTGGACGAGTGAGGTATGAAAATTCATCTATTTTTCGTGCTCTAGCTGCCTGTTGGTTAGGTTTCCAGAAATTTTGAGAGTTTATAACTCAAATTTCGAATTGAAGAAAACTGGCAGTTTTGGCCACCATTTTGGGCCACTTCCGGCCATTTTCTGGCCTTCACCTAAGAAGAAAAGTGGTTCCAAATTAGGTGTATTACCTAGAGTAGGAGTTTGGAGTCAAGATGTTAAGTTTTTCCGGCGAGTGGTTATCGCTTTGGACACCCACGTGCTGTCGGCGCGTGTGGCGTGGCACTGTAGCAGAGAGACATTTTATCCTAGAATGATCCTTGTGTTGTCACGAGCGCGTAGGAGTTTACGGATCCCAATTTGGATATCGTTTGGGCCTCGAACCAATTTGACATATTATGTGATTTTTGGGTTCGATGTGTTTGGCCCGTTGGATCAAACCCAATTTCACGTATGTTGTTCTTGGTATTCCTAGGATCGTATAGGAATTCACGGATTGTGAATCGGAGCCCCGGATGTTCCGGTTCAATAATTTAAAGTTTATGATTTACGATAACCGTTCAATCGTGAGTTTTGACCGTCCGGTCGACCGAGTGTCTTCCGAGACTTTTCCAGCGTTTGAAACTCTTAGGTGGACCCTAGGAGTGTCTCGTTCCTCGTGCGTACTAGAAACCCGGGAAAACTAGGATTTTATTTTAAAGTCTTATTTTGAAGAGTTGGATTTTTATATCGTATTCCTATTCTGAAATAGGTAATCCGACTCCGCCTTCGGAGCAGGCAGAACCCTCTCGGGGTCACGCAGCGTGGGACTACCTGTGAGTGGACTTTGTTTTCAAATAAATAGCATGGATTTATCTTGGAAATTGCATGTATAAGAATTTAAGGATTTACTGACAGTTAATTTGTGCTTTAAAGTGAAACTAATATGTTCGTAAGTATTTGGTATATTTTCTGGGTTTTGATATTCTAAGTATCTTGAGTATATATGAATTGATATATGTGATTTGTTATCTATCTTTGAGGGCTATGTGTGGGAAGTACGGGGTTGTTTTATGAGTTGTGGAAAGATGTGGTATAGATTGTCAGTGAAGTGCTATAAGCACTACCCCGTGTACCTCCCCCTGGATTTGTGAATGGATTATGGAAATGTGATACTTGGAAATATCGGAACCCGGGGCATACCTTAACGGGGTGTCGCTGTAGACCCTTAATTGGGTAGTCTGCGCGCGTAGGACTGTTTACAGGCGTACGGGTCTTGATTCTTCGTCCGTACGTGCTGGCTGAGAGTTAGTCCCCCAGTTGGACGGCTTGTCCCTAGCCACATAGTCCGTTTGAGGGCTGATAATTGTGAGCTAGTCAACAATCCCCTGTTGGATTGTTTCCCCGGTACAATTAGGTGTGTCTTATATATATATATATATATATATATATATATATATATATATATATATATATATATATATATATATATATATATATATATAGAGTGTATCTCTCATATTTTAGTGTTATGCAATTGTTCTTATTTTTGAGCGAGGATACTTCCCCGCCCGTCGTGCCGGTGGGCACGGGTTTCGAGAGTTTGATTTGGGTTTTGTAAGGAAAGGTTTGGGTGGGTTGATTTGCAAGTTTCACTGAATTTCGGATTTAGCTCGGGTTGAGCAAACTATATATGTATGAATATAATGGTTTTTAATGTATTGAGTTCATGCATGGTTTTCCAACAGTGGGGTTATACTACTTTGGTTTAAATTGAACTAAACGTTGTTTTGTCCACTCACAATTTTCTGTTTTGCGCCCCACAGCCAGTAGTTGACTGGAACGAGCCGCAGTGCCGTGCCTTGTGCTCCTGTTTTCACGAGCTTCAGCACTTGAGCCTTCTCAGGGCCTCTGTGCTATGTAAAATCGTTAAACTTCCTTCCCACTTTTATTTTCTTTGAATTCTGTTAGATGCTCTGTTATTGCCCAGTTAGAATTTTGGTATTTTGAGGCCGGAGGCCACAGTTTGTAAACGCTATGTATTGTGTAATGCATGCTGGCTGTTGGGTTGTAAATATCTGTGTTTTTGACAGGTTGAAATTTTTGGGTCATGTCCTGTTTACAGGGGAGACTCTGCCAAAAATTTGGTAGAAAGGCCGGATATTTAGGCGGGATCCGACCCGGGTTCCGAGGAAATCCGGGGCGGGTCCTGTCACTTATGAAGTTCGTTCTTTCTCAAATATGATTATCCATATGGTGTGTGGTTTTAATCAAGTATTCAGAAAAAGCATTTAGCTATGGTGTTTAGTCTAAACACAAATTCCGAACCCATTAAGAACAAGAAGAACAATAGAGAACCAAGTAGAATTTAAACATGGTGTTTGTCTTCAATATCTACCCATTCATTCACTAATCAGTCCAAGAGTCATATGGTGTTTATGTAAACTTGAACAAAATATTTAATTAAGAGCAAGTGAATGAAACCATAAACTAGAAATAATCAACATGCTACTTGAACCTTTTTGTTTTTGGGTGTTGTGTAAGCTGGGACTCAAACCCAGTTCTTTTGCTTGTCAGGCAATTGTCCTTGTCCGTTGGACTACAAACACAACTTGTCAATTAACGTCATTAACTTTAAAACATGAAACTGTCCAGTTAAGAAAAAGATAAAAATAAATAAAAAGTAGGAAAACCAAATAGAATCAAACAATGTTACCGATCCCCGGCAACGGCGCCAAAAACTTGTTGTGTAGATTCAGCTGCACCAAAATGGGCTCAACTGCATCCTCAACTTGTGATACTCGCAAGTGCACGAACCGTTGATAGTTTAGCGTATGTAAGTGCGAGGTCGATTCCACAGGGATTGGTGATTGAATGATCCAATTCAGTTTTCCTACACAAAACATAAATAAAAACAAAAGAAACAAAACAAGAAGAAAGAATGTACATTACAAGAAAAATAAATTACAACTACGAAAACATTAAGGAAATTAAGAGAACTTTGAGGAAGAGAAGAAAGTGTTGAGAACTTTGAGAGGGAGAAGAAAGTATTGAGAACTTGGAGGATTTTGGAAGAACATGTGTTTGAGAGCTTTGAGGATTTTGGAAAGGTTGAGACATGTGTTTGAGAGATTTGGAGACTTTTGGAAGAGAGGAGAGATGTGTTTGAGAAAGAGAAGGGAGGAGTGTTTGGGAACATTGAGAATTTGATGAAGGAATGGGAGAAGTGTTTGAGAACATGGGGAATTTGGAAGAGAATGGGAATTGTGTTTGGGAACTTTGTGGATTTTGGAAGAGAGAGCGTTTGGAAAATTGGAGAACTTTGAGAACTTTGGAAGGGAAGAGACATGTGTTTGAGGAATTGGAGAATGCTTGGAAGAGAATAGAGAAGTGTTTGGGAAGTGTTTGAAGATTTAGTAAAAGGATCATATTACAACAATTGAGAACTACAAAGGGAAACTAAGAGAATTTGAGGGAGATAAGGGAAGGGAGCTCTAGAGAAGTGCTTGAGAGCTCCCCCCCTTGGGGTGTTATTACAAGCTTAGAGAACCTCCCTATTTATAGGCCTAGGAGAAGTAAAAATCTGAATTCAATATGGCTAATGCATACAACACTTGTTTTATAAAATCTGAAATGGTTGATGCACTTGTATTAGAAAATCTAAATTGGGTGATGCACGTGTATTAGAAAATCTTGAATGGTTGATGCACTTCCCCAATAAATCCCACCAGCAGCCCTAGCTCATCTTCATGTCACCATGACCAAGCTTCCAACCAGAAATGATAGCTCATGCCTAGCTCACCATGACCAAGCATCCAACCAGCACATGCTGAGATCAGCATGACCAGCAACTTCAAGGGCTTACAACTTGGGCTTCTCTTAATCAAATTAGGACTTTAAGCACTCGAAATTGAAGTTCAGAATGTCTTCTTTCCAGCCATATGTTATTTGGGCCAATCCAAGGTCGGAGGAAGACGTTAAGGCCAAAACAATTTGCTAACTCATTTTCCGCGCTGAAAACAATCCATCCTGAGCATGGCTCTGTGTTTGCTAGGTAACGGACTCCATATTTATCCAATGGGCCTGCAATTTGGATATGTTATAGTAAACACCCATTGGAACAACTTTCATGAAGAATGCGGCCTCATCCGAGCTATGTAGGTTGCTGAAACAAAGC
Organism: Prunus avium; assembly: GCF_965620075.1. Taxonomy (NCBI): domain Eukaryota; kingdom Viridiplantae; phylum Streptophyta; class Magnoliopsida; order Rosales; family Rosaceae; genus Prunus; species Prunus avium. Next base: position 34,974,812 of record NC_142286.1, read on the forward strand.
TTGCAATATGACCTACGGAACTGGACTGGCAGGGGGCTGTAGCCATAATGAATTTGTCTTTAAGCTCTTCATCAATTCATCCAAATTAGGCCTTAACATGCTTGAATTGCATGAATTATGTTCTCCAAAGCCATCATTGTTACCTAAAGCTCAATTAACTGAAAGATAAACACAAAAAGGATTAAAAGCACAAGTTTAACTCAAAAACATAACCAAATCATAAGCTAGAAGGGTAAGAAATAATATACAATTATGAACCGATCAGGTGATCAAACTATTATCTCTGCAGGAAAGGTTTTTGAGCTGGGTTTCTTCAAACCAGGTAATTCTTCATACTACTACATAGGCATCTGGTACTCTAAACAACTAGTATCTTTGGAGACCATAGTTTGGGTGGCAAATAGGGAAACACCAGTTTCTGATAGATTTTCTTCAGTCTTGAGGATCTCAGATGGTAATTTAGTTCTCTTTAATGAGTCCAACACTCCAATTTGGTCCACAAATTTAGCCTCCACCACCACCTCAGGTTCCGCACAAGCAGTCCTTTTAGATAGTGGAAACCTTGTCTTAAGAACTGCTGAGTCTAATGCTAATACATCAGAGCCTTTGTGGCAAAGCTTTGATCATCCAGCTCATACATGGCTACCAGGAGCTAGAATTGGATTCAACACTGTCACCAATCAAACCTTAATTCTCACTTCATGGAAGAGTTCAGAGGATCCTGCACCAGGTCTTTTCACTCTTCAGCTTGACCCCAATGGAAGTAATGCATATCTCATATTTTGGAATAGGTCTAGACAGTATTGGAGCAGTGGAGCATGGGATGCAAAGTCACATATTTTCAGCGGGGTTCCTGAGATGAGGCGTAACTCTATCTACATTTCCTCTATCTTCAATTTCAGCTTTGTTACAAACAAAACGAAAGTTATTTCACCTATTCTTTTTATGATCCTAAGATAATATCTCGACTTGTGCTGCATACCTCAGGGCAGATTCAGCAACTCCAATGGTTGGAGAGTTCCAGCAAGTGGAATTTGTTTTGGAACCAACCAAGTACGCAATGTGAAGTTTATAATTTATGTGGGGCATTCGGCAGTTGCAACGAGGTAAGCACGGTCTCCTGTAATTGTTTGACAGGTTTTGAGCCAAAGTTGCAGAGGGATTGGAATTTGCAGGCTTATTCTGGTGGGTGTAAAAGAAAAACCCCTCTGCATTGTGGGAATGCTACTAGTGCTGACGGGAAGCAAGACCAGTTTCTGAAAATGGCTAGGATGTCATTGCCTGAAAATGAGCAGTCTGTGAAGGTTGAGACTATTGCTGGATGTGAATCAATCTGCTTAAATAATTGCTCTTGCACTGCTTATGCTTATAATAGCAGTGGATGTTCAATTTGGATCGGAGAACTCTTCAATCTGCAACAACTCACATCAAGTGATAGTCAGGGAATAACTTTGTACCTCAGACTTGCAGCTTCCGAGTTTAAGAGTCCTAAAAGCAATAAGGGATTGATTGTTGGTGTTGTGGCAGGCTCAGCTGCTGGAATAGCAATTCTCTTAGGCCTTATTGTGGTTGTAATCTTGAGACAAAGGAAGAGAGTGACTGGAATGGGAAAAGCAGTAGAGGGTTCATTGTTGGCCTTTGGGTACAGAGATCTGAAAGATGCAACAAAGAACTTCTCAGAAAAATTGGGGGGAGGAGGCTTTGGTTCTGTTTTCAAAGGGACCATGCCTGATTCATCTGTCATAGCAGTAAAGAAGCTTGAAAGTGTGAGCCAAGGAGAGAAGCAATTCAGAACTGAAGTTAGCACAATTGGGACAATTCAACATGTCAATCTTGTCCGGCTTCGCGGGTTCTGCTCTGAAGGTACAAAAAGGATGTTGGTCTATGATTACATGCTGAATGGATCACTGGATTCTCACCTTTTCACTGATAAGCGTCCAAATGTTTTGGATTGGAAAACAAGGTACCAAATTGCTCTGGGGACCGCAAGAGGGTTGGCTTATCTTCATGAGAAATGCAGAGATTGCATCATACATTGTGACATAAAGCCAGAAAACATTCTTTTAGATACTGAACTTGGTCCAAAAGTGGCAGACTTTGGCCTTGCAAAGCTTGTTGGAAGAGATTTCAGCAGGGTCCTGACAACCATGAGAGGGACAAGAGGCTATCTTGCACCAGAGTGGATTTCAGGAGTGGCAATAACAGTGAAAGCTGATGTTTACAGCTATGGAATGATGCTGTTTGAATTCGTGTCGGGACGACGAAACTTTGAGCAATTTGAAGATGGCAAAGTTAGATTCTTCCCAAGTTGGGCTGCTAGCCAGATAAGCACTGCAGAAACTGATGTGCTGAGCCTATTAGACCCCAGGCTAGATGGAAATGCTGATATACAAGAGCTCACAAGGATTTGTAGAGTTGCTTGCTGGTGTGTTCAAGATGATGAGGCTCATAGGCCATCAATGGGCCAGGTGGTGCAACTCCTTGAGGGAGTTTCAGATGTCAACCTGCCACCAATACCAAGATCTCTCCAAGTCCTTGGAGACGACCAGGAGCACATAATCTTCTTCACTAAGTCATCCTCAAGCCAGAGTTCGCATCGAAGGAGCAATAACACTTCAACAGCTTCCTCTCAGACCAAGAGCACCACATCTTCAACCATCTCCAAGAGATCTGAAGAAGAGCATCAAATAAACACTTGATGTGCCTTTTCCATTTGGTCATGGTTTGAGCTTTCTAAGTAATTGTCATATGTATTATATATTTTTATATAGCTTCTTTGATTTGGTATGATAATTGTATTATTGTTTATATATATTCCAAGAGCTAAAACAAAGTCTTTGGAGATAAAATTGCTGTTTCTAATTTGAAAACCTTCATTTGCACACATGAAAATTGACCGAAAACTATAATTGAATCATTGTTGAGTGTGTTTCAATTGAACCACATAATTAGACAATTTAATGGCCAGACTAAAATGTAATCAAAATAAGAGTTTTTCCCTCTTGAGATATGCTCTTATTTGGTGAGATTAGAGAAAAATTAAGGAAGTTTGATAAAAGAATTGCAAGATTGTGCCATCATTTTTTATTCATCTACATAAAATGGATAGAGCAAAAACGACAGCGTAGCAAACAGATGGCAGACATACAAAGCCAAACTCATGAACAGTGGTGCACCGTGCACCCCCATCACACCATAAGAGAACCGGTGCTTAAAACCTGAATCAACCGTTAAAACCTAAGAAGAAGAAGAAGAAATGGAATAAGAAGAAAGGGAAGTTAGCTAAGAAGTCTGATCTCCCATGTGATGGTGACAAGAAACTTCCCATCTGCTCCCATGATGGGTTTTCTGATCATACCAGAACTGTTCATCAGTTGGTATTCAGAATTCTATTAACTGTTCAAAGATGAGCAACCATGGGTCTGATGAAGTAAGCAGTGATAGTTTTCTTGAGGATCTTCAGGCCAGCCAACCCTCTGCTGTACTTCAATGCAGCAAGGTTGAACTTGAAGATTCTAATGGCAGTGTTTGTGAAGATAACAAGACTGGTAGTGGCAGAGCCTGCGCCCACGATGTAAAAGAAAATAGATTTTTTGTAAAGAAGTGGCAGAAGAGGCAGCGTACTGCTAGGGATCAACAAAGGCACTGGGTGAAGGAACAGCCAAGTTACAAATATCCAGCTGTAGAGAATATTGTCTGGGTTGAGCATGGTAATAGTTCGGAAGCTAATGCATTGGTTTTTTCTGGACACAACAGTGGTGCTTATGGGAGAACTCCCCGGAGAGTATTGGGTGAAGCACCACAATGGGTTGCTTCTCAACGGAGGTTGAATTGCAATGGGAAAAAAGGACTTGGAAATTGTAGAGCAAACTTCTTTGGGTTGCATGATAAGTTTGTTTCATATCAAAAAGAATTTTCACAGGTTCCTTTTGGCATGCACCATTACAGGAATAGAGATACAGCCAAAAAAATGTTTTACAATGATCATCATGTTGCAAGTCAGGGATATAAACTCTGTTTGAACTCATCCTTTGTGTATTCTAAAATATCTACTCAAGGTGTGATAAATGGCAGTCAACCACATAAATTCATGAAGATTCCAATCATGGAACATAATTCGGGTAGGTGTTTATATTCTCCGTTGGACGGCGAAGGCGCTCTCCTCACTTAAATCGAAGATGGCGATCGCGACCTTCCACTGGTCCCCGCGGGAGGCTGTTGGGGCTGCGCTGGTTAGCGGGAAGCTCCAAAGGTTGGATGCTATACTATTTGATGAATTTAAATATCCACACACAAAAAAAAGAGGTTAATTTCTATTTTAATACGAAGAAAGTTAATTGTGGTTTGGAGGTTGGAGAATGTTGCTTGCTCTGTTATGCAACCTTATTAAAATCAACAATGCTCATGAAGATTTAAACATCCTTGCAAGTATTGATTTATAATGAAGGATGATGACTCAGTGAGGGACATGATGAGACAAATTACTTTTTTTTTTTCGTGACAAAGGGATAGTCTCTAAACTACTAGTTTGAATTAGATAAATTGGCCGGTCATGTCTTTAAATGAACAATTTTCTGTATCGTTTGTCCTTAGGACATGGATGTTTAATTGAACTCATGCCCATAGTCAACGGAGAGATAATGTTTATGTTCCTATAATCTGTGAATTGATGTAAATGCAACCATTGCCGTGAGGAGCTGATAATGACATGTCTGTCTGTTTTGGATTAATTAATTCATACGCGTAGCGTGGTATGTGATTCAGAAACCTTATGTCGTTATTGGTTGATTAAACCCATTGGATTTGAAAGTAAATTCTGAGAAAGAAAAATCAGAAGCGTACAAATAGTTTTGTACGGTTGAATGGGCTCATTGGATTTCAGTTGAAACTTGGAAGAGAGAGGTTGATGATTGTAGCTGCTGGACAAGAAGCCAACGATTCATTTGGGCCGAAATGGGGAAGGCAAGACCAGTTTGTCTTCACTGTGAGTTAGGCGTTTGAGGACCTAGACATGAACGGCCTTTACTTCAAAATGTCAATTATAATGAAGCTGAATAATAGCTGTAAAGTCTCATGTCCATATCCACATAACCTAGTCACTATTTTGGTTTTGGATGACAGACAATATGCCCAGCGTACCCTATAAAAGTATAAAAATTTGTGTAAAATGAGGATAGCACTGTTTTGTTATTTCCGACCAATTACAGTATGTCAAGTAGAAAAGTTATCATATGTGGCATACCGTGATTGGTCGAGAATATCCACGCTTGAAGTGGTAATGTGGGTGCTTAAGGAAGTAATGCACTAAAGAACCGAAAAAAGACATCACTACGCTTCATTTCTGGTTTGAAACTCATGATAGTGATCGATTGGTAAGAAATTAATTTTGACAAAATCCCATTTTTATTGTTGTGGAAGAGTTTGCAGTTTTTTGGTGTTATGGGGCCTGTGGCCCAATAATAAGAAACAACCACTTCTAAATAGGCCTGGCAAATCTTCTAATAGAGAAGTCCTGGGACAATAATACAATGACCTTTTTTTTGGGGTCTGAATAATACCATGACTCAGTAGCCCAAATCTATACTTAAAAGTTTACAAAGCTTGTCGGCAACAACATGAGATGAGACAACTTAAAATGGCCAACCCAAACAACATGGAAATATAGCTTGGAGGCTGGCTTGAGAAGTTCAATTCCACCATCAAACTATTTAAAATGTTTAAGTCTATTGATTTTCTCACATTTGTTGATAGTAGGATTGAACCCTCAAATAAGTGGCTCACTCTAAACTCCTCATTATAGCTTTTCCATGGCTTGAGACACCAAATATCATCTCAAATTTTATGTTCACTAATTTTTTGAGAAGATGCCAACGGGTCAGTAGTTCAGTAGTAAGAGCATTTGCGTGCATATCAGTACTCATAGGTTGGAATCCCAATGACACCTTCCATTCCCCTTTCCAGACTTTGACAACAACAAAAATAAATTAAATTATGGGAAGGTAACATGAAAATTTATATGATTTGTCACATCATCATCAACAATATGGTTGATTTATATTTAGGGGAATGCTATCAACTTTCTCTCTAACCTTCTCTTTTGGTTAGGAATGAAGAAAATTTTCAAGTGTATACATTCCTCTCTCCCGACTTTTCGGTGAGAGTCTACCCCCTGCCTAGGGTTAGGGTTTTTTCTCCTAGTTTTCTTCTAGGTTTTCTTGGCGGCTACTTGTCTGCCGTTTGGGGGGGAGGGGGTGGTTGAAACTGGTTATCCACGATCGATAACATGGATTTTATGGTTGCGAGGGAAGATGTGGAGGAAGTGGTTTGTTCTTTTGATAAGGTGTTGTCGTTAACTAACAAAGAAAAAGATGGCCTTCAAATCAAACCAAATGATACGACAACGATGAACGAGCGGCTCCATCTTTGTTTGGTAGGGACGGTACTTACTGATCAAGGTTTCAATCGTGAGGCTTTCAAACAAACCATGTTGAGGGCCTGGGGTACGATGCGAGAGGTGGGTGTGAAGGACCTGCGAGATAATCTTTTCTTATTTACGTTCACAACTATGCTTGATAAGGAGATGGTGATACGAGGGGGACCTTGGAATTTTGATTAAAAAAAACCTGGACTTACTGGAAACACCATATGGTAATAGAGCACCGAACAGAATGTTTCTTCATAATGCTGATTTTTGGGTTGAAGCGCACAATCTGCCATTAAATAGAATGACTACTATGACTAGGCGCAGTGGCGGATCCAGGAATTTTCATTACGGGGGTCAACGTATAAAAGGTTGTAAAAAAAATTCTATACAAAATAAACTCATCGAAATGAAACGATAATATTCGAATTCATAGTTAATAGATAAAACCATACAAAACACTCATGTTCATTAGAACTGCATCAACTTCAAAAAATAGATACACATTGCAATAAACCAGAAACATCTCTACTAAACCAAAAAAAAAAAAAAACAACAACAACAACTTCTTCATCTCAAATCCTCATCCTTCTCTTCTTGATACACGAGTTTGTAAGACCTTCACCAGCTCAGCATAGTCTCGATTTCTCCTCTCTAGTGCTTGTATATGTTGGTTCGATTGCTTGAGTTTCCCTTGCAAGTTAGCAATCTCTGCCTTCAAGGTTGTGACTAAAGCAGTCAATGAGACACACTCTTGGTTCCTCGCTAGCATATGCAATCCTACATTTTCTGCCGAAGCAACACAATGAGCACTAAAATAATTTGTCTCGTCCACAGCAGTTTTGTCAGTATTGAAGGACAAAGATAATTTTGGCTAAGTATGAAAAATGCTTTTTCAGAATTATCATTTTCTGAAGATAATTTTTGGCGGCTTTCATTTCCTACATATCAAATAAGAAAGCCTGATTTTATGAGATTTTTATATGAAGTATATATTGACTTAATAAGCCTTCATTTTTATTTCAAATCGCATATTGAACTAAAACCAATTTTTTATATTTTGATTTGGTGGGAATTTGATTTTCTAGTATTTTTATTTGAATCCAAATAGGGGGTACTTCCTTATTTACATTGTAAACTTAAGTAAATGGAGTAATATAAAAATAAATGAAAGTAAAAGGACAAAGACATTTACTTAAATGTTGAAAATGGAAATAAGGCAATCTGTACAAAGTCATTTTGGCCAGGTTTTAAAAAAACCAACAACAACCAAAAAACAAAAAAGCCTTTAGTAGAACGACGTCGTTTTGGCGTCCAACGAACAAAACAAATATGAAGGCGCGCGCGTTTTGGCTGTGGTTTAATGGGACGGCGTCGTTTTGACGTCGAGCTAACCAAAAAAAGAAGGCGCGCGCTGCGCTCTGTGCTTCTTCTCCTCCATCTGCACTGCTCGCGCTGTGCTTCTTCTTTGGGGCATTTCGTCGAACACTTTGCGAGGGTCAACTTTGGCCGCTCTAATGGAGGATTTCAGAGGTTGCAGGGGTCAATTGACCACCCTTGCTCCTCTGTGGATCCGCCCCTGACTAGGTGTTGCATTCCTAAAAGGACACAAATTAATGTGCAAACAACCAATTAAAAATACCCGCAAGTGCACGAATCTAATGAAGTATAGATTATGTAAGTACGGGGTCGATCCCACGAAGAACTTGTCGGTTTCCTATAAGTTCTAATTTGAGTACGTAAAGAACACTAATTTTACACAACACACAAACACAATACAAATTGGAAACTAAAAATGAAGTAAGGAAGATAAAAGAAATGAAACAACACAAGAAAACAAAGAAAAACACAAACAGCACTTTCTACCACCCTTTTATCACCTATTTATCACCCATAAACAGTGCTGTGAACAGTGAAAATCTCGTTTTTGGGCAGAGTTGTTTTCTCTGTTTTTCAGTTTCGACCTCTGTCCAGTTTTTGACCTATAACTTTCCAACCGTTTATCCAAAATTCACGTTCTTTATACGGTTGGAATCAGCACAGAAAATGCAAGAACACAGCGCGGACCAAACGTCCAAAACAATTACGAAAACAAACAAAATTCAGTGACAAAGACACAAAATGTGTCAAACACGCAACTCACACACATATTGGGGGGGGTTTTTGATTTGGTTCAAGTGACCTATTTCTATTGCATGAAAGTAAATGGACTTTGAATTTAAATGTGAATGGCAGAGATGAATTATCAAAATGTGAAATTAAAATGTAACAAACACTAGGGTTTCGGAATCCACCCTAAACAATTCTACCCATGTTCATGGATACTCAAGTGATGAACTCTAAATGTATTGATGAATATGTTCGCAATCAAGACCATGGGTCGTGGCTCAAGACGCATTGATTCTCTCTAATATACGTAAAGTACATGGTTCGTGCTACAATACTTGTGCCCTCCTCATAACCGAACCTAGGTATGGTTCGTACTTCGATTCGATTGCAAGGAAAACCCATTAAGTTCAAAGAGAATATGAACATCACAAGAACCCTAATAGCATGGTGTTTACATTAGGTATTCAAGAAACCAATTCACATGGATGGTTCTTACTCCATCCATCTATTGCTTAGGAAAACATGAAGATACACATAATCCCAACAACCTCAAGAAGCATGCTTTCAAAGGTAATCAATCAAGGAAAACACACATCAAGGATAGATTAATTTGGTGAATTGGAATTCATCAATTGTTGTCAAGAAACCAATTCACATGATGCTCACTTAAACAAGTTCAATCATTTGTTGCTAATTAGAAATTGTGTTCTTGGTTATCTTACACAACTTCTCAACTTTAGCTACATGCATACAACCTAAGGTGATTAAGCAAAGGAAGCAAACACATATCATAAAATTCAATTAGTGAATGGGGTTCATCAACAACATCTAGAAATTCATACACTCAAGCATCAAAACAATAAGGTAATCATGTTTAGGGCTTCAACCTAAGCCCTAGCTATGGAGTTTAGTTGCTCATACTTATTCCAAATACAAACTCAAAATCAAATTAGAAAGAGTTTACAGATTTTGAGAAAATTGTGAAAGCTTCAAGCTCATCAATGGTGGAAGCTTTCTTCTCCACTTTGCTTGGCTGCACCTTGGCTTTCTCCTAGCTCCAAACTCTCCAAAATCTGCTCTCTTGTGTAGAATGACAGAATTCAATTGCTTTCCACGTTCAAAGGCTCCCAATATCAGATTGCAATTTTGACTTCTCCTCCCTCTCTCCTCCTTTCCAGCTTTTACCTTTTAATATAAAACTACCACCTTTGATAAAGCCTTAGCCCATTGTCCCCTTGCCATGATGGAGCTTTGACTTCACAAAGATGCCAAAAGCTCAGAAAATATCTATTTTACAAATGTAATTCCTTGTTACCAAGGGTTATGGTAACAAGAAGTTAAGATGACACAAGGGAGGTAAAAGCTGGCCAAATCCGGATTTCCAGAACTGTGGTAACATGCTGGATTGGTTGGATAGGCAATACTTGTCCAATGGAGCTCAAATTTGGATATGTTGTAGTTAACATCCATTGGAACAAGTCTCATGAAGATCATGACCTCATCCGAGCACCAGAGCATGTTGATCCCAGGCCAAGAAGTTGACCTACGAAAATGAACAAAAACAGAATTTATAACTAATAATGCACTTTTAGCTCATTTTCATCACAACCAAGGTAAAATCTAAGAAAACACCAAAAGGAAGTAAAAAGCTATAAAATGTCAAGAACTAACTCAAAATAATAGGTGAATAACATGAAAAATCATGTGTAAAAATGAACCGAACAAACTTCCCAAACTTATCTTTTGCTAGTCCTCGAGCAAAACAGAAACTAAAACAAGGCTCGAAACAAAACTTTCCGAACACCTTCCAAAGAGAGAGTGACTCATGCAAACGACTCAAAGGTTTTCAAAAGAAAAACTCAGTTTAGACATTAGTCACAAGGTGGCAAAGTTCAGAACACAACATGCTCAAGTGTAGTAGTGTGATGGCCAAATGGAACTCATTCTCCAATTTCAGTTTTCACATAACTTCAAAAATCATACCAAGCACAAATGTAACTTCAAATCTCACCAAAGTTGTCCTCTCACAAATGAATCACTCGGAAGAGGGGTACAATGCATCACTCAATAGTAAATATGAGAATAGAGTTAAACCATTAGGGACTTAACTCACAATTAGCAAGATGAAAAACATGCATGAATATGATCTCAAGAAGGATGCTAAACACTTAAAAGAAGAATGTGTGCAATTCCACCACATGACATTTAGGATCAATTTAGGTCTTTATTATAGGTTGTAATGGGGCTAAGGGTGCAAGGTGAGTAAGAAATGAAGGATATGGATACAACAAAGTCCAAGGAACTCACAATGTAAGAGCATATAATCGTTGACTAAAAGACTTTGAAACATCACGCATGAGATTTTCACTCATTTATTTATTTATTTTATATATGTGATCAATTAGACCACAAAGCCTTATACCTCCACAATATTTTGATTCACACTCCTTCCTTCCATTCGAACAACCAAGAAACATGGAATTGAATTTGAAACCATTGCCACTTAACCACAACTCTTCTCTTTTCTTTCACCCTTTGAGTGAAGTACTCTTTTTTTTTTTTTTTTTTAGATAACAAACTTCCCAAACTTAGCATGAAAAACACATCTAAATTAAAGCTCATGAGTTCCTTAGAAAGGTAAATTCTTGTTTTTCAGGCTAAGGCTAGAAGTAATAATTGGTTACTTGAAAGAAAAGGCATACATATAGGCTCAAGGTGGTTATCAATGGAAAATCATGCTTAAGCATGCATAGGGTTAGCTTGAAAGGCACAAACGGTCCAAAGAGGGCCTTAATATCATTTCTCAAATGTCATGTAATCAAATTGCACAATAATGAGTGACTTTTAAGTGCTCAACCAAATCAATGAATAATGAGATCAAACAACAACTCAGATGACAAGAAAAATAAGAATATGTGTATAACACTCATGAATTGAAGCAAAAGGCTCAAAGCTCACATTATATGGTTATACAAGTCTAATTCATGCTTGATACAATCCTTTGGATCATGTAAGTCCCCCAACTGGAGAATTATGAAACAAATGGCAAGTGCATAGAGTGTTTCAAACATATCATGCTAGAACGATGCCATTTAGTGAATAACAAATTTTTTTTATTTATTTTATAGCATTTTCAATCAAGTCGTGTAAACATTCATCACAATCTCATCATATATGTCCGGAAAGTGACTTGAAAACAAAAAAAAACTCAAAACTGAAAGGAAAACAAAATAAAAGAAAGCAAGAGTTTAAGTGAAACGAAAAAGACTTGCTATCCCTTCCCAAACTTAGAAATAAACATTGTCCTCAATGTTAAAGAATTTATGCATCAACAATGTTATAACAAGAAATAAAGGGAATAAAGCAAGTAGAAACAAGAACAAACAAAAAATACAACTACAACACGGCTGCAAAACAAAACGAAACAAAACAAAACAAAACCAAACTGAACCAAACAAAACAAAACAAGCAGAACAGTAAGCCCTAACAACAGTCCTACGCACGCAGAAATCCAACCCAAAGAAACGCACAAACCAAAATGAAAGCCCAACCCAAACGAAAGCCCAAAAGCGAAGGAAGTATATAAAACAAAGAAACTGAGTCAGAAGCACAAAGAGCGAGGACTCAGAAAAATAGAAAAAAGTGGGCCCTGATGTCTCGGCTCCTGTGAGTCATGGGATACAAAGTGAGAGACGTGCCGACAAGCAGAGGTCTCTCTCACGGTCCCAAGCCAGAATTATTGCCTTCATAGGAAGGCGTGACGACTTTCGTTTCTTGAAAGCGCTGAAAGGCAGAAGTGCAATTAAAGGGGTTGGGGGATAGGTGAGGCGACCTAAGGGGATAGGCCGTAAGAGCCGCGCAAAACGCAGAAGCGCAGCGGCTAGGGTTACGTAGAACTAACTCTATAAAAGAAGAAGAGAAAGAGTTGGGGAAAAACACACAAACTCAGAAACACATAAAAGAGAAAAGAAAGAACAAAAGAAAAGAAAGTTCAAATGGCCTCTTCCTACCCATTCTCGTTGGATCTCAACCTAGCTCCACCGACTCAGACTCGAGGCCAAGCAGTGGCACCAGTGTGGATGCCCTACTTTGCCTCTGCACGGGGGCACGTGACAGTGAATGACTCGATACTGCTGGACAACGATGTTGCCCTTGGAGTTGCTAGAAATCTAGTGACTCCCAAGGATATACGGGTGCTGGGAGCAAGGGATGACAACCGGGTCGTGAGCGATGCTCTAGCACTAAGCGTGCAAAGCACAGCAACATTCGCAAGTGTGGGCCATCGCCTAATTGCGAAGTCCCATGAGGTGGAGGTGCTAAGAGGTCAGTTGGCGGCAGAGCGAAGTATGGTTGAAGAGTGCCAGAGTATTATTAAAGTTTAAAAACGGAAAGGGCAAGGATACTAGAGGTGAATCGACACCAGCTGGAAGCGTTGCGGGAAGAGAACAAAAATCTCTCCAAGATGGTAAGTGTTTACGCCCATGACATGAGAAAGCAGCTGGAGGACATAGACCGACCGGGAAAGCGCAAGAAAACAGACCACAAAAGTGGTTACGCTCAAGCTAAGAATGCAATCTTTGGGAGCTCGAGTGATGAGCCCCAAGAGACTGCACCTGAAGCCTCGGAAGAGGATAGCCGTAGGGCTAGACTCAAAGGTCCTATGGTCGAGACACCGAGCACTGGAAAAAAGTGATTCTAGTGTATTATTGGTGTGCCTGTTTGTCTTTGCCTTTCGGTGCAAATTTTTTTTTTTTTTTTTTTTTTAGTTTTTATTTTTTTTTTTTCGTTTTCGGAAATGAAATAAAAGAAAAGAAAGTTGCAAAAGACAAAGAAGAAAAACAAAACACGCTTCCCAAACTGGAATAAAGGGAATGCGACAAACGAAAAAGAAATAAAGCATACGTCCCCAACGGAAATAAAACAAAGACGACAAACTAAAAAGAAATCAAAACACAATGCACCAGAAAACAGGGAGGAAAAGAAAGTAAAGTGAAAGTGAAAGTGCTTCCCTATTAACTGGACGCAACCGCAAATTGCGCAGGAAATGCAAAGTGGTGTCGGCTCCCTTATGAGTATAAGTCTATTTAAACCGCTTCTCGGCTGAAATGAGGAGTACCTTGCATTTCATCCTGCAAACTCAAGAAAAACCATCAAATAGACCAGAGATAAAAATCAATGGCATCCTCAGATATGCTCGTTGATGACCTTAACCTTGAGTTAACCCTTGCACCACCAAATGCCCAGATACGGGCTCCTCCAACCCTTGTCTTCCCAAACTCTTCATATCATCATGGCTCGGCCTCGAATTTCTCTGAGGCCGTGCTAATAAGAGCTGCTCTGTCGGAAGGTGTAACTGTGAGAAGACTCACACCTGCGGTGCATCTGCATATGGCACAGCGGTCGGACAATGTGGCAGTGGAGGAGTCCCAAACTCTAAACGTGCAACACGCGGTTTCTGCCACAAATCTAGGCATGCGCCTACTGGCGAGAACACGAGAGTGCGGGGCACTGAGTGAGGAGGTGGCGGCCCTGAAAGCTCAGGTGGCGGACCTGCAGAAGCGGCTCTACAATGCCCACCAGCATGTAGAGATGCTGCAAAAGAGGAATGAAGATCATGTAGAGCTGTTGCAGGTTCTACAAGCAAGAACAGACAGAGGCAATTAGCAGAAGCCTCAAGTGGCGCAGAATGCAACAATGAACATGCGATTAGGAATTTATGTACGCATTTTCACGTTTGTGTATGTAATCACATGTTATGGAATGAAATAAGCATTTGAGCCAAAATTCTGAGTGTGCAATCATGAAGCAATCTACTTCCCAAACTTAACAACAAAATAGAAACACAAATAAGTAAAGGAAAGCAAAAGTAAGAAAAACAAAGAGAAATAACAAGAAAATCGAAATTACCTTGGTTGGAGATTGAAATCCTAACTCAAAAGAAAAATAAATAAATAAAGTAAAATAAAAGTAAGTTTGAGTCTAGAGAAACTCCACTTTGAAGCGATTAGGACGACAACAAACTTCTTCTATTCACCTTGGGTTGCCTCCCAAGAAGCGCTAAGTTTAAAGTCTTTTGCCGGACTTCCAACATACTATGGTCACTTGGGGGGTTTTGGCTCAATCGCCTCCTTGTGCCGAACAAGAACTTTCTTCAAATCTCTTTGCCATCTAATCAACCCCTTTCGTATTCTTTTCTTTTTATGCGCATGAGTAGATTTCAAAAGCAATTTTAAGCGCTTTTCAATACGTGGATTAGATGGAGGAGGCACATATTTAGGATCGGGTGGCCTTCTCATTTGAGTAGAATGAATGACATTGAACATATGATTGGTACTTGGAACATGGATGTTCAGCTTATCTTCCTTTAGTACTTCAAAAACAGAATAAGGCATTAGATTAATTGAAGCACCTAAATCAATTAAAGGTTTTTCAAACAATTTATCACCAATGACACAGGGAATTGTGAAACTTCCTGGATCTTTCAACTTGGGAGGAAGCTTCCTTTGCAAAACAGCAGAAACCTCTTCCGTTAATGCAATAGTTTCGTATTCCTTGAGCTTGTTTGCATCCAAGAGAGGAATGTTGATTTGCACTTTTTCGGAGATTTCCAATATGTCCTTGGCATGTTGAATTTTTTTGGAACTCATCAACCTGTGAGGAAAAGGAGCACGTAAGATATCTTCATCAGTAGGTTCACGACTTACCTTCTCCTTTCTTGCCCTTCTTGCAAGTTCATGCTTTGGGATCCACTCGGATGAAGAAGCTGCTTGTGTATCTTTCTCTTTGTTGATTTCATCCTTTTCATTAGGCATAATCACTTCCTCAACCTGCATGTCATCAACATTGTGAATCAAATTTTTAGGACCATCAATTTCACCAATTACCTTACCAGTTCTCAAGGTAACTGCTTGAACATGCTCACGCCCAGTTGGATTAATCACTGGTTGGCTAGGCATCATGCCAGGTTCCCTTTGACTCAAAGCTGTGACAATTTGCCCCACTTGATTTTCTAGATTGGCAATGGCCTTAACCATTTTCTGCATGTGGGTATCATTCCTCTGCATATGGGTGTCATTCCTCTGCATGATGAAACTATCTGTGTGTCTAACCATTGAAGCAACAATTTTTTCCAAAGTTGGTCCTTGAGGTGGTTGGTGAGATTGACTAAGTGGTGGTGGATTATAATATTGGGGTTGACCAGAAGGTGGACAAGTATTATGTTGGCCTTGATATGGTTGATATGACCCTTGTTGAAAATTTGGATTGTCGGTCCACCAGAAGTTTGAATTATTTCTCCACTCCGAATTGTATGTTTGTCGGAAATATTCATTCATAGGCAATTCATTATGAAATGAGCCAAAAACATTTGCTTCTTCCATCACAAATTTATTGGAGTATTCTTACATAGTAAGTTCCACAATTTCAGTTGCGGCTGCCATTGGAGATGGTGGAGGTGACTCCTCGGATATTCCTGTAAGAAAAAGAAACAAAAACAAATCAAGATAAAATGAAACAACAATCAATAAACAAAAATAAAACTAAGTACTCTAAACATACTCAAACAAAACAAATAAGCAACCGTGCCAGTTCCCCGGCAACGGGGCCAAAAATTGTTGCATTCCTAAAAGGACACAAATTAATGTGCAAACAACCAATTAAAAATACCCGCAAGTGCACGAATCTAATGAAGTATAGATTATGTAAGTACGGGGTCGATCCCACGAAGAACTTGTCGGTTTCCTATAAGTTCTAATTTGAGTACGTAAAGAACACTAATTTTACACAACACACAAACACAATACAAATTGGAAACTAAAAATGAAGTAAGGAAGATAAAAGAAATGAAACAACACAAGAAAACAAAGAAAAACACAAACAGCACTTTCTATCACCCTTTTATCACCTATTTATCACCCATAAACAGTGCTGTGAACAGTGAAAATCTCGTTTTTGGGCAGAGTTGTTTTCTCTGTTTTTCAGTTTCGACCTCTGTCCAGTTTTTGACCTATAACTTTCCAACCGTTTATCCAAAATTCACGTTCTTTATACGGTTGGAATCAGCACAGAAAATGCAAGAACACTGCGCGAACCAAACGTCCAAAACAATTACGAAAACAAACAAAATTCAGTGACAAAGACACAAAATGTGTCAAACACGCAACTCACACACATATTGGGGGGGGTTTTGATTTGGTTCAAGTGACCTATTTCTATTGCATGAAAGTAAATGGACTTTGAATTTAAATGTGAATGGCAGAGATGAATTATCAAAATGTGAAATTAAAATGTAACAAACACTAGGGTTTCGGAATCCACCCTAAACAATTCTACCCATGTTCATGGATACTCAAGTGATGAACTCTAAATGTATTGATGAAGATGTTCGCAATCAAGACCATGGGTCGTGGCTCAAGACGCATTGATTCTCTCTAATATACGTAAAGTGCATGGTTCGTGCTACAATACTTGTGCCCTCCTCATAACCGAACCTAGGTATGGTTCGTACTTCGATTCGATTGCAAGGAAAACCCATTAAGTTCAAAGAGAATATGAACATCACAAGAACCCTAATAGCATGGTGTTTACATTAGGTATTCAAGAAACCAATTCACATGGATGGTTCTTACTCCATCCATCTATTGCTTAGGAAAACATGAAGATACACATAATCCCAACAACCTCAAGAAGCATGCTTTCAAAGGTAATCAATCAAGGAAAACACACATCAAGGATAGATTAATTTGGTGAATTGGAATTCATCAATTGTTGTCAAGAAACCAATTCACATGATGCTCACTTAAACAAGTTCAATCATTTGTTGCTAATTAGAAATTGTGTTCTTGGTTATCTTACACAACTTCTCAACTTTAGCTACATGCATACAACCTAAGGTGATTAAGCAAAGGAAGCAAACACATATCATAAAATTCAATTAGTGAATGGGGTTCATCAACAACATCTAGAAATTCATACACTCAAGCATCAAAACAATAAGGTAATCATGTTTAGGGCTTCAACCTAAGCCCTAGCTATGGAGTTTAGTTGCTCATACTTATTCCAAATACAAACTCAAAATCAAATTAGAAAGAGTTTACAGATTTTGAGAAAATTGTGAAAGCTTCAAGCTCATCAATGGTGGAAGCTTTCTTCTCCACTTTGCTTGGCTGCACCTTGGCTTTCTCCTAGCTCCAAACTCTCCAAAATCTGCTCTCTTGTGTAGAATGACAGAATTCAATTGCTTTCCACGTTCAAAGGCTCCCAATATCAGATTGCAATTTTGACTTCTCCTCCCTCTCTCCTCCTTTCCAGCTTTTACCTTTTAATATAAAACTACCACCTTTGATAAAGCCTTAGCCCATTGTCCCCTTGCCATGATGGAGCTTTGACTTCACAAAGATGCCAAAAGCTCAGAAAATATCTATTTTACAAATGTAATTCCTTGTTACCAAGGGTTATGGTAACAAGAAGTTAAGATGACACAAGGGAGGTAAAAGCTGGCCAAATCCGGATTTCCAGAACTGTGGTAACATGCTGGATTGGTTGGATAGGCAATACTTGTCCAATGGAGCTCAAATTTGGATATGTTGTAGTTAACATCCATTGGAACAAGTCTCATGAAGATCATGACCTCATCCGAGCACCAGAGCATGTTGATCCCAGGCCAAGAAGTTGACCTACGAAAATGAACAAAAACAGAATTTATAACTAATAATGCACTTTTAGCTCATTTTCATCACAACCAAGGTAAAATCTAAGAAAACACCAAAAGGAAGTAAAAAGCTATAAAATGTCAAGAACTAACTCAAAATAATAGGTGAATAACATGAAAAATCATGTGTAAAAATGAACCGAACACTAGGCGCCAGATTGGAAATAGGTAGGGTCAATGCATTGATGTGATGGAAGGAGCATACGGTGAATGTTTGGGTAGGTATTTGCATATTAAGGTTTGGTTGGATGTGACCAAACCTCTTTGCAGAGTGATGAAGCTGCAATTTGACCACTCTTTAGAGGTAGTGATTGAGTTCAAATATGAACGACTACCTGATTTTTGTTATGCTTGTGGGAGGATTTGCCATGTAGTCAAGGAGTGCAAATTTGTGAGTGCCATAGAGAAGGAAGCAAAAGAAAAGCCTTATGGTTCATGGTTACATTCGAAGTTTAAGGTGGGTAGGGGGAGAACTATTAATCCAAGGAAGCAGGAGGAAGAGAGGAATAGTCGACGATCTTTTGGGAATAAAGAAGGGAATTGTCCAGGAGTGGGTGGAGATAGAGGGTCTAGCAGTGGGCCACATGGGAATTATTTTAAACATAACGAACATGGTACTGGTGGTTCGATTACAATTGAGGATGATATAGTTGACAATGCATCTTTGGCAAACAGACTGAAGTCTAAAAGGGGGGTGGTAAAGGGGAGAGTAAATTCACAATCAGTGAAGGGGAATTGATTGGCTGAGAAATTGGCAGAGGCTGCTCGCTGCCAGAAAGCTGAAGAAGATGAAATTCAACTAGCGTTGCGCGAGGTAGCTTGGGAGACAACACAGGCAGTAGCTGCTGATGCGCCATCTACCAAGCCTAACATTCTGAGTGATCAGAAAAATAGAATTGGGGGGTGATATGGAAAGTAAGAGAGATTGAGATGTGTTGATAAATCAGGCAGACATTCAAAAAGGTGAAGTCGAGTCCATTTCGAAAGACAATGTTAAGACAGTGGCAGTTTGTTTTCATAAGATATTGGGCAGCTTAATAAATAATGAGGACACTATTGTAAAAGGAGGAGCACATGCTGATGTAGAGAACGAATTGAAAAGTGTGCCTGAGAAAGTGGAATAAGCATATATGGCAAATAAAGAGGAACAATCTGCACTTATGCAAATTGACAACGTTAGTAGTTCTGAAACGAGGGGAGAGGATTTGGTTAAAGTAGGTAGAGGGAGATGGAAGCGCAAGGCACGACTGGTGAAACCGATTGGAGAAAATACAGGTAGTGGGCTTGAAAACAATGTGGGAAAGGAGGGGGAAAAAGAAAATGTGATGACAAAATTGTTACAAATACATTTGTAACCAAAAAAGTGAAGATAGAGAAAGAGGTTAAAATTGCTGAGATAGAACACGTGGTGGGACTAGCGGGACTAGCCCACCACGAACAATGAGAATTTTAAGTTGGAACGTCTAGGGTTTTGGGACCCTTGGGATGTTCCATTCTCTCAAGCGTATTTTAAGGGAGGAAAAACCCAAATTGGTGTTTCTTATGGAAACGCGGATGACGAAAGCTCAAATGGAGAATAGAAGATTTCAATGTGGTATGTCAAGGGGAATTTCTGTGGGTAGAGTGGGGTTGGGGGGAGGTTTATTATTGATGTGGACAACTAGTTGGGAGGTGAATTTGTTACCATACTCAACAGGTCATATACATGTATCAGTTAAAACCTCAAATAATTATTGCTTCTGTTTGACAGGTTTTTATGGGAATCCAGAAACCCAAAATTGAAGATTTTCTTAGGAGTTACTTCGACGTCTCTCACAGTCAGTGAATGGACCTTGGCTAGTCATCGGAGACTTTAATGAAATCTTGATGGCTTCAAAGAAAACAGGTTTGAGAGATCGCCCAACATATCAAATGAACTCCTTTCGCCAAGCTTTGGTGGATTGCAACTTGTGTAGTGTCCCATACCAAGGATATCCTTTCACTTGGGCTAGAACATACCCGAGTCGGGTTACGGTGGAGGAAAGGTTGGACATGTGTGTAGTTAATTGGAGAATTAGTGCGGATTATGGTCATATTCTGACATATCATTTAGTAGCATCGGGGTCAGATCACTATCCGATACTTGGAGAATTATTGAATGAAACCCCCACGGTGGAGGCAAAGGAGAAAAGAAGATTTCATTTTGAGCAAATGTGGACACTTGAGAAAGGCTGTGAAGATATTATTCGTGAGGCTTGGGATTCCACTGATGTTATGGGAGGCGTGAAGGAGGGAATTAAGAATTGTGCAGGGAAATTGGCATAATGGAATAAATTAACCTTTGGGCATGTGCAAAAGCAGCTTGCTGCTGCCCATAAGGAACTGGAGGTTTTACAGGGGCGAATGGGACAAGATCAAGTGTTACTACAGAAAAAAGTAGAAAGGACCATTGTTATTTTACTCGAGAAAGAGGAGGTAATGTGGAGGCAACGTTCCAGGGTTGCTTGGATAAAGGAAGGGGACAAAAACACCAAGTTTTTTCACAAAAGAGCCAACACAAGGGAACAGAAAAATACAATAAAAGGGTTGTTTGACGAAGACCATTTTTGGCAAACAAATAAGCAAGTTATTAGTTTGATGTTCTGCAATTTTTTCAATAATTATTTTCTACTTCAGGTGGTAGGGATATGGAGAGAGTCTTAGAGGTGATTGAGCCAAAGGTGACACAACAGATGAATTACCAATTACTCCAACCTTTTACTAGAACAGATGTGGAGACTGCATTGTTTCACATGTATCCTACGAAGGCACTGGGGCATGATGGAATGCCGGCTCTTTTCTATCAACGCTACTGGCACATTGTAGGGGACGAGGTATCGCACAAGTGCTGCAGATATTGAATGGAGAAAGCAGTGTCCAAGATTTTAATCATACTCTAATCTCCTTAATTCCAAGGTGCAGACTGTTGAATTTTGGATCTGCCCGATGGGTCCCACTCGAACAACATCGATACTGTCCCTACTTTACCACCTGCCCAATCCGTCAAGTGTGGGGTTTTACCACAAAAGGCCTCGATATTAGTTAGAGTGAGGTAATTCTATTTAAAATCCATTTCATTTCTTTCACCCAACCGATGTGGGATTCCAACACCTTCCAGAGTGACTGATTTACAACCAATAAGTCTGTGTACAGTTATTTAGAAAATTATTGCAAAGGCTTTTGCAAATAGACTCAAGTGCTTATTGCCTTTTGTTATCTTCGAGTCGCAAAGTGCCTTTGTACCCCAACGTCTAATTCTTGATAATGTGATGGCAGCCTTTAAGACAATGCATTTTATGAAAGGTTTGAAGAATGGGCAACAAATGAAGATGGCCATTAAACTTGACATGGCTAAGGCCTATGATCGAGTAGAGTGGTCCTTTTTGCAAGCACTAATGTTGAGATTGGGATTTGCTTCAGAGTGGGTAAAACCATAGTATAAAATATCAATAATATTGACGAAATATCGAGGATATTATCGTTTTTTCAAATCACGGATATTTCGGAACGTATCCATACACATATCGTATAAATATCGATATCGATAATTTCACTTACACTTCAGCAATATTTTGTCAAAATATCGCTATAATATCGATGTAATGAAAAAAAAAAAGGGGGGGGGGGGGGGGGAACACAAAGCACACACGCAAAACCCTTGCCATTTCACTCCTCCAACGCCTTAACAAACATGTTGTTTATGTTTTTGTGATAATATGCTAATATGTATATTTATATGGTTTTGTTTTGAACTGTTTTTGTAAGAATCAGATTTTCACATAAGAATGTGAGTCTTTGACCTTTCCTTTTGGGATGGAATCGAGCGGCTCATGGAAAGAATTCGAGATTCAAATGATTTTGTTTATGTTTGTGCCTAATAAATCACGGTCGTAAAAATGACCGAAGGAGTTTCCGCTCGGCCCTAGCACCTATTCATGAACTGGAACGTGGCGTTTTGTCTTCCCAGAGACAAAGGAAAAGCTGCAAAGGTATAATCATCTCGGCCTCGACCACGACATTATGGGCCGAGGCCAAAGGACGAAAGAGACACGGCCAAAGATATTGGAGTCAAATCGCCACGTGGCAGCAAGGTCCCACACTTCATTTAATGAAGTAACGCCTCTGACTAGCAAATCCACTAGCCGCAAGAAGGCATTTAATGCACGAGGGAAGAGGGGAAGTGACTAAAGTCAGGATTTGGTGATAAAAATCAGAGTGGTTAGGTGCAAATATTCTTACAACTTGAGGTCAGATCACCAACCACCAGACCAGGGCATTAAATGCGTCCCCCCGGCCAGAGGCGCAAAACCCACGATCAGGGCGGCGGTCGAGATTTACCAGGATTTATGGGGTCACACCACCATGCTTCACGATCCCAAATGTCGATTGGACTACCCACTTGCTCTGATCAGGCTCCATCATGCAGATTTTCAGCCTCGATTACTCCTCCAGAGCTCTTCCTATAAATACCAAGCTCAAGCTGCATTCAAAGGGTTCAAACACCAAACCAAAAGCCTCCCACAGAGCAAATTATATTTTCCGGTAATGCACTTTCAATACCTTTACTTGTTTTCCTAGGAGTAGTGATAGATTGTAAGGAAAATCCATTCATCAATATATCATACGACCCTTGATTTTCAAGGCGCCGGAGCACCATTTTTGTTACGCTCTCATTCACCCCATATATCATACGACCGTAGCTCTCTGAGCAACGCATCGGAGCACCGCCCAAAACCCACCATCAACACCACCACTAAACGGCCTTGTAGCTCAGGCCGTGAACCTGACGGCCGAGATCAGTTCCTCTCTCGGTCACAATCGTTTGATTAGAAGTCAGACTCAAAACAGGCGCACCACTTAAACCATTCTATCCAAACCACATCACCATCTCGACGCAAGGTAGACAGTGCTGGCACGACCGCGCACAACTGCACTGCATCCAAAAGAAGGACGTCACGTGTTAACGCATATCCCCTCGGCCCGGAGCACCAGGACGTGAGATTTGCGCCGCCAACACTTTATGGATAACATCAACCAATCTCAGATCCATATGGGTGGCATGTTAACAGTTACATGCAAAACTATTTTGGGGATTTATCATTTGATGACTATTCTTCACAATACACTTACTTTACTCATAGAGATGATGAAGATATTGAAAATTTTGAATCTCATAGGAACTCTACGTGGTACTAAGTCACTCATGTATCTTACCATGCTATGTATAAAGTGTAAAATATTGTAGTAAATCATTATATATAAATGATTATGGTGTGTTTAATCTTCTTTCATTCATTACTACATATTTTCTACACTCACAGTGTTTGTCAGCTCGCTATATAATCAACTTAAATCAGTTAAACCCATCATGCAATGCATTTCCTTCCAATTTTTTGTGATAAACTAATAGATAATTGACTGAATAAACATCCTCCAAAGTTTCAATAAAAATTTCCAAGTTTTTCTTACATTTTCCGTGGTTTTTATTCAATTTTTATCGATATCGATAATATCCCAATATTTCCATCGAAATTTCCTTGTTTTTAGACTACCAATATTTTCGATACCATCGATATTTTAGACCTTGGGTAAAACGGATAATGGATTGCTTAACAACAGTTACTTTTTCGGTGCTTTGGAAAGGTAATCCATTCGGGCATGTTGTTCCTCAGAGAGGGTTAAGACAAGGGTGCCCCCTTTCACCATACTTATTTTTAATGTGTGCTAAAGGCTTTTCAAGGCTGTTGTAGAATGCCGAAAGGATAGGGAGTTTGCGTGGGATTCGAATTGCTTATGGAGCTCCATCAGTCAATCATTTATTCTTTGCTGACGATAGTATTCTTTTTCTTGACGTAACTAAAGAGTCTTGTGAAGTAGTGAAGAATATATTTCAAGTGTATGAGGAGACTTCCGGGCAGAATATCAATTTCACAAAGTTGGCATTAAGTTTGAGTCCAAATGCTACCGATGTTGAAAAACAAATAGTTTTGGATTTACTGGAAATTCTGTTGGTGTCTTGCCATGAAAAATATTTATGTTTGCCTATGGTGACTGGCAGGGGAAGAAAGCAGATTTTCGGGACTGTCAAAGATCGAATCGGAAAACGAATTAGTGGGTGGAAGGAAAAGCTCATATCTAGAGTGGGTAAAGAGATCCTGATTAAAGCTGTGTTACAGGCTATAGGGGTGGGCATCGGAACCGAAAAACCGCAAAACCGAACCAAACCAACCCGAAAAAAACCATGTTGACTGAAAAAGTCAAAAATCGAGACAAATCCAAACCGAACCGATTCAGACTGGTTCCGATTCTGATTTTTCACCCTAAGGAACCGGTCCAATCCAAACATGTCCAATAGAATTAATTTTTATATATTTTTATATTATATATATTTGTAGGGGTCTTTTTATTCCAGCAGCCTGACGAATGGGCTTGGGCTGCTGTAAGAAGAAAACGAACAAAACCTCCTGATGCCTGAGTTCAAGAACCAGACTCCCAAAAGAATTTTTAAAAGACTTGCTGAAGCCTAAAAAAAATACGTTTGGGTTCTTTTCACCAACAACAAGAAGAACATATCAAATTTATTAGTGACTTAGCTTGAGGAGCTTGTGGCATGGGAGCTAAGCCTTCACAAGTTTAGCAATTTGAGAGAGAGAGATCAAAGCATGAATTTCTTTCAGAAAAGAAGGTTTAGAGTGGAAGAAGAGAAAATTAGGAAAGTTTTTATCTCAGAGATAGAAAGAAACGATGGGAATAAAAGATGGGGTAAATTCCAGGTTGCTTGACAAAGCTTGGTCTTGCTCTGGAATGGTGTGTGTTTGTTGGGTAGAGGGAGTTTTCTTTTATAGGCGCTCAGGACTCTAATTCTATCAATCTTCTATTCCCACTTTTCCTTCGCTTCTCTCCATTTGCTCTTTTTGGTGAAATCTCTTCCACTAGAGTGCAGGCCCCTTTGAGTTCCAAGGTTTTCTGTACAGCTAGGTCTCCCCAGGGGGGTGAGGCGCCACTTGCTTTTTCCCTTGGTTTTCCAACTGGAGCTCGAAGAGGAAAGGAGAGAAGGGATGAAGTCATTTGTCCAGTGGGTATTCCTTCTACGTACATAGATTTCCTTTGGTCCCTGCTATGGTCCCTCGTTGACCACCTTGGAGGTCTAATAAGGGTGGAGCACGATGCTGGGTTTTTTATAAAGCGCTGGGCTGGGCTTTGTGCATAGTATTGGGTTATCAGCATGCTATTTCCAACATTCAATGGGTTTTCGTCAAGCTACTGGAAACAACCCCTTTGTTTTCATTTTGGGCTTTTTACTGATGTAGGTTTGTCCAAGTATTGTAGCAAACTAGATATTCTCCTATTGGATTAATTTTCTCCCTCTCTCATGCTAACCCAAGTGTTTGGGCCCGAAGAACGGGCTTGAGTTTTAATGCTCCCAAGTGGCTTAAAAATTTCGTTCCTCGAACCCTCAATGGACCCTGTGATTGCTTGTTTCCTTCCATACCACAACCTTCTCAGCAAGCCCCGGGTAATTACGTGGCTTGGGCCCACTTGAGCTTGTAGCGTGGCTTGACGGCATCGCGTGTTTATTTGTCGTGCTTGTGCTTGAGTTTTATTGCGTCATATTAAGCCGAGATCGAATTAAATGGCATCGGATAGGTTCATGAGCGTGAATTTATAAAGCCGTCGCATTTTTGGCCCTTTTGCGCATGCTTGCTTGGAGTAATACGTGACCCACGGCTTATGTAGGCGTGTTCTACAATTCCTTTTTATGTCCCCATTGGGGCTTTTCTTGCAACTAATTATTTGTGCCGGGCTAAGAACAACTTTGGGCCTAGCCCTTGGATTTTTGGGCCTCAACAATATTTATATTTAAAATACCAATTTTTTTTTGCCTAAACCCAACTATTTCAATATACCAACAAAAAGCCCAAATTTCCCAAGTCCATTGCCCTAGTCCAACAAGCCATATTTTAATATCCTAATCCTATCAAATCTCACTTCTCTCTCTCTCTCTCTCTCTCTCTCTCTCTCTCTCTCTCTCTCTCTCTCTCTCTCTCTCTCTCTCTCAATTTCCCAAAACTGACGCAAGGCATGCTTTCATCTTTTCAATGTTACTTTATTTTTCCTGTCAGATTCATCTTTTCATCTCCCCCACTTTTCTTTCTTCTTTCTTCCTATTTCTTTTTCTCCCTCACTCTAAGTCTCTTCTTCATCTTCTTCCTTTCATTTTATTTTATTTTCTATCCATCTCATCTTTTTCCTTTTCTCTTTTTCTCCTTCTCTCTCCATCTCTTCTTCCTCTTCTTTTTCTCTCCCTCTCTCTCCTTCTCTTCTTCCTTTTTTTTTCTTCTCTTTTTCCTCACTCTTTCTCTGGTGCAATTTTCTTCTCTTGCTCTGGTTTTTCTCCTTCTCTCTCTGCGATTTTCTTCTCTTTCCTCTGGTGTTTGGTTTATTTCTGTTTCTCTCTCTCTTTCTTCTTGTAGATCTAAAATTAGATATGTGGGCATTTGTTTGGTGAATATGTTTAGCAGTTTAGATATGTTATTTTTTAATATGTTTTTAGCTTGGTTTATTTGTATTCCTTTGTTTATGTTTGAGATTTTTCTTATATGGCTTTGGGTTGCAGAGGAAGTGATTAGATATGTGTATGTAACAAAAAAACAAAAACAAAAACAAAAAAACCAGTTTGAAACCGTGAGCCGGAATAACCGAACCGGTCTTTATAGGTACGGATTGGTTCGGTTTTGCCACTCGTTTTAGTTAAAAACCAGACCGAATTGGACCGGATGAACAGTGCAGTTTCGGTTACAATTTTAAGCGAGAAACCGGTCCAAACCGGACTGCACCCAGGCCTAACAGGCTATGCCCACCTACTCGATGAGCTGCTTTCGAATGCCTAAGGGGATGTTTAAGGAACTTCATGGCTTGATGGCTAAATTCTGGTGGTCTAAAAGTAAGAATATGCAAGGTATTCATTGGACTAAATGGGAGACATTATGTGTGAGCAAGCAGATTGGAGGATTGGGATTTAGAGACCATGAGGCTTTTAATCAAGCTCTCCTTGCAAAACAAAGTTGGAGATTATTTTCTAATTGTAATTCCTTGGCAGCAAGAATTTTCAAGGCCCGAGACTTTCCACATTGTAATTTTCTAGAAGCTGGATTGGGGCATCGACCCTCACTTATTTGGAGTTTGTTGATATGGAGGAAGGATTTGTTGAAGGCAGGTTTGAGGTGGAGAGTTGGAAATGGTGAAGATATACAAGTTTATCAGGATCGGTGGGTGCCTTTACCAATGAATTTCAAGATTATCTCAACGCTACAATTTGATGCTTCTATGAAAGTATGTGAGTTGTTTACTGCAGCCAGATAATGGGATGAAGAGTTACTAAAAGCTAATTTTTGGGAACAAGAAGTAAAGGCTATCCTCCAAATTCCATTGGCTTCAATTCGTAGAGAGGATAAATTAATTTGGCACTATGATCGAAGTGGCAAATACTCAGTCAGAAGTGGTTATATGGTTGCATGCATGAAGAAGCAGAGGGAAAATGGCATGGAAGGGTCCTCGACACAAGATGGTACATTGTTATGGAAAAAACTATGAAATTTGCAGGTGCCTAATAAAATCAAATTCTTTCTTTGGAGATGTATACGGGGGTTTTTGCCTTGCAGATAAAATCTTTACCATAGGAAGATCTTGAATTCTCCAATATGTCCACGTTGTGGGAAGAAAGTGGAGTCAGTTATTCATGCAATATGGGCTTGTAATGAGGTGAAAGCAATATGGTCTTTATCACACTGGAGCGCAAATCGACATGAGTGGAGAATTACATCTTTCAAGGAACTTTGGCAAGCTATGATTGTGGTCTCAAGTAAAGAGGAGGTGGATCTTTTTGCTTATCTATGTTGGGATATTTGGAATGACAGAAATGTTGTTTCAAGGACGAAGTCTTGAGAGTGTATTAGTGTTTAATAAAGCTTTGGCTTATCAGATGGAGTTTTACTCTGTAAATCTTGCCCCTATATGCTCCCATAGAAGGCAAGGGCTCAGTCAGAGTTCTGTTAATTGGCATGCCCCATTGGATGGTCAGTACAAAATTAAAGTTGACGGGGCAGCCAAACTTGCTAGGTTAGTGCGAGGAGTTGGAGCAGTGATTCGCAATGGAAATGGGGAGTTTATGGCTGCTTGTTCTCGACAAGTGCTAGGACATTTTAGTGCACAAGCTATGGAACTAATTGCCGCAAACAAAGGTCTTCGGTTCACATATGATCTTGGCTTTCGTGACATTGTGCTAGAGATGGATACGCAGGGGGCGGTAGATAGAATCAATTCTAATGAAGAGTGTTTTGAGGCGGAAGGGAATCTAGTGGAAGATATCAAGTAGATGCAGGGGTGGTTTAGATCTTTCTCGTGTAATTGGCAACGGCAAGAAGGTAACAAGGTTGCCCATGAGCTAGCTCAATATGGCACTAGGAACGCTGGTTTTTTCACATGGATTGAGGAGGAGCCATTATGGCTAACTCCTTTTCTTTCTACATATCTAGTAGCTAATGGCTGATCTTTGTATTTGATGGCAAGTGGGAGGTGCTCTTTTTCCTTTGTGGGGTTTTTTATGCTAAAGGCTTTTTACAGAGGCCCAAGTTTGCACATCCATTTGTTTTCTTCTCAGTGTATTATGCTATTTGATTATTGAATGAAATTCCTTTCATCAACAACAACAAAAAAAAAAAAAAAAAAGGCCTTCTCTTTTGGACCTTCTCCCTTTTCCTAATGACATGTATCATTTTCTTTACACTTAAAATAATGTCATTAATACTTAAGACAAACTTACCCTTATTAAATATAGGGCACCTTAAATATTGACTTTCATGTTTCCATCAATTTATCCTTTATTTATTTTTTACAATTTTCTTATTACGTTGTTAAAAAATTAATTTAAAAGAGATATATCATATATTGATGAAGAACCACGCGTGTGGTGAAAAATGCAAATTCACGTGGAAACAAACATGTATGAAAATTCCTGGGTCTTGGATGCATGTTGATGTTGATCGATGGAATGATATAGGTGTTCCAAGAATTTTTGTTACCATCTCATCCATTTCCGCCATCTGGAACTAATTTTTAGGTTGTTTCCTATTGATTTTTTTTTAATAAAGAATCTGACCTTTTTTTTTCTTGTTTAACTTTTAACAAGATGATAAGAAAGTTGTAAAAAAAAATGGATTAATTGAAAGAAACATAAAAGTTAATACATTTAGTAAGGGTAGATTAGGAAAACAAAAGCTAGCTTGTCTCAAGTATTAATGACATTGTTTTAAGTGTAAAGTAAAGTGACACATGTGATTAGGAAAATGGAGAAGGTCTGTTGCATCGATTCAGCTGCATCCTCAACTTGTGATATTCGCAAGTGCAAGAGCCGTTTGGTAGTATAGCATATGTAAGTGCAAGGTCGATTCCATAGGGATTGGTGATTGAATGATCCAATTCAGTTTCCCTACACAAAACGAAAATGAAAATAAAAGAACATAAAACAAGAAGAAAGAAAAGAACTAAGACAAGATTGTGAGGTTTTAGAATCCACCCTAATTGTTCAAATCATGTTATGGCAACAAGTAAACAAATTGATTCACTCATGACGATGCTCACAAATAAGTCCATGGTGTTTGGATCAGATTGCATTGAACATCACAAGGACCCCAAAGCATGGTGTTTACATTAGGAGTTCTAGAAACCAAATCACATGAACCATTTCTATGTAGTTCATGAGTTGCTAATGGATGGAATGAAGATGATCCCCAAACCTGTTGGAATTTTAAAAGGTTTTAAAAATTTAACCGTTTTTATTAATTTATTTATTTTGGCTGTTTTATTTTATTTATTGTGGGGGTTATAAATTTTTAATATTTAGGTTTTATTTCTGGTTGGTGAATGCTTTAATTTTTTGGTTGGTGAACTTTTATGGTTGGTGAAGGTTACATGTTTTTGGATGCCTATAAAAGGCCACTCCTCCTTCACATTTGAAATACACACAGCACACCATCAGAATATCACATATCACATACCACAATCACCACCACAAACTAATTCTCTTATTTTCTACTTTTATATATATTCTCTACTTTATATTATTATTTTGGCAATGGTTCTGTGACTTGGATACCCATATCCGTCTATGAACGTGCTCATAGCGGATCTTGAGTTTGTGTACAAGGGGTCGTATCTTGGAGTCTTGTAGACCGTCAGTACCTGCACGTAGGGAGGCTATAAAGGCTTTAGGACAACGTCTTTGACGTGCTTCACCGTACCAAACTCACCTTCTTACTTATTATTTATTTTGCTTTTACTTACCTATTATTTTGTTTTCTTAAATTTCATTGTACCTTAAAAGCTTTCCAATTTATTTATAAGTTATTTACAATATAAATGTTTTTGTATTTGGCTTTACGGAAAAGGAAAACTATATTTTTTATAACAAAACCTTCCCAACAAGAGCATAATGCATAAAACCTTAGGTGATAAATCAAAGGATGCAAAACAGCTCCATTAAAACAGTGAAGAAGAATTCATGAATGAAATCAAACTTTATAAACTCAAACCATGATATAAGACCAGAAAGATGTTTATTAAAACTAATGACAGAAAAACAAAGTAAACCTAAGGAAACACAAGAATTTAAAAATAAAAAATAAAATAAAAAGGTAAAGTGAGGAGAAGAAGATAAGGACAACATGCTAGAGATGGAAAAGCTTCATCTCCATAGCTGCCAGGAGGCCAAAGCCTCCCAACTGCTGCCTTCTTTCTTCTCTCCCTTTGTGACTCTCAACTCTCCCTCTCTTTGTGTACAATGTAAGTGTAAATGATGGATCTGAATTTCTTGACCCTTAGCTCTTTGGAGACTCTCTATTTATAGGCACAGGGGTTAGGTGAATCAGATTATACAATTGAGTTCACTAACCACACCCACTGCATCTAACACACAATTGCATTTGAAAACAATTCCTCTTCTTTTTAGGCTTAGTGTTGCAGCTCCCACTTCATCTTCTTTTATTTCTTTTAGCTGCTGCAAAACTCCACTCCAATTATAAGTAATGAATCCACTTCACCTAACTTCCCCACAATCAATAACACATCATGCTTAGGTCAGAATGACCAACACACTTAGCTCATCCTTAGGTTAGCATGACTAGCAACTTCAAGGGCTCGCGAATTGGGCTTCCCTTAAGCAAATGATGACTTTGAGCCCTCCATCTTGAATTTTAGAATGTCATCTTTCCAACCACATGTCATTTGGGCCAATCCAAGGTCGAAGGAAGAAGTTAAGGTCAAAACAAATTGCTAACTCATTTGACAGCACAGACATAATTCATCATGAGCATGGTTCTATGTTTGACAGTTGATAGACTCCAGATTTATCCAAAGAGGCTGAATTTTGGATATGTTATATTAGACACCCATTGGAACAACTTTCATGAAGGATGTTGCCTCATCCGAGCTGTATAGGTTGCTGAAACAAAGCTTGCAATGTGACATACGAAACTGGACTGGCAAGGGAGTGTAGCCTAAAATGGGTTTGTCTTTAGGCTCTTCTTCCATTCATCCAAATCAGGCCTTAACATGCTTGAATTGCATGAATTATGCTCTCTTTCTCTATTGGCCTACAAAACACATAAAGAGAGGTAAATGACTCAGAATTCTAATCAACTAAGCAAAAGGAGTAAGTAAATAGGGTATGTATATGTATGAAATTATGAGCTTAACAAGGTCAAAAGAGAAGGTTAGAGAGAAGTGTTTTTTTTTTAAAATAATCAAATAGAAACTTCATTAGATAAACTTCAACGGTACTATCAAAGACGTCAATAAGACATCTAAAATACCAATCCCAAGAGGGCAACAAACTAACATGTTAAAAACACAACTAACGCGGACAAAAGATGCACTAAAACTAGCTCACATCACCACAATTAACCATAAGCCCAAACAAAGCCCACAAACCCAACATAACCAAAACCCTAAAACAACCCATAAGCCTAGACGAACCCTACCACCACCACCTGATGAAGCGTCGTCGCGGCCACACCCACCATTGCATAAGAGCGAACAAATAAACGAAAACAACAACTTTGCCAAAGAACAATTGAGTGATTTGCTAGCAATCCCCTTATATTTATGTTGCATGTTTGTTAATAAATATCCCAAATTGATCATTCATATATACAAATTGTAAGAGACATTGAGGCCACCAAAGACCTATCAAAGACTATTAATTAAACCTCCCACGCTCCTGCAATAATGCACAAGTTAAGTTAGTAGTGGTGGAGCACATTGAGGCCACCAAATAGCTAAAAAAGCTTGATCAGAGGTCAAGATAGAACCTAGCAACGAGCAGGGCTGCGATGAATGAGTCGGCTGAGATTGGTATGAACTTTTCCCTTCAAGTACTAAGGTTGGTATGAACATTTATCACACAAAACAGATGAAATGAACGGCTGAGATTGCTTCCGTATGAACCCAACCAGTGATGATTTTCTATCTGATGAACCGCCAGCCACAAGTTACATTGGTTGGAAAAATATTTGCCTCTGTCCTGGAAGGATACAAGTTATTACAACCACTACCAAAAAAAAAACCAAAAAAACGAAAAAACAGCAATAAAGCACAAATCTAGCAAAGAAAGTGATTTGTGTAGCCTTTTCAACACGGCAAAACAAAAGGAAAATCTGTTGGTGGGTAGATAGTAGAATTGGTTATGACTGAATTCTTGTTGACTATTGAAGAAGGTATATAAATTTGCTCAAACGTAAGTAAGGCGCGGCTCATTTCTATATTACCATAATAATGAAACAATTGAAACGCAGATTGATTGACTTGGTCCATTGCGGGTGACAAAGCTACAGATTGCATCAAACTCCGTTCAAACATGGTCTTTTTG
Source organism: Prunus avium (assembly GCF_965620075.1). Classification (NCBI taxonomy): domain Eukaryota; kingdom Viridiplantae; phylum Streptophyta; class Magnoliopsida; order Rosales; family Rosaceae; genus Prunus; species Prunus avium. Next base: position 35,007,992 of record NC_142286.1, read on the forward strand.
TTGTCCAATCTTATTGCATGGTTGGTTGACCACATGACCTGAGTTTCTCCAAATGTGACAAAATTTTACTTGCAAACAGAAGAGTTTATCTTTGACTTTTTGCCTCAAATGGCACCATGATGACTTTGCCTCACAGCCGCCCAGGTCCAATCTCCACCAAATCACCAAAACCATCAAGTCCACTCTCTCTCTCTCTCTCTCTCTCTCTCTCTCTCTCCTTTCTTTAAAGTTTAAGTTCTTGGTGCAATACAGTATCTAGAACTTGTCTGCAAATTGGTTTTGTGCAGCCATGGATGCCAAAACGAAACGAAGTTTGGTGCTTTTGCTTTGCTTATGCCTACATCTCAAAACCCATGTTTGCCTTGCAGCTGACACCATCGATGCAAACCAATCTCTCTCTGGTGATCAAACTATTGTCTCTGCAGGAAAGGTTTTTGAGCTGGGTTTCTTCAAACCAGGTAATTCTTCAAACTACTACATAGGCATGTGGTACTCTAAACAACTAGTATCTTCGGAGACCATAGTTTGGGTGGCAAATAGGGAAACACCAGTTTCTGATAGATTTTCTTCAGTCTTGAGGATCTCAGATGGTAATTTAGTTCTCTTTAATGAGTCCAACACTCCAATTTGGTCCACAAATTTAGCCTCCACCACCACCTCAGGTTCTGCACAAGTAGTTCTTTTAGATAGTGGAAACCTTGTCTTAAGAACTGCTGGGTCTAATGCTAATACATCAGAGCCTTTGTGGCAAAGCTTTGATCATCCAGCTCATACATGGCTCCCAGGAGCTAGAATTGGATTCAACACTGTCACCAATCAAACCTTAATTCTCACTTCATGGAAGAGTTCAGAGGATCCTGCACCTGGTCTTTTCACTCTTGAGCTCGACCCCAATGGAAGTAATGCATATCTCATATTTTGGAATAGGTCTAGACAGTATTGGAGCAGTGGAGCATGGGATGCAAACTCACGTATTTTCAGCGGGGTTCCTGAGATGAGGCTTAACTATATCTACAATTTCAGCTATGTTACAAACAAAAACGAAAGTTATTTCACCTATTCTCTTTATAATCTCAAGACAATATCTCGATTCGTGATGCATACCTCAGGGCAGATTCAGCAACTCACATGGTTGGAGATATCCAGCCAGTGGAATTTGTTTTGGAACCAACCAAGAAAGCAATGTGAAGTTTATGATTTATGCGGGGCATTCGGCAGTTGCAACGAGGTAAGCACGATCTCCTGTAATTGTTTGACAGGTTTTGAGCCAAAGTTGCAGAGGGATTGGAATTTGCAGGCTTATTCTGGTGGGTGTAAAAGAAAAACCCCTCTGCATTGTGAGAATGCTACTAGTTCTGACGGGAAGCAAGACCAGTTTAAAATCGCTAGGATGTCATTGCCTGAAAATGAGCAGTCTGTGAAGGTTGAGCCTACTGCTGGATGTGAATCAATCTGCTTAAATAATTGCTCTTGCACTGCTTATGCTTATAATAGCAGTGGATGTTCAATTTGGATCGGAGACCTCTTCAATCTGCAAGAATCCTCATCAAGTGATAGTCAGGGAATAACTTTGTACCTCAGACTTGCAGCTTCAGAGTTTAAGAGTCCTAAAAGCAACAAGGGATTGATTATTGGTGCTGTGGCAGGCTCAGCTGCTGGAATAGCAATTATCTTAGGCCTTATTGTGGTTGTAATATTGAGACAAAGGAAGAGAGTGACTGGAATGGGAAAAGCAGTAGAGGGTTCATTGGTAGCCTTTAGGTACAGAGATCTGCAAGATGCAACAAAGAACTTCTCAGAAAAATTGGGGGGAGGAGGCTTTGGTTCTGTTTTCAAAGGGACCCTGCCTGATTCATCTGTCATAGCAGTAAAGAAGCTTGAAAGTGTCAGCCAAGGAGAGAAGCAATTCAGAACTGAAGTGAGCACAATAGGGACAATTCAACATGTCAATCTTGTCCGGCTTCGCGGGTTCTGCTCTGAAGGTACAAAAAGGATGTTGGTCTATGATTACATGGCGAATGGATCATTGGATTCTCACCTTTTCCATGATACGCGTCCAAATGTTTTGGATTGGAAAACAAGGTACCAAATTGCTCTGGGGACAGCAAGAGGGTTGGCTTATCTTCATGAGAAATGCAGAGATTGCATCATACATTGTGACATAAAGCCAGAAAACATTCTTTTAGATACTGAACTTGGTCCAAAAGTAGCAGACTTTGGCCTTGCAAAGCTTGTTGGAAGAGATTTCAGCAGGGTCCTGACAACCATGAGAGGGACAAGAGGCTATCTTGCACCAGAGTGGATTTCAGGAGTGGCAATAACAGTGAAAGCTGATGTTTACAGCTATGGAATGATGCTGTTTGAATTCGTGTCGGGACGACGAAACTCTGAGCAATCTGAAGATGGCAAAGTTAGATTCTTCCCAAGTTGGGCTGCTAACCAGATAAGCACTGCAGAAACTGATGTGCTGAGCCTATTAGACCCCAGGCTAGATGGAAATGCTGATGTACAAGAGCTCACAAGGATTTGTAGAGTTGCTTGCTGGTGTGTTCAAGATGATGAGGCTCATAGGCCATCAATGGCCCAGGTGGTGCAAATCCTTGAGGGAGTTTCAGATGTCAACCTGCCACCAATACCAAGATCTCTTCAAGTCCTTGGAGACGACCAGGAGCACATAATCTTCTTCACTGAGTCATCCTCAAGCCAGAGTTCACATCAAAGGAGCAATAACACTTCAACAGCTCCCTCTCAGACCAAGAGCACCACATCTTCAACCATCTCCAAGAGATCTGAAGAAGAGCATCAAATAAACACTTGATGTGCCTTTTCCATTTCGTCATTTAGTTTGAGCCTTCTAAGTAATTGTCATATGTATTATATATTTTTATATAGCGTCTTTTGATTTGGTATGATAATTGTATTATTGTTTATATATATTCCAAGAGCCTTGCTTCAGAACAAAGTCTTTGGAGATAAAATTGCTGTTTCTAATTTGAAAACCTTCATTTGCACAAATGAAAATTGGACCGAAAACTATAATTGAACTATTGTCGAGTGTGTTTCAATTGAACCACATAAATACACGATTTAACGGCTAGACTCAAATGTAATCAAAATGAGAGTTGTCACTCTTGAGATATGCTCGTATTTGGTGAGTTTAAATATTTGAAGGTTGCTCTTCTTGAACGAGAATAGAGAAAAATTAAGGAAATTTGATAAAAGAATTGCAAGATTGTGCCATCATTTTTAATTCATCTACATAAAATGGATAGAGCAAAAACGACAGCGTAGCAAACAGATGGCAAACATACAAAGCCAAACTCATGAACAGTGGTGCACCCCCATCACACCATAAGAGAACCGGTGCTTAAAACCTTAATCAACCGTTAACCCCAAGAAAACCCAACTAATTTTTGCTTTTCAAATTCGTTCTCATTACGCGCCTTCTGCTTTCTCTCTCAGGTACTCTCTCTGCAACTATTATGATTTTCTATGAATTTTACTAATTTCCTTGAAAAAGAGACCACATATAAATTGGGTATGTTAGGGATTCTTTGGATGAGATTGAATTGCTATGTGCAAGTTTCTTGAGGATGGAATGAACCCTTCTTTTTCTTTTGTGTGCCCTCTTGGTGTGTGATTAGATTCGACTAAAGAATATGAACGGAAAGGTGATGAACCAAAAAGGGAAAATTTTGAACCCAATCCTATATCTTTATGTACGGATAATCCAGATGGAAAGATTTACGAGATGAAGAAGAAGAAGAAATGGAATAAGAAGAAAGGGAAGTTAGCTAAGAAGTCTGATCTCCCATGTGATGGTGACAAGAAACTTCCCATCTGCTCCCATTATGGGTTTTCTGATCATACCAGAACTGTTCATCAGTTGGTATTCAGAATTCTAATAACTGTTCAAAGATGAGCAACCATGGGTCTGATGATGTAAGCACTGGGTGAAGGAACAGCCAAGTTACAAATATCCAGCTGTAGAGAATAGTGTCTGGGTTGAGCATGGTAATAGTTCGGAAGCTCATGCATTGGTTTTTTCTGGACACAACAGTGGTGCTTATGGGAGAACTCCCCGGAGAGTATTGGGTGAAGCACCACAATGGGTTGCTTCTCAACAGAGGTTGAATTGCAATGGGAAAAAAGGACTTGGAAATTGTAGAGCAAACTTCTTTGGGTTGCATGATAAGTTTGTTTCATATCAAAAAGAATTTTCACAGGTTCCTTTTGGCATGCACCATTACAGGAATAGAGATACAGCCAAAAGAATGTTTTACAATGATCATCATGTTGCAAGTCAGGGATATAAACTCTGTTTGAACTCATCCTTTGTGTATTCTAAAATATCTACTCAAGGTGTGATAAATGGCAGTCAACCACATAAATTCATGAAGATTCCAACCATGGAACATAATTCGGGTAGGTGTTTATATTCTCCATTGGACGGCGAAGGCGCTCTCCTCGCTTAAATCGACGGCGATCGGGACCTACCGCTGGTCCCACCGGAGGCTGTTGGGGCTGCGCTGGTTAGCTGGAAGCTCGAGGAGGAAGGTTGGATGTGTACGGACGGTGGTGGGTTCATGTTCCTATTATCTGTGAATTGCCGGGATGAGCTGATAATGACATGTCTGTCTGTTTTGGATTAATTAATTCATACGCGTGGCGTGGTATGTGATTCAGAAACATTATGTCGTTATTGGATTTGAAGGTAATTTCCGGGAAGGAAAAATCAGAAGCGTACAAATAGTTTTGTACGGTTGAATGGGCTCATTGGATTTGAGTTGAAACTTGGAAGAGAGAGGTTGGTGGATTGTAGCTGCTGGACAAGAAGCCAACGATTCATTTGGGCCGAAATGGGGAAGGCAAGATCAGTTTGTCTTTCACTGTGGGTTAGGCGTTTGAGGACCTAGACATGAATGGCCTTTACTTTTCGAGCTTGTTGCCCGCTATCAAAATGTCAATTATAATGAAGCTAGATAATAGCTGTAAAGTCTCATGTCCATATCCACATAACCTACTCACTATTTTGGTATTGGATGACAAAGACGATATGCCTAGCGTACCCTAAAAAAGCATAAGAACTTGTGTGAAATGAGGATAGCACTGTTTTGTTATTTCTAACCAATTACAGTATATCAAGTAGAAACGTTACTATATGTGGCATACCGTGATTGATCGAGAATGTCCACGCTTGAAGTGGTAATGTGGGTGCTTGAGGAAGTAATGCACTAAAGAACCGAAAAAAGACATCACTACGCTTCATTTCTGATTTGAAACTCATGACAGTAATCGATTGGTAAGAAATTAATTTTGACAAAATCCCATTTTTATTGTTGTGGAAGAGTTTGCAGTTTTTTGGTGTTATGGGGCCTGTGGCCCAATAATAAGAAACAACCGCTTCTAAATAGCCCTGGCAAATCTTCTAACAGAGAAGTCCTGAGACAATAATACCATGACCTTTTTTTTGGGGTCTAAATAATACCATGACTCAGTAGCCCAGATCTATACTTAAAAGTTTACAAAGCTTGTCGGCAACAACATGAGATGAGACAACTTAAAATGGCCAACCCAAACAACATGGAAATATAGCTTGGAGGCTGGCTTGAGAACTTCAATTCCACCATCAAACTATTTAAAATGTTTAAGTCTATTGATTTTCTCACATTTGTTGATAGTAGGATTGAACTCTCAAATAAGTTGCTCACTCTAAACTCCTCATTATAGATTTTCCGTGGCTTGAGGCACCAAATATCATCTCAAATTTTATGTTCACTAATTTTTTGAGAAGATGCCAACGGGTCAGTGTTGTGTAGATACAGCTTCACCAAAATGGATTCAGTTGCATCCTCAACTTGTGATACTCGCAAGTGCACGAACCGTTCGTGCACTTGCGAGTATCACAAGTTGAGGATGCAACTGAATCCATTTTGGTGAAGCTGTATCTACACAACAAGTTTTTGGCGCCGTTGCCGGGGATTGGCAACATAGTTTGGTTCTATTTCTTTTCCCTACTTGTTTTATTTTTATTTTTCATTTTCATGTTTTTCTAGACAATTTCAAGTTTTAAAGTTAATGACGTTAATGGACAAGTTGTGTTTGTAGTCCAACAGAAAAGGACAATTGCCCAACAAGCAAGAGAACTGGGTTTAAGTCCCAGCTTACACAACCCATTGGTGCTTGTTACTTTGAAGCATGAAATTGGATGTGTGTTGATTTTCCTTTTCATTTTAGTTTTTATTTCCTAATCTTTTAACTCTGTTTCAAGTTTTCTATATTTGTTTTAAGCAATTTATGACAGCTTAATAAAAATGGAGAGAGATGGCAACCTCAATCATAAGAATGGGAAGTGTGGAGCAATGGGAGAAGTCGCGACCTCCAAGTGCATCACATTCGACCTAATCGCTTCAAGGGGGAGCATTTCAATCCTTTCTCTTCTTTGAATTCTGTTTATTTCCGTAGTTGTTTTTGCCTTTTGGTCCGCGCTGAGTTCTTTGTTTTTCTATGCTGAATCCAACCATATAAAGAACGTAAAATTTGGACTTACGGTTGGAAAGTTATAACCTAAAAACTGAACAGAGGTCGAAGCTGAAAAACATAGAAACGAATCTGTCCAAATGGTGATAAACGGGTGATAGAAAGTGCTGTTTGTTTTTTTTTTTTCTTTGGTTTCTTGGTTTGTTTCTTTTAGTACAACAATTTATGTTGTTTGTTTGAATTTGTTTACAGTACTTAGTTCATTTTTGTCTATGGTTTGTTGTTCCATTTTATCTTAATTTGTTTTTGTTTCTTATCTTAAAAATTTTAAAAAGATTTTCAAAATTTGTTGTTAATATTATGTTAACTCGCAATTGTACGGGGCAATTAGTAGTATAGCAAGACAAGTACGAGGTCGTACCCACGAAGACTGAGAAGTTAAAACTAGTTATGTACTTAGATTACCAAATTCAAGAAAGTAGGAGGTTATGTCTAAAACAGAATTTAAAACAAGAGTGGTTGTGATTGTTGAACAAAAGAAGCAAAATGAAATTGCAAACAAAAACAAGTAAACAAATGTAACAAAGAGTGGTTTTAAGAGTTGGAAAACAGATTTTGAGACTAGGGCATTCGAATCACCATAACAATTCAATTCTGGGTTATAAAGATTCAAGTAACAAGTCTAATTCAGATTCAAAGATTGATTCTAGCTAAAGTATGATTAGGCCATGGTGTTTGGTCCTAACCTTGTGTTCCTAATTCCCTAATTTGATCATTTGTTGTCTAACCTAAAATTAAGCATTAGGAACCCATTAAGCATAGAAGAACATTTTAAACAACCAAGTATGTATCTAATCCCTGTTGTCGAATGTCCATACATACTCTTCCTATTCATAGTTCAATTCGAATTAAAGCATGGTGTATACTCTTAATTCAAACCAAGATAGTTAACAAACAAGTTCTAATGGTGATCAATCATTCAAACAAGCATGTTAACTTATAAGCATAATGAATAAGAACATGAATCATGAATCAAACTTGAAACTCCAAACTTATAAACCCAGAATATTCATGTTAGGTTACATCGAAGCCCTAGTTATGGATTTAGCTACTCATAATGGAAAAGAGACTTGAACAGAAATGAGAAAACATAATGAATACAATAAGAGTAGAAAAACCCTTTTTCTGAAGTTCTTGTGGTGTCCAAGGCTTCTCCAAGTGCTTCTCCACTTCTAATGCTTCTCCAAGAGCTTCCCCACTTCTAGAAAGATGTATGAAGGATATGGAGGTGATTTGGGATGAGTTTGAGTGAGTGGTGATGGCTAAGGAAGATGAAATTCGTAGGGAAATGGAAGAGAGGTTTGCTGGAGTTGTTTTGGTGATTGTTGGAGTGTTTGGGATTTTGAGAGTGTTTGAGGATGGTTGGAGTGAATTGTGGGGGTTGTGAATCTCAGGATTTGTTGTGTCTTGAATGTGGAATGGATGTGGTATTTATAGGGAGAGGGGAGTGACAAATCTGAATTCAATATGGCTAATGCATACAACACTTGCATTATAAAAGATGAATTGGTTGATGCACTTCACTAATGCATACAACACTTGCATTATAAAATCTGAATTGGTTGATGCACTTCACCAATAGATCCCACCAGCAGCCCTAGCTCATCTTCATGTCACCATGACCAAGCTTCCAACCAGAAATGATAGCTCATACCTAGCTCACCATGACCAAGCATCCAACCAGCACATGCTGAGGTCAGCATAACCAGCAACTTCAAGGGCTTACAACTTGGGCTTCTCTTAATCAAATTAGGACTTTAAGCACTCGAAATTGAAGTTCAGAATGTCTTCTTTCCAGCCATATGTCATTTGGGCCAATCCAAGGTCGGAGGAGGAAGTTAAGGCCAAAACAAATTGCTAACTCATTTTGCGCGCTGATAAAATCCATCCTGAGCATGGCTCTGTGTTTGCTAGGTAACAGACTCCATATTTATCCAATGGGGCTGAATGTTGGATATGTTATAGTAAACACCCATTGGAACAACTTTCATGAAGAATGCTGCCTCATCCGAGCTGTGTAGGTTGCTGAAACAAAGCTTGCAATATGACCTACGGAACTGGACTGGCAGGGGGCTGTAGCCAAAATGAGTTTGTCTTTTAAGCTCTTCTTCCATTCATCCAAATTAGGCCTTAACATGCTTGAATTGCATGAATTATGCTCTCTTGCTCTATTGGCCTACAAAACACACAAAGGGAGGGAAATAACTTAGAATTATAGGAACTAAGCAAAAGAAGTAAGTAAATTGGGCATGTATATGTATGAAATTATGAGCTTAACACACCCCCAGACTTAGATTTTGCTAGTCCTCGAGCAAAACAAAAGAGAAACAAAGATAAAAACAAAACAAGAAGTTAACTAGACCACTTTCGTAGGTAACTCGATTGCATTGAGCGTATGCAACAAGCCTTTAAACCTCTAGGCATCCCTAGTAGGAGGAGTTGTGTCTCCTGAGGGTTTAACAGATACGATACCCACAAACGTTTTTCTAACTCTACAAAACAAAATGGTTAGAAAAACAACTTTGAAATCAACTAATGAAAATGAAAGAAAGTTTTAGTCATACCTCCAACACCATAGAGTTGCCAAGATAGGTCATCAATCAGTGTGTACAAGTGGAAGCTATAGCTCAAAGGCACACAGTTTCAAAGCAAGCACACTCAAACCTTGAATAGAGAACATGCTTCGACTCTAATTCTCACAGATAACACTCAATCACTCAGAACCTATGTTTTAATTCTCTCAAGAAAGCATAAGTGAGTGTATGAAATAGAAGCACAAATTTGGTTAGATCTCATGAAAGGAATTAAATACTAAGAATAGAGATACACACATACTTACCAGCACCCATGAATACATCCTCAAAGATCAGCTAGGTCTTTCACAATGTTGTAATGAAAGGCTAAGGTTTAGGGGAAATGGAAGAATTGGAAGGAAAAACAAATAACTTAAGAACATACCAAGGTTGCATGCTTCATTAATCTGCAAGGCATCATTGATTTAGATTGGCATGGCAGCAAACTTCATGGTATCTCCTGGCATAGACTTTATTTTTCACACTTAGATCAAATCGAAACACTTTCATCTTCGTTGATTTGATCTGCATCTTCATTAACTTCATTGCACAGATTCACATCATCTTTATTTAGGTACATGGCTGCAACTTCCTTGCTTCAAACTTTATCTTGGCACACCTTGGTATATTTCTAAGCTATAGGGTATGGCTACAATAGGTCAAGTATCTCAGATTGAGATACAAAGGTAGGGAAATGATGAGGGTGATAGAAGAAAAGGCTTTAAGTGTTTGGCTTCAAGAGGGTTGATGGAACACACATATAGGTAGGGTGAAAAGAAAGCACATAGAATGGTTATGCACACATAGCCTAGCATCACTTCAATGAGTTCATTCATGAATGAGAGCAAGCACATGATATCTGCAAAAGCGAATCATCCTTAGTATTCAATCAAAATGGAATAATGAGATCAATTAGAGTGAATTGAAGAAAATAAGTATGGATGAGAAATAGAACACTTTAAACCCTCTCAAGAAAGCAATTAGGCTCGATATAGCTCACTAGGGTAGTCTCCACTATTTTCCTTCAAGAATTTGAGCGTGGTACTTTAGCCACCAGAATTCTAAGAGCAAAAGCTTTGTGAAGTGCAAAATTCTGATATGAAAACCTCAAATAGCAGCTCCATAGCATTGATTGTATGACATTCTTTAAAAAATAAAAATAAAAAAATAAAAAAAATAAAAAAAATAAAAAAAATAAAAAAATAAAAAAAAAATTGTGACAAGAGAACGAAAATTGAAAACACAAATGGATAAGAAAATTGAAATTGAAAACCTTCCCCCCAGACCTGAATTGAACATTGTCCTCAATGTGAAAGCATACAAAAGATGATTGAGAACAAACAAATGATAAAGGGAAAAGTTTAGAAGAAGGTTTAGGAAAAATAAAAAATAAAAAAAATGAATATATAAGCAACTCATGGATGACCAGTTAAGGGCCTCAGAAAACACAGCCAGGGGATCCGGGAAGGTTGGAGGGGTCACAATGGTCCCGCTTAAAACCCAAACTTCTTAGACACCGAAGGTGTCGCCTAAAGAACTCCTAGACACTGTATTGACGGAAGTGCTCACTGGAGTTACCATAAGTTAGCTCATATGAAAAATCTTTTTAAATTTTTAAATTTTTTTATTTTTTTTAAATTTTTATAAAAAAAAAAAAAAAAAAAAAAAAAAAACAGAAATTTAAAATAATAACAAGTAAAGAGAAAGGATTGAAATGCTCCCCCTTGATGCGATTAGGTCGATTGCTACCAAGCACCTTCTTCTTGAACACATGGGTTGCCTCCCAAGAAGCGCCTTAGTTACTGTCTTGGCAAGACATTGTGCAATCAGCTAAGTTGATGGTACGAAGGGAAGTTGATCTACCACATGGCCAGTTTGGATGCCAGCTGAAACTCCCTCATAGAATGGCTTTAAACATTGTCCATTTACTTTGAAAGTCGAGCCATCTTTAGGGTTTTGAATCTCCACAGCTCCATAGGGAGAAACATTGACCACGGTGAATGGGCCTTGCCATCTAGACTTCAATTTTCCTGGAAAGAGACGCAAACGTGAGTTAAACAAAAGAACTGACATACCTTTGGAGAACTCTTTCCGTTGAATGTTTCTGTCATGGTAACTCTTGGTTCGTTCTTTGTAAAGCTTTGCATTCTCATAAGACTCATGTCTAATTTCTTCCAATTCATTCAGCTGAAACTTTCTTGCATGGCCTGCCTTGTCTAGATCAAAATTTAACTTCTTGATGGCCCAAAAAGCATTGTGTTCAAGCTCCATTGGCAGGTGACAAGCTTTCCCAAACACAAGACGATAAGGGCTCATTCCAATAGGAGTCTTATATGCTGTCCTATAAGCCCATAATGCATCATTGAGCTTGGCTGCCCAATCTTTCCTTGTATTGTTCACCACCTTCTCCAGGATGTGCTTAATTTCTCTATTGCTTATTTCCACTTGACCAGAAGTTTGCGGATGATATGGTGTAGAGACTCGATGGGTGATGTTGTACTTCTTCATGAGTGCTTCGAATGGCTTGTTACAGAAGTGGCTGCCTCCATCACTAATGACAGCCCTTGGAGTACCAAACCTTGTGAAAATATTATCCTTCAAGAACTTCAGCACCACCTTATAATCATTGGTTTTGGTGGCTATGGCTTCCACCCATTTAGACACATAATCAACAGCAACAAGTATGTAAGTATAACCAAAGGAAGATGGGAATGGTCCCATGAAATCAATACCCCACACATCGAAGAGCTCCACAACAAGTATGTTATTCAATGGCATTTCATTCCTGCGACTTATGTTCCCCATCCTTTGGCACCTATCACACTTAACACAAAAATTAAATGCATCTTTAAATAGAGTGGGCCAAAAGAAACCAGATTGTAGAATTTTAAGTGCTGTTTTCTTAGCTCCAAAGTGACCTCCACAGGCCAATTCGTGGCTATGCCTAAGTATGCTTTCTTGCTCTTCTTCTGGAACACATCTTCTGATGAGTTGATCCGGGCAATGCTTGAATAAGAAAGGTTCATCCCATACATAATGTTTCACCATGGAAAAGAACTTCTTCTTATCCTGAGAAGTTAGATCATTTCTAAGAACACCACAAGCAAGATAATTAACAAAATTAGCATACCATGGCTCTTTGACTTGGGCAGCATATAGTTGTTCATCAGGGAAAGTCTCATTCAAGGGTAGCACAGCTCCTCCTTTTTCTTCAACCACAATTCTGCTCAAATGATCAGCTACCACATTCTCACATCCCTTCTTATCTCGAATCTCCAAATCGAATTCTTGCAGCAAGAGAATCCATCTAATCAAGCGTGGTTTGGCATCCTTCTTAGTGAGCAAGTATCTAAGGGCTGCATGGTCAGAATAAACAATTACTTTAGAACCAACAAGGTAAGAACGAAATTTTTCTAAAGCAAAAACTACAGCAAGCAACTCCTTCTCTGTTGTGGAGTAGTTGATTTGAGCATCATTCAAGGTCCGGCTAGCATAATGAATCACATGGGGCAGCTTGTTCTTCTTTTGACCTAAAACTGCACCAATAGCAAAGTCAGAGGCATCACACATTATTTCAAATGGTAAAGACCAATCCGGAGCTATGATAATAGGGGCTGAAGTTAGCTCCCTCTTCAAGGTAGAAAAAGCTTCCATGCAAGCTTCATTAAACTCAAAAACAGCATCCTTAGCAAGGAGATTACACAATGGCCTTGTAATGCTTGAGAAATTTTTGATGAACCTTCTATAGAATCCAGCATGACCTAGAAAGCTTCTAATTCCTTTAACAGAGGTAGGGGGTGGAAGATTTGAGATGAGGTCGATCTTGGCTTTATCCACTTCGATTCCCTTGCTTGAAATCACATGGCCTAGTACAATGCCTTGTCTCACCATGAAGTGACACTTCTCCCAATTCAAAATCAGATTTGTTTCCTGGCATCTTTTAAGCACTAGAGACAAGTGGTGAAGACAATTATCAAAAGAGGAACCAAAAACTGAAAAATCATCCATAAATACCTCAATGAATCGTTCCACCATATCTGAAAAGATTGACATCATGCATCTTTGGAAAGTTGCTGGGGCATTGCATAAACCGAATGGCATCCTTCTATAAGCAAACGTACCAAATGGGCATGTGAATGTGGTTTTCTCTTGGTCTTCCGGAGCAATGGGAATTTGATTATAACCTGAAAAACCATCAAGAAAACAATAGTAAGCATGGCCAGATAAACGTTCAAGCATTTGATCAATAAAAGGTAAGGGGAAATGATCTTTTCTAGTGGATGTGTTCAACTTCCTGTAATCAATGCAAACTCTCCAACCAGTGACAGTTCGTGTAGGAACTAGCTCATTCTTCTCATTCTTCACAACGGTGATTCCGGACTTCTTTGGAACAACTTGCACAGGGCTTACCCACTTAGAATCTGAAATTGGGTAGATGATTCCTACATCGAGTAGCTTTAAAACTTCAGCTCTAACCACCTCTTTCATGTTGGGATTTAGCCTCCTTTGGGCATCACGAGATGGTTTGCTGTCTTCTTCCATTAAAATCCGGTGCATGCACATGCTTGGACTAATTCCTTTGATGTCTGCTATGGTCCACCCAATGGCTGTTTTATGCTCTTTTAGAACTTTAATTAAGCTCTCTTCTTCATGTGAGGAGAGACCTGCAGCAATTATAACAGGGAGAGTTTCGTTAGCACCCAAATATGTATATTTAAGATTATTGGGAAGAGGTTTAAGTTCTAGCTTTGGTGGGATGACAATGGATGGCTCCAATTTCGTGGATGATGGTCCAAGAGGCTCGATTGGTGGCCTAAAGGATGGTGGGTATGGCGGAAACACTTCTAAGGCAGCCACCACTTCTTGGAACTCCGGTTCACAAAGATCTTCCTCTTCTTGTGTTAAGACAGCTTCTAGAGCATCATTAGACTTTCTCTGCAAAATTTTGGAAGAAACCTCATGATCCACAACATCAATTGAAAAGCAAGAATCAAGAGAGATAGAAGGTTGAGATAGAGCATTAAGCATTTTAAATTCAACAGTTTCACCCAAAACAGTCATGGAGAGAGTGCTATCTTTCACTTTGATGATTGTGTCTGCAGTGGCCATGAATGGCCTGCCTAGGAGAATGGGATCAACACGATCTCCATTTGGATTGTCTTCCATGTCCATCACTACAAAATCAGCAGGGAGAATTAGTGTATTAACTTGAACTAGAATATCTTCTACAATACCTTTTGGATATTTTATAGAATGATCAGCTAGTTCAAGTCGCATTGAAGTCTTCTTCATCCCTTCTAAGCCAAGCTCTTGATAAACTGAATATGGCAAAACATTGATGCTTGCTCCCAAGTCCAACATGGCTCTTCCAACCTTCTTGCCTCCAATGTTAATGGGAATGTCAAAGCTGCCAGGATCATCTAGTTTTGGTGGAAGCTTCCTTTGCAATACAGCACTTACATTCTGGTCGAGCTTTACTCCTTCATTTGGAGCGAAATTGAGCTTGTGAGTTTTCAAGTCCTTGATGAATTTTCCATATGCAGGAATCTGTTCAATAAGATCAAGCAAAGGCAAATTGATATTAACTTTACTCAAAATATCATAAATCTCTTTAAAAGCCTTATCTTGCTTTGCTTTCTTAAGACGGCCTGGAAATGGAATCTGTGGAACATATGGAGCGGGTGGCACGTATCTATCTTCTTGAAGATGTGGTGGCACAAATTTGTCATCCCTTTTATGCAATTGGAATTGATCGGATTTCTGAGAATCTGATTTGGCCTTAGGAGCAGATTGAGAAGTTTTGAGTTGTTCTCCTTCCGTGGCCATGGTCTCCTCCTCTTCATTTTCTACAATCACAACATCATTTGAAAGATTAGAATCATCTTTATTATCAATGATCTTACCTGATCTGAGCACATGAATGGCCTTGGCTTCTGGGTTCTTTGGATTGATCTCAGTTTGGCTTGGCCATTTCCCCGGCAACGGCGCCAAAATTTGTTGTTAATATTATGTTAACTCGCAATTGTACGGGGCAATTAGTAGTATAGCAAGACAAGTACGAGGTCGTACCCACGAAGACTGAGAAGTTAAAACTAGTTATGTACTTAGATTACCAAATTCAAGAAAGTAGGAGGTTATGTCTAAAACAGAATTTAAAACAAGAGTGGTTGTGATTGTTGAACAAAAGAAGCAAAATGAAATTGCAAACAAAAACAAGTAAACAAATGTAACAAAGAGTGGTTTTAAGAGTTGGAAAACAGATTTTGAGACTAGGGCATTCGAATCACCATAACAATTCAATTCTGGGTTATAAAGATTCAAGTAACAAGTCTAATTCAGATTCAAAGATTGATTCTAGCTAAAGTATGATTAGGCCATGGTGTTTGGTCCTAACCTTGTGTTCCTAATTCCCTAATTTGATCATTTGTTGTCTAACCTAAAATTAAGCATTAGGAACCCATTAAGCATAGAAGAACATTTTAAACAACCAAGTATGTATCTAATCCCTGTTGTCGAATGTCCATACATACTCTTCCTATTCATAGTTCAATTCGAATTAAAGCATGGTGTATACTCTTAATTCAAACCAAGATAGTTAACAAACAAGTTCTAATGGTGATCAATCATTCAAACAAGCATGTTAACTTATAAGCATAATGAATAAGAACATGAATCATGAATCAAACTTGAAACTCCAAACTTATAAACCCAGAATATTCATGTTAGGTTACATCGAAGCCCTAGTTATGGATTTAGCTACTCATAATGGAAAAGAGACTTGAACAGAAATGAGAAAACATAATGAATACAATAAGAGTAGAAAAACCCTTTTTCTGAAGTTCTTGTGGTGTCCAAGGCTTCTCCAAGTGCTTCTCCACTTCTAATGCTTCTCCAAGAGCTTCCCCACTTCTAGAAAGATGTATGAAGGATATGGAGGTGATTTGGGATGAGTTTGAGTGAGTGGTGATGGCTAAGGAAGATGAAATTCGTAGGGAAATGGAAGAGAGGTTTGCTGGAGTTGTTTTGGTGATTGTTGGAGTGTTTGGGATTTTGAGAGTGTTTGAGGATGGTTGGAGTGAATTGTGGGGGTTGTGAATCTCAGGATTTGTTGTGTCTTGAATGTGGAATGGATGTGGTATTTATAGGGAGAGGGGAGTGACAAATCTGAATTCAATATGGCTAATGCATACAACACTTGCATTATAAAAGATGAATTGGTTGATGCACTTCACTAATGCATACAACACTTGCATTATAAAATCTGAATTGGTTGATGCACTTCACCAATAGATCCCACCAGCAGCCCTAGCTCATCTTCATGTCACCATGACCAAGCTTCCAACCAGAAATGATAGCTCATACCTAGCTCACCATGACCAAGCATCCAACCAGCACATGCTGAGGTCAGCATAACCAGCAACTTCAAGGGCTTACAACTTGGGCTTCTCTTAATCAAATTAGGACTTTAAGCACTCGAAATTGAAGTTCAGAATGTCTTCTTTCCAGCCATATGTCATTTGGGCCAATCCAAGGTCGGAGGAGGAAGTTAAGGCCAAAACAAATTGCTAACTCATTTTGCGCGCTGATAAAATCCATCCTGAGCATGGCTCTGTGTTTGCTAGGTAACAGACTCCATATTTATCCAATGGGGCTGAATGTTGGATATGTTATAGTAAACACCCATTGGAACAACTTTCATGAAGAATGCTGCCTCATCCGAGCTGTGTAGGTTGCTGAAACAAAGCTTGCAATATGACCTACGGAACTGGACTGGCAGGGGGCTGTAGCCAAAATGAGTTTGTCTTTTAAGCTCTTCTTCCATTCATCCAAATTAGGCCTTAACATGCTTGAATTGCATGAATTATGCTCTCTTGCTCTATTGGCCTACAAAACACACAAAGGGAGGGAAATAACTTAGAATTATAGGAACTAAGCAAAAGAAGTAAGTAAATTGGGCATGTATATGTATGAAATTATGAGCTTAACAGTCAGTAGTTCAGTGGTAAGAGCATTTGCGTGCATATCAGTACTCATAGGTTGGAATCCCAATGACACCTTCCATTCCCCCTTCCAGACTTTGACAACAACAAAAATAAATTAAATTATGGGAAGGTAACATGAAAATTTATATGATTTGTCACATCATCATCAGTAATATGGTTGATTTATATTTAGGGGAATGCTATCAACTTTCTCTCTAACCTTCTCTTTTGGTTAGGAATGAAGAAAATTTTCAAGTGTATACATTCCTCTCTCCCGACTTTTTGGTGAGAGTCTATTAGGGTTTTTTCTCCTAGTTTTCTTCTAGGTTTTCTTGGCGGCTACTTGTCTGCCGTTTGGGGGGGTTTTTTGAAACTGGTTATCCATGATGGATAACATGGATTTTATGGCTACAAAGGAAGATGTGGAGGAAGTGGTCTGTTCTTTTGATAAGGTGTTGTCATTAACTAACGAAGAAAAAGATGGCCTTCAAATCAAACCAGATGATACGACAACGATGAATGAGCAGCTCCATCTTTGTTTGGTAGGGACGGTGCTTACTGATCAAGGTTTCAATCGTGAGGCTTTCAAACAAACCATGTTGAGGGCCTAGGGTACGATGCAAGAGGTGGGTGTGAAGGACCTGCGAGATCATCTTTCCTTATTTACGTTCACAACTATGCTTGATAAGGAGATGGTGATACGAGGGGGACCTTGGAATTTTGATTTTAAAAAAACCTAGTCTTACTGAAAACACCATATGGTAATAGATGTTAGAAATGTGCCCTAAGAGCCAATACATTTGATGTAATCTCCTTAGAATACATTTCGTATATGATATATAAAGGGCAAACTTATTTTGTTATCTTTTACATCGTGTAAAGAAACAAATGTCCAGGGTATGCTAAATAAGAGATAAAGTAATCTAAAGAAGATTAGATTCATGAGACCTTTAATCTCTAACGGTAGTATCCCAAAATGTTCCTAATCATAGGTTATCAAATGGACATTGATAAACCGTCAAGATTAGCACATATTATGTATGCTCAATTGGGAGGATGGTTAGTCTCAAACCATTTGTGTAGTTGACACTAATACAAGTATGTGGGTGCTCATTAGTGAATGAGTACACTGAACACGATCAACCGTAGTTCTCGTATGGAGTATTTATCTATATGTCAAACGAGAACTCATAGTTGCAATAATGCAAATTAGTCCTTAGACCTGAGGCATCATGGTTGTCTTGTGATGCGTTATTGATCTTTGATAGCTCTTAAAGGCAAGCCGTAAAAGATTTGTCTTAAGTGTTGTTGGGATCTCTTAATTCATCATAGGGGCATGTGAATGTACAATAAGGAATCTCTACTTTCGATAAAGAAGGAGAATGTTTCAAGATGTGATTCAGTAAATCTTTGGCCAAAGTATTTTGAGCTTGATTTAGAAAGTTGTTCTTAATCACGTTCTTTTGAATCACATGAGGTTATAAATCATATTAGGGGTTTGACATAATCAATCCGTACCCTAATAATATGATTTGAAACATTGTATAAGAGAAGGACCGTATTGCATTGCAATTCCAACTGAATAGGTTCTTCATCTATTCTGGTTAGCTTGGGTAGCCTTGATATATTGCTAGATGTCACTCTTGGCTTGTGGAAGTCCTAGGATTGATTGTGATCGATCCAAATAAAGGAAGAATTAAAAAGGGGTTTTAATTCCAGTTGGTTAGAAAGAGTTCTAATATTTTCCCACTGCCTTGCTAATTAGAACCTAATGGATCGCACACCTTAAATGGTTAACTTTGAGTAATACAAATGAGAATGAGGAAATCAATTTGATTGATTTGATGTGGATGATTTACTACGTGTAAAAACGTATTTGGGCTAAGTAATAGTTAACGGAAAGCCCAAATGGTTGGGTATCAAGCCCAAGGGCTTAAGACACCTAAATTATGGTTTAAGTGTCATAAGGCCCAATTTTGGAAGCCCAATGGGGTTTGGCCGAAAATGCTTAAGTGAATGTGTATGGGAATTGTTTCCATAAGCTCATTAACACACAAACACAATCCAACATCAACCAAATGGGTTTGGAAGATCAAAGAGAGAAAAATGAGAGTTTTCAAGAGTGAAACACTTTCATCTTTCAAAGTGGTTTAGATTGAAACCAATCTTGAGAATCTTGCACTAGCATCCAAGTATTCTCAAGATACTTATTCTCATCTCAAGGTTCCATTGGTGTGGAGACTTAGAGGCCATATACTTTTGTGGCTCACATGGAGGAGAAAGATCAAGGAGCAAAGATCAAAGATCAAAGAGGAGATCAACAAAGAGGAAATCATCAAGAGAAGACCAAACACAAATTGGTTCATATAATTGCTTCAATGGTAATTAGATCTTATCTTTTCTCTTGAATTTTCATTTATGAAAAACATATCAATGTTCATGGCTTAAGATACTTGGAAGAAGTTTTGTTTTTGAATTTAAACAACCACCTTAGACTTCCGCTGCGATTAATTTGATTAAATGCATGTTTAATATTCAAATGAACTTTGGAAAAATGTTTTGAAATTCCTACAATTGGTATCAGAGCCATAGGTCATGAACTTGATATGTTTTTGGGGTTTAGAGATGCATATATGGGTTGTGAATTCATTTAAAAGTATAATAGTTATACTTGATTTATTTTGATATGATTGAATAAAAATCAAATGGAGTGAAAGGGGTTGTTTGGGATTTTGAATTTCCGGATTTGTGTTTTGATGATTGATGCTCTCTTTGTGTTCATATATGTATATGAATATTAGAGCATAGTTGCATTAAAACTCACATGATTTTAACTTCATGAAATATATGATATTAAGAGCATGAGATAGTTAAAATGGAATATGATTTTTTCCGGAAATAGCATGAACATTCATATTAGTTCATATGCATGTTCTTGGTGTTCTTGATGTTCTTGTTATGGGATCCTTTTGATCCATAAGTTAGGTGGCTAATTTTGATGATTGTGTTTAGTGGAATTTTCCACCAAAATAGGTCAAAAGATGATGATGGTGTTTTATTATTAAATTAAAAGTTTTTCAAAATGTTTCCACTCAATAAATATTTACCCACCACACTAAAATTAATAAGATTACTTTGGTGAGTGTGTGGGGACTATCTAGATGTAAATGTTGGTGATTTGATATAAAATGCAAAAGTTGATCAAATTATTCCTATCACTAATTATTTATCTACCACACTAAAATTAATTTTGATTACTTTGGTGAGTGTGGTTGGCCTACCTAGTCACATTCATGATTATTCACTTGTTGGAAAAATCATGATCACCACTTTGTATTTTACAAATGCATGCTTTAACCCCACACCCTAGTGGATCAACTTTGGATCCATTATTAATTGTTGAATAGTTTTAGACCTAGTTGCAATATATGATAAATGTAACTATGCCTAAAAGGTTTCCACAATTACATTTACTATTGTAGTAAAATGTTTTCACTCCATGGTAAATTTATTTTATTTGAATATGGTTACCACTTGAATTAAACCCATATATATGTATGCAACCCAAGAGCATGTTTTTACATTGCTAGTTTAATTGTTTAAAGCGTTTAAATAATTAAAGGATGGTTATGGACTTAGACCAAACAATTGAGCTATGTGATTGGCCGCTTATTGGATATGTATTCAATTTTGATTGGCTATGTAATAATGAAATGGCTTTCATGCCTAATTTATTTTTATGCGCGCGTAATTAAAATGAATCACCATCCAAGACCATAATCCAACATGGTGGCTCGTGTTGGATCAACAAGAAAGTCCATAATCATCCTACAAGCCCAATGCAATTGGAATGTTCGGTAATGATGATAATTAATCAATTAGTAGTATCATGTATTTCCACTATTTCAAGCAAATGGTTTCTAAAACATTTAGTGGGAGTATTATGTGCTACTAATATATTGCACTGGGAACCATTTAATGAGATTAGATAGGTAATTTTAACAGGATTAAAATTGGATTAAAATGAGACCAATTTAACTACCCTCAAAGCAATATTAAGTTGATAAGCGAAATGGCACTTTGAATGCTATTTTGTGGCCTTCCACCGTGGTAGTCTCTTATTGGGTGGCACATTTACACCTTGTTGTACCTCAGTGAGGCAACATCCAGTACTTGTAACCATCCAAGGGAAGCCTATTACACATACTTGATGTAGTGCGGATAGATAACGAGTGTGGCCAACAAACTGTTAGGTTGAGGTCATACTTGAAACCCTATACCCACAAGCATGGTGGGAATAACTTAACTAAGACGAACGAAACCAACAAACTGTTAGGTTGAGGTCTAGTTCTCTAGAGGCCATAGTGATGGGTATTCACATTAATGATGTGATTGGATAAGAGTATCCTCTCATTAGTATCATAGCAATCCAACAAACTGTTAGGTTGAGGAAAACTATGTGAAAGTGAGACTCCCATCCCCACTAAGAGTTTCAACGGAAACTCTCGGATTTCAGGAGGGATATGAAATTTGCCAAAAATAGTGGGAGCTACCATCATGACTTAAAGACCCTAAGTCCTTGGTAGAAGATTAATCTAAATTAAAATCTATTTACGTTTTTGCATAATTTCAAATTAACCATCCCAAACCCAATCTCAAATATACTTGACTCAAACGTCCAAGATGACACGAACTATCCGGTTTGATGCACAAACACCAACTTGTCCTATAATTGGATGAGATTAGTTGTGTATAAGAAAAACCCCACCACATACCCCTCTTGGTCCATATGCCATTGAGGAGGAGACAAAGGCTTATAAGAAGCATGTGTCAGATGACAACCAAGGTAAAAGTTGCATGTTGGCATCCATGAAAAGGTGAAGCTACTCCTAGCTTATATTACCATATGTGAACTTGTTATGACAAGAATGGTAAGTGGGTTCCCGGTTAATCAACATGATCTCAATGTAATATCGTTACATAAGATATTGGAAAATATGGATTTTTCTTTGATGTTGAAGTTCAACAAGATTCTTTCTTTCATCCCTATCATTAGTTAATCCCAATATGTTATGAACTATAATATGGGAAAGATGAATGATACCCTATATGAGCTACTCAATATAGCTATAGTAGCTTAAATGAATATCTCAAAAGATAAAGGGTTAAGAGGATAGTTGCAATTTTTAGAAGGGTTCTTCTTCTTCCAAATCCAACAAAAGGTAAGGATAAAGGAAATAAGAAGAAAGATTTTCTAAAAACCCAAGGAAGAAAGAATACAAAAGAAAGACAAGTAACTGAAAGGTACTTGTTTTCACTGTGGCAAGGATGGACATTGGAAGAGAAATTGCAAGAGATGTCTTGCAAGCCTCAAGAGAAAAACCTTCCGAAGGTCACTCTCTTGTTCTAAAATTAGTAATTACAGTTAAAGCTTCAAAACTGAATAGTTGATTCAGGAGCTAGTCAACATATATGCAATTGTGTGCATGGACTAGTGGGAGTAGAAGACTTGGAAAATGAGAAATGGTGCTAACCGTGGGAAATAGCACTAATGTAGTTGCAAATGCAATAGGCACCTAACATCTTAGACTACCCTCCGAAGAGGACCTGAATTTGAAATAATTGTTATTTCATTTCTGGATGTGTAAAGAACTTAATATCCGTCTCTATATTTTTAAGAGATGGATTTGATGTTTTGTTTGACAAAATGCTTTGTTCTATTTCACATATCAATCAAATCGTTGCTTATGCAATTTTGATTGATGGTCCCTTTTCATTTTAGAAATGAATGGTAGCATTAACTGTATATGGATAAAGATGCAACTAGACCTGAGAGGCCTAGAGATGTGGATACCGCAACTAAATTGTGACACCTTAAACTTGGAGGCATTAGCCAAGATCGAATTCACCGGATGGCAAAAGATGGAACCTTTTGGATCATTTGATCATGTTCCTATGCCTACTTGTGAATCTTGTCTACATGGCAAAATGACCAAGTCTCCTTTCACTGGTAAAGGAGAAAGAGTTACAAAACTGTTGGAATTTATCTACTTAGATGTTTGTGGACCTTTGTCTACAAACACAGAGGGCGGTTATTCATACTTCATTACCTTTATCGATGATTATTCACGATTCGGGTATTTATACTTAATGAAGCATAAATCTGAATTTTGAAAAAGTTTCAGGAATTCAGAAATGAAGTTGAAAACCAAACAGGCAAGAGTATTAAAATCCTTAGATTCGATCGAGGATGTGAATACTTAAGCACAGAGTTTCTTGATTACCTTAAGGAACGTGGCATCTTATCACGATGGACTCCACCAGGAATTCCACAACATAATGGAGTTTCTAAAATGAGTTCCATGAGCTGTACTGATTTACTTATATCCTTTTTTAGGGATATGCACTTGAAACTGCAATTTATTTGCTAAATAGAGTGCCTTCCAAATCCATTCCACAAACTCCATTTGAAATGTGATTTGGGAACAAACCAAGTCTTGATTAGATCAAGATTTGGGGTTGTCCAGCATATGTCAAAAGGCAAGATGCGGATAAACTAAATGTAGTCCCAGATCCACAACCTGTTGTAACACGGACTCCATGTAGTTCAAGTAGGGTTAGCAGAATGCCTAAAAGGTATTATGGTTTCCCTATTGACAACAAAGGAGAGTTGAATCTTCTAAGTGATTGTAAGGATATCGAAGACCCTTCGAACTACAATGAGGCAATGTCAGACATTGACTCATAGAAATGGCTTGGAGCCATGAAATCCGAAATGGATTCTATATATACCAACCAAGTCTGGACTCTAGTTGATCCTCCTCCTGGTATTGTACCAATAGGCAATAAATGGATCATTAAGAGGAAGATAGGCTTAGATGGGAAATTAGAAACCTACAAGGCAAGGCTAGTAGCAAAGGGCTACAAGCAGAGAGAAAGGATTGACTATGAAGAAACCTTCTCTTGTCACTATGACAAAGTTTATTCGGATTTTTCTTGCAATAGATGCATACCATGATTATGAGATTTGTCAAAATGGATGTGAAGACGGCTTTTCTGAATGGCCACCTTCAGGAAGAACTATTTATAGATCAACTTGAAGGCTTCATTTCTGAAGTTGATAAGCATAAGGTATGCAAGCTACATAGATCCATTTATGGGTTGATGCAAGGTTCTTGGAGTTGAAACATCCTATTTGATGAAGTTGTCAAAATCATTTGACTTCATACAAAACGTGGATGACCAATGAGTGTACAAAAGGGTCAGTGGGAGTTTGGTAGTATTCCTAGTGATGTATGTAGATGACATACTACTTATCGGAAACGATATAGGAATGATATCTTCAGTGAAGCTGTGACTCATTAAATCATTCTCAATGAAAGATTTTAGAGAAGCATCTTACATACTCGGAATAAAGATTTATCCTGATAGATCTAAGAGAATAATTGGATTATCTCAATCCTTGTATGCTGATAAGATGCTAAGGAGATTTCATATGGAACAGTCTAAGAAAAGTTTACTTCCAGTACGACATGGACTTCACTTTTCTAAGAGCATGTGTCCAAAAACTCATTATGAGATACAACAGTTGAGTAAAATCTCTTATGCATATGCAATAGGGATTCTCATATATGTCATATCATGTACAAGACATGATATTGGTTATACGAGTATAACTAGAAGATATAAATCAAGCCCATGATTGGATCAATTGGGAGCAGTCAAGTATGTTCTTAAATACTTAAGAAGGACTAAGGACATGTTCCTCATCTGGGAGGAACATCAGAGTAGCAAGTGGAAGCATTTATTGTTTTATGATTGAAAATCCACCTAAGGGTACGTTTTCATTTTGAATGGACACGTAGTTAGTTGGAGAACAACTGAAGTTGATTACATTGTCGCTTTCGAAGCTACAATAAAATCTATTTGGATAAAAGGTTCATTACCGAACTAAATGTGGTTCTAACCATAATTTCACAAGTACCTTTACTGTGTGATGACAATGGGGCGATAGCTCAAGCCAAGGAACCCAGGTCTCATCAGAGATCCAAACACATAGAAAAATGTTACCATTAGATGGGGCATCTGCAAACAACGTAACAGATCCACGCACTATGCCTATGTCACAGTCACAACTGGATAGACATACAGAGATAATGGGTATGAGATACATGGCTATGTGGCTCGAGTGCAAGTGGGAGATTGTTAGAAATGTGCCCTAAGAGCCAATACATTTGATGTAATCTCCTTAGAATACATTTCGTATATGATATATAAAGGGCAAACTTATTTTGTTATCTTTTACATCGTGTAAAGAAACAAATGTCCAGGGTATGCTAAATAAGAGATAAAGTAATCTAAAGAAGATTAGATTCATGAGACCTTTAATCTCTAACGGTAGTATCCCAAAATGTTCCTAATCATAGGTTATCAAATGGACATTGATAAACCGTCAAGATTAGCACATATTATGTATGCTCAATTGGGAGGATGGTTAGTCTCAAACCATTTGTGTAGTTGACACTAATACAAGTATGTGGGTGCTCATTAGTGAATGAGTACACTGAACGCGATCAACCGTAGTTCTCGTATGGAGTATTTATCTATATGTCAAACGAGAACTCATAGTTGCAATAATGCAAATTAGTCCTTAGACCTGAGGCATCATGGTTGTCTTGTGATGCGTTATTGATCTTTGATAGCTCTTAAAGGCAAGCCGTAAAAGATTTGTCTTAAGTGTTGTTGGGATCTCTTAATTCATCATAGGGGCATGTGAATGTACAATAAGGAATCTCTACTTTCGATAAAGAAGGAGAATGTTTCAAGATGTGATTCAGTAAATCTTTGGCCAAAGTATTTTGAGCTTGATTTAGAAAGTTGTTCTTAATCACGTTCTTTTGAATCACATGAGGTTATAAATCATATTAGGGGTTTGACATAATCAATCCGTACCCTAATAATATGATTTGAAACATTGTATAAGAGAAGGACCGTATTGCATTGCAATTCCAACTGAATAGGTTCTTCATCTATTCTGGTTAGCTTGGGTAGCCTTGATATATTGCTAGATGTCACTCTTGGCTTGTGGAAGTCCTAGGATTGATTGTGATCGATCCAAATAAAGGAAGAATTAAAAAGGGGTTTTAATTCCAGTTGGTTAGAAAGAGTTCTAATATTTTCCCACTGCCTTGCTAATTAGAACCTAATGGATCGCACACCTTAAATGGTTAACTTTGAGTAATACAAATGAGAATGAGGAAATCAATTTGATTGATTTGATGTGGATGATTTACTACGTGTAAAAACGTATTTGGGCTAAGTAATAGTTAACGGAAAGCCCAAATGGTTGGGTATCAAGCCCAAGGGCTTAAGACACCTAAATTATGGTTTAAGTGTCATAAGGCCCAATTTTGGAAGCCCAATGGGGTTTGGCCGAAAATGCTTAAGTGAATGTGTATGGGAATTGTTTCCATAAGCTCATTAACACACAAACACAATCCAACATCAACCAAATGGGTTTGGAAGATCAAAGAGAGAAAAATGAGAGTTTTCAAGAGTGAAACACTTTCATCTTTCAAAGTGGTTTAGATTGAAACCAATCTTGAGAATCTTGCACTAGCATCCAAGTATTCTCAAGATACTTATTCTCATCTCAAGGTTCCATTGGTGTGGAGACTTAGAGGCCATATACTTTTGTGGCTCACATGGAGGAGAAAGATCAAGGAGCAAAGATCAAAGATCAAAGAGGAGATCAACAAAGAGGAAATCATCAAGAGAAGACCAAACACAAATTGGTTCATATAATTGCTTCAATGGTAATTAGATCTTATCTTTTCTCTTGAATTTTCATTTATGAAAAACATATCAATGTTCATGGCTTAAGATACTTGGAAGAAGTTTTGTTTTTGAATTTAAACAACCACCTTAGACTTCCGCTGCGATTAATTTGATTAAATGCATGTTTAATATTCAAATGAACTTTGGAAAAATGTTTTGAAATTCCTACAATAGAGCACCGAACATAATGGTTCTTCATAATGCTGATTTTTGGGTTCAAGCGCACAATATGCCGTTAAATAAAATGACTGCTATGACTAGGGACCAGATTGGAATTAGGTTGGGTCAATGCATTGATGTGATGGAAAGAGCAAACGGTGAATGTTTGGGTAGGTATTTGCGTATTAAGGTTCGGTTGGATGTGACCAAACCTCTTTGCAGAGTGATGAAGCTGCAATTTGACCACTCTTTAGAGGTAGTGATTGAGTTCAAATATGAACGACTACCTGATTTTTGTTATGCTTGTGGAAGGATTGGCCATGTAGTCAAGGAGTGCAAATTTGTGAGTGCCATAGAGAAGGAAGCAAAAGAAAAGCCTTATGGTTCCTGGTTACATTCAAAGTTTAAGGTGGGTAGGGGGAGAACTATTAGTCCAAGGAAGCAGGAGGAAGAGAGGAATAGTCGACGATCTTTTGGGAATAAAGAAGGGAATTGTCCAGGAGTGGGAGGAGATAGAGGGTCTAGCGGTGGGCCACATGGGAATTATTTTAAAGGACTAACGTCATTTTAGTCCCTGGAGGTTTAGGGTCATTATCGAAATGGGACCCCACGTTTCAATTTCATCAATGTCGTACCTGACATTTCAAAAACTTAGCAATTTACACCGGCCGTTACATTGACCGTCAGGTCAGACGCTAAATGATGACGTGGCAGTCGTGGGTCCCACCACATAATCTAACTAGCCATTCGAAATAGTCCAGACGAAGGGCATTTCCGGGAATTTTTTTTTTTTTTTTTTAAAGGAAAAATGTTTGCGTTGGGCTCACCTTCCAAGGATCTCGTTCCAATATCCAAGGCTTGGACAATGAAATCGAACAAAACAAAGGAAAAAATTTGTTCTTTCTGAGTTTTCGATAGAAACTGAGACTGAGAGAGGGTTTCTTCGAAATCTTGAAAGAAGGCCAGAGGAAACTAGCGAAGAAGATCTAGAAGCGATTGGATGCCTGGAATGGATGAAGAGGCGCCGATGTGTTGGGTGGCAAGGCTGCTACAATTCGAACCTCTTGACAAATTCAAATCCTGGGAGGCGATTTTCCATGTGTGCAGCAAAGGTACGTGAGAATAATAAGGGTTTTAAGGGTTGCCAGTTCTGGGCATGGTTTGATCCAGAAATGTGTGAACTGTCAAAGGCAGTGATTCCTGGGCTTCTAAAATCGCAGAACAAGCTGGAGAAATCAGTGGTAAAGGCAAGACAAAGGGAAAAGGTCGCCTGGGTGTTGGTGGTGGCTTCATGGGTACTGTTTGCAAGCTTCATTTTGGGAGGGATGCGTGGATCTGGAGTGAACAAAAAGAGGAGTTTCAAATTATTTTCTGCCATGCTATGAAGTGTTTCTGGGTTGTTGGTTATTGGGGTATTTGTGTTGTTTGTGTGCTTTTGTAAGTGATTTTGTAAGGGTTGAATTGCTATGTAATGGTTAAGGCACACATGAAATGCATTTAGTAAGTTTTTGTTTGTTAATGGGATTGCGAAGGCAACATTTGCAGTGAATGACATGTAAATGAAGTGAATGCCCAAAACAATGTAAAGAGAAATGAAGTTTGAAAATTTTGCCAAAACAAGCAATGCCTAAATTAATACATGTGCTAAATGAAGTCAAATTATGCAAACAATAACTTAGAAAATTTTCCAATCAAAATGGGCTCAAAATAGGCAGATAATACATTCACAATTACATATTTCTTGTCCTGTGAAATCCATTCCAAAATGGCAATTAGTGGATGTATTTGCATTCACAGTGGCTGAAGCTTATGTGAATACCATTACTTCCATCAAAAAGGTCATTCATTAAGTTACACATGACCAAATGACCAAAAACAACCCCTAATCACAAGTCATTAAGTTATACAAAATGCCCGTCTAACAACCCCAAACTGTAATGATTCCCTTTTTCAGTTAGCTTCAATCTACAACATTTGATCCTGTAGTTGATGCACAAGTTGATGAATCAGGACATGAAGTTGAGGCCACTGCAGGTTGAGAAGTGGCATGTCCTTTCTTACTTGGTTTTGGTTGCACAGATTATTCAGGATGTTAAGAGAGGATTTGGAATTTGAAGAAAATTGATAAGAACCATCATAAACAGAAGTTAGTTACCAGAGGTTTCCCTTTTTGCCCGCCTTGGAGGCTTGGATATTTTCTTTTTGGTGCTTGGACCAACTAAAGTCGCTACTTGGGATGGATCAATAGTGGTCTACAACATAAAAATATTTGTCAAGATGCAACAAAAATAAGTAGTATTAAGGAATACATTGTGCAAGATTGAGTTGCTATACCTGGATATTTTCAATACTTATCTTCCTCTTACTTGCAGTTTTGGCCTTTGGGGGAAGATTCCTATGGCAAGTCCTCCTATTGTGCCCCTTTTTACCACATTGCCCACATTTGAGAGAGTCTTGTGTGTTGGGAATACGAGACAATGCAGTTTCAGCTGTGTTGCTTGACTCTCCCATCTTCATTTTGCCCTTATGCTCTCCCTCTTCTTTCTTTCTACATTTTCTTGGCCTTCCAGGCTGTTTAGAGTAAGAAGGAGGAAGACATGGTGGAAATTCAGTCTTACCCCACATATCCATCCCATTCATAGGCAGTATGAGATTATCATACGTCTTCAAGTAAGTTGTTGTCAAATAGCAGTCATCCACAAATTCCATGCCATTAAGACCCCCTTTATAATTTATGGCTGAAATAGCATGAACACAAGGCCATCCCTGCAAATCCCATGCTCTACAAGAACAACTCCTTAATTCCAAGTCCACAATATATTGTGCATGGCCACCAGCTGACACTTGGAATTTACCTACACTTGACTACATTGCCACACAAGCACCTGCCTTGGCTTTATTTACCTCCACCTTCTTCCCTGTATTCTCTTCATCAGCTTACATCTAATATACTCCAACATTGTAAGAATAGGTCTATCCCTACATTCCAATATGGTACCATTGAAAGACTCACACAGATTATTCAACACCATGTCACACTTCAAATGAGTGTTGAAGTATGATTTTGACCAATGCCTTGGAGGTTTATCTGGAGTGGTGAGCCATTCATATGCATCCTTTGACAGTTTTTTAAGTTCTTCCATGGCCCTTGTAAAGTGGGGGACAGTGGTTGCATATGATGCTTCCCAAAACTTGTCTCTCAAGCTTTTTGCTTTGAACAATATCCTATAGTTGCTAAAAAGATATCTTGCACAGAACCTATGGTCACAATTAGGGACCACTTGCTCAAAAGCAGGCAATAAACCTTTTTGTTTGTCGGATATAAAGGTGAAGCCAAATTGATTAACAATCTCACAATCCTTAACCAATAGCTCCAGAAACCAAATCGAAGAATCCTTGCACTCTGATTCCACAACTGCGTATGCAATCACCCAAGTTTCATTGTTGGCGTCTATACCCACTGCAGTTAACAGTTGCCCTGCATAAACGCTCTTCAAAAAGCACCCATCTAAACCTATAATGGGCCTGCATCCAGCTTTGAACCCTTCCTTAGCAGCTCCTAAACAAACATACAACCTTTGAAACTGTGGTTTCCCCAACTTTTCTTTGAAATCACACTTAACCATTGCTGTGGTTCCTGGATTAGTGTTCCTTAATTCCTGATAATAATCCCATACTCTTGAATATTGTTCATTAAAAGTTCCTTCAATCAACTGTAGTGCCTTCTCTTTTGCCCTATACACTTGTTGTTTTGACACCCTTGTATTATAATCCTTCTCAACAGTCTCCTTGAATGAGCTGACTGGCCACTGAGGATTGGTCTTTAATGTCTCAACATATTTCTTGCTTATCCAAGTTGACTTGATAGTAGGGTTCTCCCATAACTGTGTACATGTGTGCTCACGTACATATTTCTTCACTTGCAATGTGTTCTCATGTTGCATTTTTGAAGCATATATCATCCACTTACAATCTGGGTCCCCACAAACTGCCTTCAGCTTCAAAGCCTCACTCCTAATAAATACAACATCCCTTTTCTGGAAGATGGCGTGTTCTCTGACAGCTGCCCTAAAGACCTTACAATCAGTAAACAACATGCCAATATCAAACTTTGGATCTACCATGTCAGTTGCAGCATTGAACTCTGGCCAATTCTTATCACCTTCATGGTCAGAATTACAGTTGGCATAATTCTTACACTCAGAATCTTCATAATCCAATTCAACATCTGTAGGCCAATCAGGAGCAGCCTCATTCCCAATTTCTTTCACCCCTGTCCATTCAGTTTGGTCATCCACCCATTTTTCAAAAGAAGCAACATCTTCATCTTCATCTCCATCTTCACTAAAGTTCTTGGAAATCACATAATCATAGTCCTCACTATCAGCAGAATCATCATCAAAATCTGCAGCATTTGCATATCTACTTCCACTTCTCAACTTCATGGAATGGCTTTTGGACTCAGTCCTAATGCCCTCAACAGTTCCTTCCACAGCTTCTTTGTCTTTCTGTTGAACATTATTTTTCCTCCTCAATCCCTTGCATCTTTTTTTACCAAAAGCAGCCTTGAACCTATGTGACATGTCATCCGTCACTTTATGTTTGCCTTTGCCTTTGTCAGAAGAACCCTCGTTATTGACAGTGGTATTGACAGTAGCCTTTTCTTTGCCTTTTGTAGAAGCTTCATCAGTCAACCCTTCTTCATTCAACTCTTTGCCTTCTCCACCTGCTTGTTCATTAAACCCTTCTTGATTCAACTCTTTGCCTTGTCCACTTGCTTGTTCATTAAACCCTTCTTGATTCAACCCTTCTTCATTCATCATCTAAATTTACAAAAATATTTGAAGCCACTTGACTGTAAAACTGCTCTTGACTACATGCCAACACATGTTCTAGGAATATATTTATCAACCTAGTGTCTGGCACAAATGTTAGCATGTCTAAAACATCTGCATCCTCACTCAGCTTAACTAGGCCACCATCAAAATGACCACCTAGAATATTGTACCAGTAGTTAATGATACCTTCGTACCTTAACTCCTTTACCATGCCATCTATCTCAGTCATTGACATTCTATCCTTATCACAATAATCAAACCAATCAACAGACCCATTCACATAATAGTTACCTCTTAGTTCACCATTGTGGTACATTTCACTAGAAAATTCATCCTCATCCCCTACATGTCAAAAGGCACACATAAATTTTAGTCCCTAACAAAAATACATTCAAGGCTGTTTACACATACAAAAAGACACAAATCATTTTCCAAATATAAAAGACAAATCATTTTACCACACAAAAAGACACAAAAGCCAAACTTTTCATGCCAGTACACACATACACAAAAGGAAAGCATTACTGTCATTGTAGGACCACATACAAAAGCCATTTAAATTGATACAATAATAGTAAGACACACCTAACTCGAAACTCACAATCAACATCCATTATAAAAACCCTTGTTTCCAATACGCAAGTTTCACTCGAAAAACACCATCTGCCAAGAATCTTAGCATAGTAACCCTTACGTACCGTAGAAAGGTTGTCCATATCCTTTGGGACGAAGTGCCCAACTCATATTCTTCAGTTCTTTCCCAAACCTTCGTTTGCAATTTGATTTTTGCACTGGATGAAGATTCTTTCAAGATTTCGAAGAAACCCTCTCTCAGTCTCAGTCTCTCTCGAAATCTCAGAAACAACAAATTTTTTCCTTTGTTTTGTTCGATTTCATTGTCCAAGCCTTGGATATTGGAACGAGATCCTTGGAAGGCGAGGCCAACGCAAACATTTTTCCTTTTAAAAAAAATTTTAATTTCCCGGAAATGCCCTTCGTCTGGACTACTTCGACTGGCTAGTTAGATTATGTGGTGGGACCCACGACTGCCACGTTATCATTTAGCGTCTGACCTGACGGTCAATGTAACGGCCGGTGTAAATTGGTAAGTTTTTGAAATGTCAGGTACGACATTGATGAAATTGAAACGTGGGGGCCCATTTCGATAATGACCCTAAACCTCCAGGGACTAAAATGACGTTAGTCCTATTTTAAACATAAGGAACATGGTACTGGTGGTTCGATTACAATTGAGGATGATATAATTGACAATGTATCTTTGGCAAACAGACTGAAGTCTGTTGTTCCTCAGAAAGGGTTAAGATAAGGGTGCCCCCTTTCACCATACTTATTTTTAATGTGTGGTGAAGGCTTTTCAAGGTTGTTGTAGAATGCTGAAAGGATAGGGAGTGTTAGAAATGTGCCCTAAGAGCCAATACATTTGATGTAATCTCCTTAGAATACATTTCGTATATGATAAATAAAGGGCAATATTATTTTGTTATCTTTTATGTCGTGTAAAGAAATAAAAGTCCAGGGTGTACTAAATAAGAGATAAAGTAATCTAAAGAAGTTTAGATTCGGGAGACCTTTAATCTCTAACTGTAGTATCCCAAAATGTTCCTAATCATAAGGTTATCAAATGGGCATTGATAAACCGTCAAGATTGGCACATACTATGTATGCTCAATGATGAGGATGGTTGGTCTCAAACCATTTGTGTAGTTGACACTAATACAAGTATGTGGGTGCTCATTAGTGAATGAGTACACTGAACGCGATCAACCGGAGTTCTCGTATGGAGTATTTATCTATATGTCAAACGAGAACTCATAGTTGCAATAATGCAAATTAGTCCTTAGACCTGAGGCATCATGGTTGTCTTGTGATGCGTTATTGATCTTTGATAGCTCACAAAGGCAAGTCGTAAAAGATTTTCCTTATGTGTTATTGGGATCTCTTAATTCATCATAGAGGCATGTGAATGTACAATAAGGAATCTCTACCTTGATAAAGTAAGGAGAATGTTTCAAGATATGATTCAGTGAATCTTCGGCCGAAGTACTTGAACATGATTTAGAAAGTGGTTTTAATTATGTTCTATTGAATCATATGAGGTTAATCATATTAGGGGTTTGACATTATCAATCCGTACCCTAATAATATGATTGGAAACATTGTATAAGAGAAGGACCGTATTGCATTGCAATTCCAACTGAATAGGTTCTTCATCTATTCTAATTAGCTTGGGTAGCCATGATATATTGCTAGATGTCACTCTTGGCTTGTGGAAGTCCTAGGATTGATTGTGGTCGATTCAAATAAAGGAAGAAATAAAAGGGGGTTTTAATTCCAGTTGGTTAGAAAGAGTTCTAATGTTTTCCCACTGCCTTGCTAAATTAGAACCTAATGGATCGCACACCTTAAATGGTTAACTTTGAGTAATACAAATGAGAATGAGGAAATCAATTTGATTGATTTGATGTGGATAATTTACTACGTGTAAAAATGTATTTGGGCCTCGATAATAGTTAATGAGAAGCCCAAATGGTTGGGTATCAAGCCCATGGACTTAAGACACCTAAATTATGGCTTAAGTGTCATAAGGCCCATTTTTGGAAGCCCAATGGGGTTTGGCCGAAAATGCTTAAGTAAATGTGTATGGGAATTGTTTCCATAAGCTCATTTGACACACAAACACAATCCAACATCAACCAAAGAGGTTTGGGAGATCAAAGAGAGATAGTTGTGAGTTTTTCAAGGGTGAAACACAATCTTCTTTCAAAGGGGTTTAGATTGAAACCAATCTTGAGAATCTTGTACTAGCATCCTTGTATTCTCAAGATACCTCTTCTCATCTCAAGGTTTCATTGGTGTGGAGACTTAGAGGCCATATACTTTTGTGGCTCACAAGGAGCAGAAAGATCAAGAGGAGATCAACAAAGGAAAATCATCAAGAGAAGACCAAAACACAACTTGATTCATATAATTGCTTCAAGGGTAATTAGATCTTATCCTTTCTCTTGAATTTTCATTTATGAAAAACATATCAATGTTCATGGCTTAAGATACTTGGAAGAAGTTTTGTTTTTGAATTTAAACAACCACCATATTCTTCCGCTGCGATTAATTTGATTAAATGCATGTTTAATATTCAAATGAACTTCTTAAAAATGTTTTAAAACCAACAATTGGTATCAGAGCCATAGGTCATGAACTTGATATGTTTCTAGGGTTTAGAGATGCATATGTGGGTTGTGAATTCATTTGAAAGTATAATAGTTATACTTGATTTATTTTGATTTGATTGAATAAAAATCAAATGGAGTGAAAGGGGTTGTTTGGGATTTTGAATTTCCGGATTTGTGTTTTGATGATTGATGCTCTCTTTGAATGCATATATGTATGTATGAACATTAGAGCATAGTTGCATTAAAACCCCCATGATTTTAACTTCATGAAATATATGATATTAAGAGCATGAGATGGTTAAAATGGAATATGGATTTTTCCGGAAATAGCATGAACATTCATATAAGTTCATATGCATGTTCTTGGTGTTCTTGATGTTCTTGTTATGGGATCTTTTTGATCCATAAGTTAGGTGGCTAATTTTGATGATTGTGTTTAGTGGAATTTTCCACCAAAATAGGTCAAAAGATGATGATGGTGTTTTATTATAAAATTAAAAGTTTTTCAAAAAAAAAAAATGTTTCCACTTAATAAACTTTTACCCACCACTAAAATTAATAAGATTACTTTGGTGAGTGTGTGGGGCTTTCTAGGTATAAATGTTGGTGATTTGATATAAAATGCAAAAGTTGATCAATTTATTCATATCACTAATTATTTTCCTACCACACTAAAATTATTTTTGATTACTTTGGTGAGTGTGGTTGGCCTACCTAGTCACATTCATGATTATTCACCTTGTTGGAATAATCATGATCACCACTTTGTATTATACAAATGCATGCTTTAACCCCACTCCCTAGTGGATCAACTTTGGATCCATTATTAATTGTTGAATGGTTTTGGAACTAATTACTATATATGATAAGTGTAACTATGTCCAAAAGATTTCCACAATTACTTTTGCTATTGTAGTAAAACGTTTTCACTCCATGGTAAATTTATTTTGAATATGGTTACCACTTGAATTAAACCCACATATGTATGCAATCCAAGAGCATGTATTTACATTGCTAGTTTAATTGTTTAAAGCGTTTAAATAATTAAAGGATGGTTATGGACTTAGACCAAACAATTGAGCTATGTGATTGGCCGCTTATTGGATATGTATTCATTTTTGATTGGCTATGTAATATTGAAATGGCTTTCATGCCTAATTTATTTGGCTATGTAATATTGAAATGGCTTTCATGCCTAATTTATTTTTATGCGCGCGTAATTAAAATGAATCACCTTCCAAGACCATGATCCAACATGGTGGCTCGTGTTGGATCAACAAGAAAGTCCATAATCATCATATAAGCCCAATGCAATTTGAATGTTCGGTAATGACAATAATTAACCAATTAGTAGCACCATGTATTCTCGCTATCTTAAGAAAATGGTTTCTAAAATATTTAGTGGGAGTATTATGTGCTACTAATATGTTGCATTGGGAACCATTTAATGAGATTAGATAGGTAATTTTAACAGGATTAAAATTGGATTAAAATGAGACCAATTCAACTACCCTCAAAGCAATATTAAGTTGATAAGCGAAATGGCATTTTGAATGCTATTTTGTGGCCTTCCACCATGGTAGTCTCTTATTGGGTGGCACATTTACACTTTGTTGTACCTCAGTGAGGCAACATCCAGTACTTGTAACCATCCAAGGGAAGCCTATTACACATACTTGATGTAGTGCGGATAGATAACGAGTGTGGCCAACAAATCGTTAGGTTGAGGTCATGCTTGAAACCCTATACCCACAAGCATGGTGGGAATAACTTAACTAAGACGAACGAAACCAACAAACTGTTAGGTTGAGGTCTAGTTCTCTAGAGGCCATAGTGATGGGTATTCACATGAATGATGTGATTGGATAAGAGTATCCTCTCATTAGTAAGATAGCAATCCAACAAACTGTTAGGTTGAGGAAAACTATATGAAAATGAGACTCACATCCCCACTAAGAGTTTCAACGGAAACTCTCGGATTTCAAGAGGGATATGAAATTTGCCAAAAATAGTGGGAGCTACCATCATGTCTTAAAGACCCTAAGTTTTTTTGGTAGAAGATTAATCTAAACTAAAATTTGTTTACGTTGTTGCAGAATTTTTCAAATGGCCGCTAAAAACCCAATCTCATCGATACTTAACAATTACATCCTTGATGGCACGAATTATCCGGGTTGGCTTCGCAAAATGAAACTTGTCCTTAAAATGGATGAGATTGATTATGTGTTGACACAAGCCCCACCACATATTGCTCCTGACGAAGAAGCTACTCAGGAAGAAATAACTCCTTATGAGAAGCATGTCAAGGATGATAGTAGAGGTAAATGTTACTTACTAGCATCCATGAATGATGAGCTACTAAAACAACATGAAGATATGGAAGATTGTGCTTCCATATTGCTTCACCTTAATGAGCTTTATGGTGAAGCTACTCGTAGCTTGCGATTCAATACAATATGTGAACTTGTCAACACAAAAATGACAAGAGGGACTCCGGTTAATCAGCATGGTCTTAAGATAATATCATTACTTGAGAAATTAGAAAAATTGGATTGTCCATTTAATGCTGAAGTTCAACAAGATTTTTTTCTTTCGTCCCTCTCATCAGATTTTTCCCAATTTGTTATGAACTATAATATGGGAAAGATGGAAAGTTCCTTATCTGAGCTACTCAATATGGCTATAGTAGCTGAAAAGAATATCTCAAAGGATAAAGGGCTGAAAGGGACAGTGGCGGTGTTTGAAAAGAGTTCTTCCTCCTCTTCCAAATCCAAACCGAAAGGTAAGGATAAGGGAAAGAAGAAGAAAGGTTTTCTAAAACCCAAGGAAAGAAAAATAACAAAGAAAGGCAAGGAACCGAAAGGAACTTGCTTTCACTGTGGAAAGGATGGACATTGGAAGAGAAATTGCAAGGATTACCTCGCAAGCTTAAAGAACAAGCCTTCGGAAGGTAACACTCTTGTTCTTGAATCAGTTTTTACAGTTAATACTTCTACCTGGATAGTTGATTCAGGAGCTAGTCAACATATTTGCAATTGTGTGCAGGGACTAGTGGGAAGTAGAAGACTCGGAAAAGGAGAAATGGTGCTAACTGTGGGTAATGGCACTAAGGTAGCTGCCAAAGCTGTAGGCACCTATCGTCTCAATCTACCTTCCGGGGAGACCCTGAATTTGAATAATTGTTATTTCATTTCTGGTTGTGTAAAGAACTTAATATCTGTCTCTATGCTTTTAAGAGACGGATTTGTTGTTTTGTTTGACAAACTACTTTGTTCTATTTCACATAATAATCGAATTATTGCTTATGCAAATTTGATTGATGGTCTTTTTCATTTAGAAATGAATGGTAGTATTAACTGTATAGATAAAGATGCACCTAGACCTAAAAGGCCTAGAGAAGTGGATAACTCAACTAAATTGTGGCACCTCAAACTTGGACACATTGGCCAAGATAGGATTCACCGGATGGCAAAAGATGGATGCCTTGGATCTTTAGACCCTGCTCCTATGCCTACTTGTGAATCTTGTCTACAAGGTAAAATGACCAAGTCTCCTTTTACAGGAAAAGGAGAAGGAGTTACAGAGTTGTTGGGGTTAATCCACACAGATGTTTGTGGACCTTTGTCTACAAACGCAAGGGGAGGTTATTCATACTTCATTACCTTTACTGATGATCATTCACGGTTCGGGTACTTATACTTAATGAAGTATAAGTCTGAATCTTTTGAAAAGTTTCAGGAATTCAGAAATGAAGTTGAAAACCAAACAGGCAAGAGTATTAAAATCCTTAGATCTGATCGAGGAGGTGAATACTTAAGCACAGAGTTTCTTGATTACCTCAAGGAACATGGCATCTTATCACAATGGACTCCACCAGGGACTCCACAACATAATGGGGTTTCTGAAAGGAGAAATCGAACCTTAATGGATATGGTTCGTTCCATGATGAGCTATACTGATTTACCTATATCCTTTTGGGGATATGCACTTGAAACAGCAATTCATTTGTTAAATAGAGTGCCTTCCAAATCTGTTCCACAAACTCCATACGAAATGTGGTTTGGGAAGAAACCAAGTCTTGGTTATATCAAGATTTGGGGTTGTCCAGCATATGTCAAAAGACAAGATGTGGATAAACTAGATGCAAGGTCAGTGAAGTGTAGATTTATCGGGTATCCCAAGGAAACTATGGGATATTACTTCTATCACATCGACGAGCAAAAGGTGTTCGTCGCAAGGTCAGCTACCTTCCTGGAAAGAGAATACGCTCTTGATGGGAAAGGGGGACATGAGATAGAACTCAAGGAATTGTCCAAAGAGCTAGAAATCAACACTGAACTGAATGCAATCCCAGATCCACAAACTGATATGACACAAACTCCGCGTAGTTCAAGTAGGGTTAGAAGAATGCCTGAGAGGTATTACGGTTTCCTTCATGAAAACGAAGGAGAGTTAAATCTCCTAAGTGGTTGTAAGGATATTTAAGACCCTTCGAACTACAATGAGGCAATGTCAGACATTGACTCACAGAAATGGCTTGGAGCCATGAAATCCGAAATGGATTCTATGTATACCAACCAAGTCTGGACTCTAGTTGATCCGCCTCCTGGTATTGTACCAATAGGAAATAAATGGATCTTTAAGAGGAAGATAGGCTCTGATGGGAAAATAGAAACCTACAAGGCAAGGCTAGTAACAAAGGGCTACAAGCAGAGAGAAGGGATTGACTATGAAGAAACCTTCTCTCCTGTTGCTATGACAAAGTCTATTCGGATTTTGCTTGCAATAGCTGCATACCATGATTATGAGATTTGGCAAATGAATGTGAAGACGGCTTTTCTTAATGGCCACCTTCAGGAAGAATTATACATGGATCAACCTGAAGGCTTCATTTCTACAGCTGATAAGCATAAGGTATGCAAGCTACATAAATCCATTTATGGGTTGAAGCAAGCTTCTAGGAGTTGGAACATCCGCTTTGATGAAGTTGTCAAATCGTTTGACTTCATGCAAAACATGGATGACCAATGTGTGTACAAAAAGGTCAGTGGGAGTTCGGTAGTATTCCTAGTGTTGTATGTAGATGACATACTGATTATTGGAAACGATATAGGAATGCTATCTTCAGTGAAGCTGTGGCTCACTAAATCATTCGCAATGAAAGATTTAGGAGAGGCATCTTATATACTTGGTATAAAGATTTATCGTGATAGATCTCAGAGAATAATTGGATTATCTCAATCCTTGTATATAGATAAGGTGCTAAAGAGATTTCATATGGAACAATCTAAGAAAGGGTTACTTCCAGTTAGACATGGACTTCACCTTTCTAAGAACATGTGTCCGAAAACTCCTGAAGATATACAGCAGATGAGTAAAATCCCTTATGCATCAGCAATAGGGAGTCTCATGTATGCCATGGTTTGTACAAGACCGGATATCAGTTATGCTGTTAGTATAACAAGTAGATATCAGTCAAACCCAGGATTAGATCATTGGGGAGCCGTTAAGTGTATCCTTAAATACTTACGAAGAACTAAGGATATGTTCCTTATTTATGGAGGAACATCAGAGTTACAAGTGGAAGCGTTTACCGATTCTGATTTCGCATCTGATGTTGATGATCGTAAATCCACATCTGGGTATGTCTTCATTCTGAATGGAGGCGCTGTTAGTTGGAGAAGCTGTAAACAAAGTGTTACGGCTGACTCCACCACTGAAGCTGAGTACATTGCTGCCTCAGAAGCGGCAAAGGAAGCTGTTTGGATGAAAAAGTTCATTACCGAACTAAATGTGGTTCCAACCATAATGTCACCAGTGCCTTTGTACTGTGACAATAATGGGGCGATAGCTCAAGCCAAGGAACCAAGGTCTCATCAGAGATCCAAACACATTGAAAGAAAATTCCACAAGATTCGAGAACTCATTTCGAATGGTGATGTGTGCATCCTAAAGGTTGCATCAGCAGACAACGTAGCAGATCCACTCACTAAGCCTATGTCACAGTCACAACTGGATAGACATACAGAGAAAATGGGTATTAGATACATGGCTAAATGGCTCTAGTGCAAGTGGGAGATTGTTAGAAATGTGCCCTAAGAGCCAATACATTTGATGTAATCTCCTTAGAATACATTTCGTATATGATAAATAAAGGGCAATATTATTTTGTTATCTTTTATGTCGTGTAAAGAAACAAAAGTCCAGGGTGTACTAAATAAGAGATAAAGTCATCTAAAGAAGTTTAGATTCGGGAGACCTTTAATCTCTAACTGTAGTATCCCAAAATGTTCCTAATCATAAGGTTATCAAATGGGCATTGATAAACCGTCAAGATTGGCACATACTATGTATGCTCAATGATGAGGATGGTTGGTCTCAAACCATTTGTGTAGTTGACACTAATACAAGTATGTGGGTGCTCATTAGTGAATGAGTACACTGAACGCGATCAACCGGAGTTCTCGTATGAAGTATTTATCTATATGTCAAACGAGAACTCATAGTTGCAATAATGCAAATTAGTCCTTAGACCTGAGGCATCATGGTTGTCTTGTGATGCGTTATTGATCTTTGATAGCTCACAAAGGCAAGTCGTAAAAGATTTTCCTTATGTGTTATTGGGATCTCTTAATTCATCATAGAGGCATGTGAATGTACAATAAGGAATCTCTACCTTGATAAAGTAAGGAGAATGTTTCAAGATATGATTCAGTGAATCTTCGGCCGAAGTACTTGAACATGATTTAGAAAGTGGTTTTAATTATGTTCTATTGAATCATATGAGGTTAATCATATTAGGGGTTTGACATTATCAATCCGTACCCTAATAATATGATTGGAAACATTGTATAAGAGAAGGACCGTATTGCATTGCAATTCCAACTGAATAGGTTCTTCATCTATTCTAATTAGCTTGGGTAGCCATGATATATTGCTAGATGTCACTCTTGGCTTGTGGAAGTCCTAGGATTGATTGTGGTCGATTCAAATAAAGGAAGAATTAAAAGGGGGTTTTAATTCCAGTTGGTTAGAAAGAGTTCTAATGTTTTCCCACTGCCTTGCTAAATTAGAACCTAATGGATCGCACACCTTAAATGGTTAACTTTGAGTAATACAAATGAGAATGAGGAAATCAATTTGATTGATTTGATGTGGATAATTTACTACGTGTAAAAATGTATTTGGGCCTCGATAATAGTTAATGAGAAGCCCAAATGGTTGGGTATCAAGCCCATGGACTTAAGACACCTAAATTATGGCTTAAGTGTCATAAGGCCCATTTTTGGAAGCCCAATGGGGTTTGGCCGAAAATGCTTAAGTAAATGTGTATGGGAATTGTTTCCATAAGCTCATTTGACACACAAACACAATCCAACATCAACCAAAGAGGTTTGGGAGATCAAAGAGAGATAGTTGTGAGTTTTTCAAGAGTGAAACACAATCTTCTTTCAAAGGGGTTTAGATTGAAACCAATCTTGAGAATCTTGTACTAGCATCCTTGTATTCTCAAGATACCTCTTCTCATCTCAAGGTTTCATTGGTGTGGAGACTTAGAGGCCATATACTTTTGTGGCTCACAAGGAGGAGAAAGATCAAGAGGAGATCAACAAAGGAAAATCATCAAGAGAAGACCAAAACACAACTTGGTTCATATAATTGCTTCAAGGGTAATTAGATCTTATCCTTTCTCTTGAATTTTCATTTATGAAAAACATATCAATGTTCATGGCTTAAGATACTTGGAAGAAGTTTTGTTTTTGAATTTAAACAACCACCATATTCTTCCGCTGCGATTAATTTGATTAAATGCATGTTTAATATTCAAATGAACTTCTTAAAAATGTTTTAAAACCAACAGGGAGTTTGCTTGGGATTCGAATTGCTCATGGAGCTCCATCAGTCAATCATTTATTCTTTGATGACAATAGTATTCTCTTTCTTGATGCAACTAAAGAGTCTTGTGAAGCAATGAAGAATATATTTCAAGTGTATGAGGAGACTTCCGAGCATAATATCAATTTCACAAAGTCAGCGTTAAGTTTGAGCCCAAATGCTACTGCTGTTGAAAAACAAATAGTTTTGGATTTATTGGAAATTTCGTTGGTGTCTTGCCATGAAAAATATTTATGTTTGCCTATGGTGACTGGCAGGGGAGAAAGCAGA
Organism: Prunus avium; assembly: GCF_965620075.1. Taxonomy (NCBI): domain Eukaryota; kingdom Viridiplantae; phylum Streptophyta; class Magnoliopsida; order Rosales; family Rosaceae; genus Prunus; species Prunus avium. The sequence continues at coordinate 35,051,278 of NC_142286.1, forward strand.
TTTTCGGGACTGTCAAAGATCGAATTGGAAAACAAATTAGTGGGTGGAAGGAAAAGCTCCTATCTAGAGCGGGTAAAGAGATCCTGGTTAAAGCTGTTTTACAGGCTATGCCCACCTACTCGATGAGTTGTTTTCGGATGCCTAAGGGGATGTGTAAGGAACTTCATGGCTTGATGGCTAAATTCTGGTGGTCTAAAAGTAAGAATATGCGAGGTATTCATTGGACTAAATGGGAGACATTATGTGTGAGCAAGCAGATTGGAGGATTGGGATTTAGAGACCTTGAGGCTTTTAATCAAGCTCTCCTTGCAAAACAAAATTGGAGATTATTTTCTATTGTAATTCCTTGGCAACGAGAATTTTCAAGGCCCGATACTTTCCGCATTGTAATTTTCTAGAAGCTGGATTGGGGTATCGACCCTCACTTATTTGGAGTTCGTTGATATCGGGGAAGTAAAGTAACGCATGTGATTAGAAAAACAAAAGCTAGCTTGTCTCAAGTATTAATGACATTGTTTTAAGTGTAAAGTAAAGTGACACATGTGATTAGGAAAATGGAGAAGGTCTGTTGCATCGATTCAGCTGCTCCATAATTGATTCAGCTGCATCCTCAACTTGTGATACTCGCAAGTGCACGAGCCGTTCGGTAGTATAGCATATGTAAGTGCGAGGTCGATTCCACAGGGATTGGTGATTGAATGATCCAATTCAGTTTCCCTACATAAAACAGAAATGAAAATAAAAGAACATAAAACAAGAAGAAAGAAAAGAACTAAGACAAGATGGTGAGGTTTTAGAATCCACCCTAATTGTTCGAATCATGTTATGGCAGCAAGTAAACAAATTGATTCACTCATAATGATGCTCACAAATATGTCCATGGTGTTTGGATCAGATTGCATTGAACATCACAAAGACCCCAAAGCATGGTGTTTACATTAGGAGTTCCAGAAACCAAATCACATGAACCATTTCTATGTAGTTCATGAGTCGCTAATGGATGGAATGAAGATGATCCCCAAACCTTCCCAACAAGAGCATAATGCATAAAACCTTAGGTGATAAAGCAAAGGATGCAAAACAGCTCCATTAAAACAGTGAAGAAGAATTCATGAATGAAATCAAACTTTATAAACTCAAACCATAATACAAGACCAGAAAGATGTTTATTAAAACTAATGACAGAAAAACAAAGTAAAGCTAAGGAAACACAAGAAGAAAATAAAAGGTAAAGGGAGGAGAAGAAGATAAGGACAGCATGCTAGAGATGGAAAAGCTTCATCTCCATGGCTGCCAGGAGGCCAAAGCCTCCCAACTGCTGCCTTCTTTCTTCTCTCCCTTTGTGACTCTCAACTCTCCCTCTCTTTGTGTACAATGTAAGTGTAAATGATGGATTTGAATTTATTGACCCTTAGCTCTTTGGAGACTCTCTATTTATAGGCACAGGGGTTAGGTGAATCAGATTATACAATTAAGTTCACTAACCACACCCACTTCACCTAACACACAACTGCATTTGAAAACAGTTCCTCTTCTCTTTAGGCTTAGTGTTACAACTCCCACTTCATCTTCTTTTATTTCTTTTAGCTGCTGCAAAACTCCACTCCAATTATAAGTAATGAATCCGCTTCACCTAACTTCCCCATAATCAATAACACCTCATGCTTAAGTCAGAATGACCAACACACTTAGCTCATCCTTAGGTTAGCATGACCAGCAACTTCAAGGGCTCGCGAATTGGTCTTCCCTTAAGCAATGACGACTTTGAGCCCTCCATCTTGAAGTTTAGAATGTCATCTTTCCAATCACATGTCATTTGGGCCAATCCAAGGTTGAAGAAAGAAGTTAAGGCTAAAACAAATTGCTAACTCATTTGACAGCACAGACAAAATTCATCATGAGCATGGTTCTGTATTTGACAGGTGATAGACTCCATATTTATCCAATGAGGCTGCATTTTGGATATGTTATAATAGACACCCATTGGAACAACTTGCATGAACGATGTTGCCTCATCCGAGCTGTGTAGGTTGCTGAAACAATGTGACATACGAAACTGGACTGGCAAGGGAATGTAGCCTAAAATGGGTTTGTCTTTAAGCTCTTCTTCCATTTATCCAAATCAGGCCTTAACATGTTTGAATTGCATGAATTATGCTCTCTTTCTCTATTGGCCTACAAAACACATAAAGATAGGCAAATGACTCAGAATTCTAAGAAACTAAGCAAAAGGAGTAAGTAAATAAGGTATGTATATGTATGAAATTATGAGCTTAACAAAGTCCAAAAGAGAAGGTTAGAGAGAAGTTTTTTTTTATATATAAATAATCAAATAGAAACTTCATTAGATAAACTTCATTAGATAAACTTCAACGGTATCAAAGACGTCAATAAGACATCTAAAATACCAATCCCAAGAGGGCAACAAACTAACATGCTAAAAACACAACTAACGCGGACAAAAGATACACTAAAACTAGCTCACATCACCACAATTAACCATAAACCCAAACAAAGTCCACAAACCCAACATAACCAAAACTCTAAAACAACCAATGAGCCTAGCAAATTTTGCCTACATCCTCTTGGTGATCCCCTTGAGAAATTTCACTAATGAAGATAGGTTACAACTTTGGTTTACAACTGAAAACCCCTTAGAACACTACCCTCACAATCTGTTTCTCTCACACCCTTGCTCAACACCTTGATACAATTGAGAACTCTCTCTTCTACTTGACTCACTAGTTTCCAGCTACTTTGCCTCTCACAATGCTATCTTGCTTCCTCTCTATCTCAAATACACAACCCATTGCAGCCACACCCACCATCGCATCCGTAACAGATTTGGGGAAAATATGATTTCCAACGATCTACCTGCGCATAAAAGCGAACAAATAAACGAAAACAACAACTTTGCCAAAGAACAATTGAGTGATTTGCCAGCAATCCCCTTATATTTATGCTGCATGTTTGTTAATAAATATCCCAAATTGATCATTCATATATGCAAATTGTAAGAGACATTGAGGCCACCAAAGACCTATCAAAGACTATTAATTAAACCCCCCACGCTCCTGCAATAATGCACAAGTTAAGTTAGTAGTGGTGGAGCACATTGAGGCCACCAACTAGCTAAAAATGCTTGACCAGAGGTCAAGATAGAACCAAGCAACGAGCAGGGCTGCGATGAATGAGTCTTTATTGTTGGATTTTTCCCTTCAAGTACTAAGGTTGGTATGAACATTTATCACACAAAAACAGATGAAATGAACGGCTGAGATTGCTTCCGTATGAACCCAACCAGTGATGATTTTCTATCTGATGAACCGCCAGCCACAAGTTACATTGGTTGGAAAAATATTTGCCTCTGCCCTGGAAGGAAGGATACAAGTTATTACAACCACTACCAAAAAAACAAAAAAAATAAATTAAAATATAAAAAAACAGCAATAAAGCACAAGAGTTTATCTTTGACTTTTTGCCACATATGGCACACGATGATATTTTGCCGCGCGGCTGCCCAAGTCCAATCTCCACCAAATGACCAAAACCATGTAGAATAGAAAATTCAAGTCCTCTCTCTTCTATTCTAAGTCCTCTCTCTCTCTCTTGGTAGAATAGAAAATTCAAGTCCTCTCTCTTCTATTCTAAGTCCTCTCTCTCTCTCTTGGTAGAATAGAAAATTCAAAGTCCTCTCTCTCTTGGTAGAATAGAAAATTCAAGTCCTCTCTCTCTCTCTCTCTCTCTCTCTCTCTCTCTCTCTCTCTCTCTCCTTTCTTTAAAGTTTTAAGTTCTTGGTGCAATACAGTATCTAGAACTTGTCTGCAAATTGGTTTTGTGCAGCCATGGATGCCAAAACCAAACAAAGTTTGGTGCTTTTGCTTTGCTTATGCCTACATCTCAAAACCCATGTTTGCCTTGCAGCTGACACCATCGCTGCAAACCAATCTATCTCTGGTGATCGAACCATTGTCTCTGCAGGAAAGGTTTTTGAGCTGGGTTTCTTCAAACCAGGTAATTCTTCAAACTACTATATAGGCATGTGGTACTCTAAACAACTAGTATCTTTGGAGACCATAGTTTGGGTGGCAAATAGGGAAACACCAGTTTCTGATAGATTTTCTTCAGTCTTGAGGATCTCAGATGGTAATTTAGTTCTCTTTAATGAGTCCAACACTCCAATTTGGTCCACAAATTTATCCTCCACCACCACCTCAGGTTCTGCACAAGCAGTTCTTTTAGATAGTGGAAACCTTGTCTTAAGAACTGCTGGGTCTAATGCTAATACATCAGAGCCTTTGTGGCAAAGCTTTGATCATCCAGCTCATACATGGCTACCAGGAGCTAGAATTGGAGTCAACACTGTCACCAATCAAACCTTAATTCTCACTTCATGGAAGAGTTCAGAGGATCCTGCACCAGGTCTTTTCACTCTTGAGCTTGACCCCAATGGAAGTAATGCGTATCTCATATTTTGGAAGAGGTCTAGACAGTATTGGACCAGTGGAGCATGGGATGAAAAGTCACGTATTTTCAGCTTGGTTCCTGAGATGAGGCTTAACTATATCTACAATTTCAGCTATGTTACAAACAAAAACGAAAGTTATTTCACCTATTCTCTTTATGATCATAAGATAATATCTCGATTCGTGATGCATACCTCAGGGCAGATTCAGCAACTCTCATGGTTGAAGACCAGCGAGTGGAATTTGTTTTGGAGCCAACCAAGAAAGCAATGTGAAGTTTATGATTTATGCGGGGCATTCGGCAGTTGCAACGAGGTAAGCACGGTCCCCTGTAATTGTTTGACAGGTTTTGAGCCAAAGTTGCAGAGGGATTGGAATTTGCAGGCTTATTCTGGTGGGTGTAAAAGAAAAACCCCTCTGCATTGTGAGAATGCTACTAGTGCTGACGGGAAGCAAGACCAGTTTCTGAAAATGGCTAGGATGTCGTTGCCTGAAAATATGCAGTCTGTGAACGTTGAGACGTTTGCTGGATGTGAATTAATCTGCTTAAATAATTGCTCTTGCACTGCTTATGCTTATAATAGCAGTGGATGTTCAATTTGGATCGGAGACCTCTTCAATCTGCAAAACCTCACATCAAGTGATAGTCAGGGAATAACTTTGTACCTCAGACTTGCAGCTTCAGAGTTTAAGGGTCCTAAAAGCAATAAGGGATTGATTATTGGTGTTGTGTCTGGCTCAGCTGCTGGAATAGCAATTCTCCTAGGCCTTATTTTGGTTGTAATCTTGAGACAAAGGAAGAGAGTGACTGGAACGGGAAAAGCAGTAGAGGGTTCATTGGTGGCCTTTGGATACAGAGATCTGCAAGATGCAACAAAGAATTTCTCAGAAAAATTGGGGGGAGGAGGCTTTGGTTCTGTTTTCAAAGGGACCCTGCCTGATTCATCTGTCATAGCAGTAAAGAAGCTTGAAAGTGTCAGCCAAGGAGAGAAGCAATTCAGAACTGAAGTGAGCACAATTGGGACAATTCAACATGTCAATCTTGTCCGGCTTCGCGGGTTCTGCTCTGAAGGTACAAAAAGGATGTTGGTCTATGATTACATGCCGAATGGATCATTGGATTCTCACCTTTTCCATGATACGCGTCCAAATGTTTTGGATTGGAAAACAAGGTACCAAATTGCTCTCGGGACAGCAAGAGGGTTGGCTTATCTTCATGAGAAATGCAGAGATTGCATCATACATTGTGACATAAAGCCAGAAAACATTCTTTTAGATACTGAACTTGGTCCAAAAGTGGCAGACTTTGGCCTTGCAAAGCTTGTTGGAAGAGATTTCAGCAGGGTCCTGACAACCATGAGAGGGACAAGAGGCTATCTTGCACCAGAGTGGATTTCAGGAGTGGCAATAACAGTGAAAGCTGATGTTTACAGCTATGGAATGATGCTGTTTGAATTCGTGTCGGGACGGCGAAACTCTGAGCAATCTGAAGATGGCAAAGTTAGATTCTTCCCAAGTTGGGCTGCTAGCCAGATAATCACTGCAGAAACTGATGTGCTGAGCCTATTAGACCCCAGGCTAGATGGAAATGCTGATGTACAAGAGCTCACAAGGATTTGTAGAGTTGCTTGCTGGTGTGTTCAAGATGATGAGGCTCATAGGCCATCAATGGGCCAGGTAGTGCAAATCCTTGAGGGAGTTTCAGATGTCAACTTGCCACCAATACCAAGATCTCTCCAAGTCCTTGGAGAGGACCAGGAGCACATAATCTTCTTCACTGAGTCATCCTCAAGCCAGAGTTCACATCAAAGGAGCAATAACACTTCAACAGCTTCCTCTCAGACCAAGAGCACCACATCTTCAACCATGTCCAAGAGATCTGAAGAAGAGCATCAAATAAACACTTGATGTGCCTTTTCCATTTGGTCATTTGGTTTGAGCCTTCTAAGTAATTGTCATTTTTATTATATATTTTTATATAACTACTTTTAATTTGGTATGATAATTGTATTATTGTTTATATATATTCCAAGAGCCTTGCTTCAGAACAAAGTCTTTGGAGATAAAATTTCTGTTTCTAGTTGAAAAGCTTCATTTGCACAAATGAAAATTGGACCGAAAACTATAATTGAACCATTATCGTGTGTGTCTCAATTGAACCACATAAATAGACGATTTAATAGCTAGACTCAAATGTAATCAAAATGAGAGTTTGTTACTCTTAGATATGCTCGTATTTGGTGAGATTAAATATTTGAGGGTTGCTCTTCTTGAAAGAGATTAGAGAAAAATAAAGGAAGTTTGATAAAAGAATCGCAAGATTGTGCCATCATTTTTAATTCATCTACATAAAATGGATAGAGCAAAAACGACAGCGTAGCAAACAGATGGCAAACATACAAAGCCAAACTCATGAACAGTGGTGCACCCCCATCACACCATAAGAGAACCGGTGCTTAAAACCTTAACCAACCGTTAAACCCCAAGAAAGAACCCAACTAATTTTTGCTTTTCAAATTCGTTCTCATTACGCGCCTTCTTCTTTCTCTCTCAGGTACTCTCTCTGCAACTATTATGATTTTCTTTTTCATTACAAATATAATCTATAGAAAATAGTTTTCCTTCAATCTTCTGTGGCTCTTGTTGTGTTTCTCCCTTTACTTTCTATGAATTTTACTGAAAAAGATTGGATTTTTCCTTGAAAAAGAGACCACATAAAAATTGGGTTTGTTAGGGTTTCTTTGGATGAGATTGAATTGCTGTGTGCAAGTTTTTTGAGGATGGAATGAACCCTTCTTTTTCTTTTGTACCTCTTGGTGTGTGATTAGATTCGTCTAAAGAATATGAACGGAAAGGCGATGAACCAAAAAGGGGAAAATTTTGAACCCAATCATATATCTTTATGTACGGATAATCCAGATGGAAAGATTTATGAGAAGAAGAAGAAGAAGAAGAAGAAATGGAATAAGAAGAAAGGGAAGTTAGTTGAGAAGTATGATCTCCCATGTGATGGTGACAAGAAACTTCCCATCTGCTCCCATGATGGGTTTCCTGATCATACCCAGAACTGTTCATCAGTTGGTATTCAGAATTCTAATAACTGTTCAAAGATGAGCAACCATGGGTCTGATGAAGTAAGAAGTGATAGTTTTCTTGAGGATCTTCAGGGCAGCCTCCCCTCTGCTGTACTTCAATGCAGCAAGGTCGAACTTGAAGGTTCTAATGGCAGTGTTTGTGAAGATAACAAGACTGGAAGTGGCAGAGCCTGCGCCCACAATGGAAAAGAAAATAGATTTTTTGTAAAGAAGTGGCAGAAGAGGCAGCGTACTGCTAGGGATCAACAAAGGCACTGGGTGAAGGAACAACCAAGTTACAAATATCCAGCTGTAGAGAATAGTGTCTGGGTTGAGCATGGTAATAGTTTGGAAGCTAATGCATTGGTTTTTTCTGGACACAACAGTGGTGCTTATGGGAGAACGCCCCGGAGAGTATTGGGTGAAGCACCACAATGGGTTGCTTCTCAACGGAGGTTGAATTGCAATGGGAAAAAAGGACTTGGAAATTGTAGAGCAAACTTCTTTGGGTTGCATGATAAGTTTGTTTCATATCAAAAAGAATTTTCACAGGTTCCTTTTGGCATGCACCATTACAAGAATAGAGATACAGCCAAAAGAATGTTTTACAATGATCATCATGTTGCAAGTCATGGTTATAAACTCTGTTTGAACTCATCCTTTGTGTATTCTAAAATATCTACTCAAGGTGTGATAAATGGCAATCAACCACATAAATTCATGAAGATTCCAATCATGGAACATAATTCGGGTAGGTGTTTATATTCTCCTTTGGACGGTAGACAATACTCAGAATTTGGATATCATAGTGATCATAAGTTTAGGAAAGATGTTACTACTGGAGCAAGTTCTAAGAAGTGGAAACCTGTTGGTACAAAAGAGTCCAGGCCAATGGAGGGGATTTGCTCTGCTGATACTTGCAATGCTTCAAATCTTGACCTACCAGTTTTAAGCAAGGGGTTGGGTAATATCCATCCAGAAGGAAGTTCAATTCCTTCTCCTTCATCTGATACATTTTCTGAAACTAAAGGCACAAACTCAATATCTAGCCATCAATTTCCTTCGGCTTATTATGAGCACCCAACATTTCATAAGTCCACTACAGAGGTAGAAGATCAGAAAATTGAAAGTAATGGTTGTGAAGCAAATGGTATAAGACCAAAGGACACCGTTGAGTTCCTAATTGGCTCACAAATTGCAGTGGAAGCTCTAAATGCTTCTTACAGAATGCAGTTAGCATCTGAGGTTGTTCACCTTAGAATGGGGTGTCCACTTGCAGAGTTTGAAAGATTCATCCACTGCGCTGCTCCTGTTATTGCTTCTTCATACGAACATAAAAAATGTTCTGTTTGTTTGGACGATCAGCTATCTCATAGTTTCCTATGCAAGCACCAGACACCAAACTTATCACTTCGCACTGTTTGGAACTGGTATGAGAAACCAGGGAACTATGGATTGGATGTGAAGGCAGATGATTCTAGAAACCTCAATGATTCAGTGTCATTCCATGCCCACTTTGCTCCTTCCCTTTCTGCTGTTCAATTGTTTCGGTCCAACAACCCTGGTTCCAAAACATTAAATTCCATATATTCTGCAGAAGCAGCAGAGCTGAACTATCCTCAGGCAGGGACAGAGAACTTTGATTCGGTCAAGGAGCCTGTTGGTTCTTTTGATTGGTCACCTGATTGTGAGCTCATATTTGAATTTTTTGAATCCGAGCAGCCACATCAGCGAAAGCCTTTCTACAATAAGTATGTTCTTGCAACTCTTATGACAAGATATGTTGTCTTTTTTTCTTATATTGTTCTATTCATCTTGCAGACAGTTATCAAAATTGGATTGATGCTAACGACATTCATTTACTTCTCTAGCTTTTCACTTTCTGTCTACACTTATGTCAATTTATTCTGGAACCTAGTTATTGAGGGAGACTATATCACAACTTCCAAGTAGATATATAGAAATGGGATTCCTTTTACATTTAAAGTATAAAATAATGATGCAATATGATTGATCTATATTTGAAACAACAAAGAAGAAAGAGTATCTTAGGCTGTGAGAAATGACCTGATAACCTATAATTTGGTTCAAGATTAGAAGCTTGGCAATGAAGTATGCACACAAAGGACTCCAAATGTGTTGGATTTAGTACACTTTTGAGTGCTGATTTAATTTCATGTTTGAAATTCTGTATATTCCCCACTTCTCTTAATTTGTATGTTAATCTTTTCTTTTTTCTTTTTTTTTCTGGGAGATAAAATGTCCAGGTTATATATACCTGATTTCCTTATTGACTGCAGAATTGTGGAGCTAATTGGTGTTGGAACTTCTAATCATCACATATTTGGTGACCCATCAAAACTAGATTGTCTGAATTTGCATGATTTACATCCTGCCTCTTGGTGAGAATCAATTTTTCTACTCATATTTCTGGTTTGATGACTAATTTGAGCATATTGAAGAAAGTTGGGTTAATGTGGATTTCAGGTTTTCAGTGGCCTGGTATCCTATATATCAAATTCCAGAACGAAACTTCCGTGCATCATTCTTGACTTACCACTCACTTGGACATTTTGCTCAGAGACCTTTTCCAACTGATGCTTCCAATGAACACACAAGTCGGATTCTCTCCCCTGTGTTAGGATTGCAAAGCTACAACGCACAGGTAAGAAATCGACACTCTTTATCTTTTATGTTCTGTATTTTTTTCAATATCACTTTAATATGTGAGAGTGATGAGCAACATGAATATGGTGAACAGTACATAAAGCTATGCTCCGTGACAGTTTGGAAGTGTCTGGCAACCCTATAGGATGGTTAGCTGTGACAATAATTTTAAGAGTTTTGCCATATTACTCGGATATTTCAAAATTTACAGTCAAGTCTGAGCAAGTCCTAGTATGAGGCCTAGCAGTTACAGAATAAATAAGTTTTCATGCCTAGTCTCTTCACTCTTGCATTAAAAAAATTGAGTCAGGGACCCAAAGTAGACTATACTTCAGAACTCAACTGCTTTTTTTTTTCAGCATCAAAGCCAATATGTAGAACTTTCTTGCTGTAATCCTTTGAAGAATGATAATTGTGAGAGATTCTCACTTAGGAAAATTTATTTGGTATTGACACAATTTGTCACAATATATATTTATTTTTTTTCTGTTGTAGGGTGAAGGCTGGTTTGATCCCAAAATACCTACAGCTTCTAACAGTGCAGAAATTCTCAAAGAAAGGCTCAGAACATTGGAGGCAAATGCAATACGTTTTGCCAGAGGTTGCGTTTTCAAGGATAAAGTAATGGTGTTCAACAGGCATCCAGATTATGAGTTCTTCAATTCTCGAAAAACACATTATAAATAGTTACATACAAATAAGACCATTTTTCTTACTGGCTTTTGTGAATTCGGGTTTGCCTCCATTGTAAAGGGTAAAACATCTGTAAAGGGTAAAAGGAGAAGGAACATTGTACTCCTCAGTACTTCTGTGTCTTAATTTTGTAGATAACAGGAAAACTTTCTGTAGCTATTGAAATTGATTAGCGATGTTCCTTTTATCATCTTTATTCATATAGTTCCATATAAAGTGCCCAAGTGCCACGGGAGGACTTATCTCCATGGCCTACTTTTTATACCAAGCTTTAACTAAATCTGAAGAAACATGTGAAATCCACGGCTGCAAAAGAAGAGTTGGATGCCTTTCCATATCATTATTGTCATTGTGCCCTCTTTTTGTGGTTTGTAGTTAGGGAGATTCTTCAATAAGTATTTAAGTTAAGAATTGATTGCATATTTCTAATCTTGGCTGTTGGATTGCATTCATTAGACGATTAGATTACAGTAATCTCTTATGACTTGTATTGGTGGAGGTCTGGGGTTAAGAAAACTGCCAGACGGCAGAGACAGAGAGTATATATGTGATTTTGGGGTTTTCTTTTAAGTGAATGGCCTAACCCTTTTCTCCAGCTTTTGCAATAAACATGATAAAGCACAGCACTCTGTCCCTTTCTTTCTGATCTTCCTTTTACATGTAGAGATAGAAACCCTTAAATAATCCCTGCCTTGCCACTTGATTTTTTATTAATTAAAGTAGAGAAAAAGACCAAAAGACAATCTTTCTTCTTTTAATTTTGGTTTAATTCAGGAAAGAAGGCAAGTGCAGAAACTTGAAAGCTCAAACATTGCCTTGCACCCTACCTGTCCAAAACTTTTACCTTGTTGATAGTTTTTTGCTTTAACAATCACAGGTAACGATTACTTCAACTGCCTGAAATCCACGTGGCAGACACCCATTGAATTATATAGACACCAAGCCTCCAAAATCCAACCATCTTTCTGGATCTTGGTAGGGTTAGTAAAGAATCGTTTGCCACCCTTAAATGCTATTAAACTTCGAGATCTTTCGATATTATTGATGAGATCAGTTGCGTGGTTTACGTCCAGGCCTGGCTATAAAGCCTAGAGGAGGAGATAGAAATGTACATGTATAGGTAAAGTTAAAATTACCTCAATATTTAAAGGCAATTAAGACAAACTGGAAAAAACAGTAAAACAAGGACATGTAATTAACCATGTGTTAAATGCTGCCAAAGGTGCCTAAGTTCTGCTAAGCACCAACCAAATAAACAAAAACAGATAGTGCATTGATGTCTAAACTCAGCTTGATTCTTCCTGGGAGGGAGATGCCTTGGAACCTCCTCAATAAACAATGGTGAGAAATTAGAAAAGGATATTTAATTTTTCAAAAAAGGCACATCAACATCAGTTGCAGTTTATGTACCAGTTCTTATAAGATTTTACTGCTCAAATCATCATTGTCAAAACGACCACTAACATGATGAACATCGTTTGATGGTGAGCCAAATCTTATATGCAATTGTGAAATGGTAATAACACTATTTTCATATTCTCAGTCAATTATGGTTATATCACGAGTGATAACTTTTCCATTTGGCATATCGTAATTGCCCGAAATTAGCAAAATAGTGTTATTCATGTTACACACAAATGTTTCTCTGTATGCAGAGGATGATGATTCTCAAATTTGCCTAAAACAATGATCCCAGATTGATACTATATATAGAAATACACAATCAACCACAAAATGGCCACTTGCAATTTTTTGTGGCATGGCTAGTATAATACATTGTTAACTACATAAAACATGAGAAATCGACAAAACAGAGGAGAAGTAAATGTAGATACAGAATGTTCTGTTTTTTTTTTTTTCCCTTCCTCTATTTTGCCACAAGGCACCTACACAATAAACTCACTGCTGCTGTCCTTTCCAAGCAGAGAAGCAAAAGCAAACACGAAACAGAGAATTTTCACGTCAAAAATTTAATGCCCTCTGTTTTCTCTGTGGCTGTGGTGGTTCTTCCTTTCAATCAACCCTTCCATTATGACCTTCTTCTTGTTGTCTCTGCACTCTGCCTCCGACCACTTTCTCACGTTTTCCGGCTTCACATTACTTGCATTATAACGCCCTGGAAAAAAGTAGAGCCAAGTTGATGCGACAAGGATTGCAAAGACCCTGCCCCAAAACACTGTGATCGCAAGGCTTATGAGAAGAAAATATATCCCAGAGTTGAAATCAGAGGAACTCATTTGCGTGTTCTTTGATTTCACTGCAGGGTCATGTTGGTTTTTTTTGCTCTGTTTCGTTGAGTCTGATAAATTTTTGGACAATCTTTTGGATTCTGAAATCGAACTTGAACGTGATATTGATGATGGTGATAATGAACTAGGAGGAGAAGAATGCGACGTCTCCAAATTAGGTTTGGTTTCTTCAACCTTCATCAATTCATCGCTGCCCAAATTCAGAGATGCTTCACTTTTCACCGAAAAACTTTTTGATCCAAACGAGTCTTGCCTGTAACCTTTTCGATCACGAGCTCTTTTGGCCTGTAAAAATAGCAAAAAAGAAATAATAAAAAACTTCGTTATAAATCAGAAACAAAACCAACCCAGATATCCATATCTGTCAAAAATTGAGGCTTTAAGATCACTGACCAGAATTGTTTCAAACACAACGGCTTTGATCGCCCGAGAAAACGTTCGGTTTGGACGAGGAGGCATTTTCGTGTTCTCTGACTTGACAGAGCACCCTCTGTCTAAAGACATGGTTTTAGTCGACAAAGAGTTCTTGTTCTTGTTCTCCTTCTTCTCAACAATCCTTACACCTTTCGACTCGAGCACCATGTCCATGTCCACGACCGGTCGGAAACAGTGCAGAAACTTGGGTTTTGGTTTTGGAACGTTTTTCATTATGTCTGCAAAACTTAAAGGAAAAAAAACGGGCTTCGTGTTAAGACGCTAATTAATGGGGTTTGAAGGTTACATATAATGGATATGGTAAGTGGGTTATTAAAGGTTTGGTCAAAACGAGGAAAGAGCAAGAAAAGAAACAGAGACACTCATCTTCTTCTGTGTTTATTTTGGTGTTTTGGGTGTTCAAGGCCGGCATGGTTTCCTGTTTTTCAATTACAAAACAACAAGTGCTCGGTTGGAACTCGGGAGTTTGGGAGTTAAATACGAGGGGGGATCTTTTATGCTTATCTTGTTTTCTCTCTCCTGTCCAAATTGAAACATCTGGAGTTCATTTATCAAACACTGCTGCTAAAGTCATCCAAAAAAGTTCAGACTTTTTTAAGTCATGTAATGATTTTATAAGCTACATAGCGATCCAAGATTTTGAAGTTTTGTTTTGGTGCTTTCAGTTGGTTTCTTATGGCTATAGGTAATTACACAACACAACACAATTAAGTCTTCATTCAAAAATCATTTTTGCAAAAAATTAGCACAATCGGAAATCATCAAGACATCCAATTGTGATCAACAAAATCGACTATTCCGGTAGTTCAAGAGAACACAATTTTTCACAGAGATAATCTTTGAATGAATACTTTAAAAATAGATAATTCGAATTATGAAAATACAATGTAAATGGACTCCATAAGAACGTCCTTCAAATAAACTTATTTAAGGATTCCTCAATGGAAAGCTTTATTGGTAAGAATTTTTTTGCATGAGAAAGGTTTAGGGTTATAATTCCTATTTGTTTTTGTTGTAAGGTGGATTAATGGGTTATAATGAGTTAGTTGGTGTGGTTGAGATTTGAGGGTTTGCGAGATAGTGGGATGCAATGGCCGTCCATTAAATTTGAATGCTAAGTTTTTCTAAGAGTTCATTAGGTGGGGCAAATTAATGCGAGTTTGACAAGTTTCATTGTCTTTTAGCACTCGTAGAATCCATGAATATGCGATTAAGAAAAAATTGAATAAATTTTCTAGTCTCGACATTGATTTTGACATTGTATGATTCCTTTTGCTTATTTAGAAAACATCGAACCCCTTCATTGAATTAATATTTAAATAATTTTCCCTTTTATTTTCGAAAATGCTTGGTCCTTATATGACTATGTCTGAATATGAATCTGTAGGTTGTGATTTGACCCGAAAAAGAAAACAAACAAAATTTGGGTTGGCGTATGGCATATGTCACAAGACAAAGGAAAGCTACAACAACAACAACAACAGCTATAGGACATGCCAATATTATCATACTTTTTTGTCTTTGTATTTCAATTGGTGCAAACTACTTCTATATTGAGAATCTACAAGTATACGTAAATGGGAAAAGTTGGACATAATGCACCTATATCAAATGTCTTGTATATTACGGTAAGTTTTTGTAGGAGTATATTAGGTACAAGCATGATTTTTACAAGTTTTGTGAGTACGTGAGCATCAGTCGATTCAAAGGGACAATGAATAAATATACATAATGCATATTCTAGGCATATCAAAAGATTCAACGAGTCAATGGAGTCTAGCTCAGTGGAAAATGGTCTTGACTTACATATTAATGGTCTCAGATTCGAACCCCATGACACCCTTGATAGTGTGTGTGTGTGTGAAAGAGAGAAATCTCCTTACCCTTTGTAGTTTAGAGTATCACTTGTATTCAAAAAAAATCCAACGAGGATCTTTGTTGTAAACTTTCTTTTGTTTGTTTTAAAAGAACATTCATGAGCTTGGTGAAACATGTCTGATTTGATGCTAATTAAATAAAGTTTGGGTTTGGGTTTGAAGTTCTGGCTCAATCAAAATTAATTAAGTTTGGGTTGAGACCAAAGGCCCCAAAAACAAAGGAAACAAACCCATGAAAGATCCTTGGGGATGGAAGGTCCCAGAGGCCATACAAGCATTTCTTGACCCAACCCAACTGACTAGAAAATTATGTGAATGGGATTTTATGGATAGAAAATTAATCCAAGTACAAAATTAATGCTCTCTTTGACCCACAATAGAAAAATAGAAAGGAACAAAATACTTATGTTTTTTTAAAAATAAAAAAAGGACTTGGTTCAAAACTAAACTCCAGCAGCAATGCATTGACTAGGGTTCATAAGAATTTAGACAGTTGGGATGAACTTCCCCAGAAACGCGCACGATATCAATATTATATAAGTAAACGAGTGAGTTTAATTAAACACATTAAAATCTTGCAGCTCTCAAATTACTGAAGTCGTTTTTTTTAATTAAAAAAACACCAAGTATTTCAGTCAAGTCTGATCATCTGCGGAATTCCTCTGGGGAAAAAATAACTTAAAGCTTGACTGTGACTTAGTCCAATAACAAAAGAAAACAATAAAGAAAAAAAGGAACCAAGTTGGTATTTTGGGGTTGACCTTGCTCCAAGATTTAAATACCAAAAGGGAAAAGATCTCTCTACAGAAAATGGTTTGGTAGCAGCAGATGCAATCATGTAATGCATGAGATGTGGGAGACGAAGTCTCTGCTTCGTAGGTGAGTCTTACACACAGACATACACATGTAGTATTAATTTAATTTTTACAACAGATGCTAGGGCTAATTTATTGGGACAATCTCAACATCATCCTTCTATTTAGATGTTAAATTTCCGCTTTTTTTCCTTGTGGTTTGGAAATTTTGGTTTGAAAACAATAAAGTTTGTAATTTTCTTTTGTCTTCAACAACAATAAAGTTTGTTTTGGGAAATTAACTTGACATCTCAAATTAATTAGACTTTGACTATATGAATGGTATTGGCACATGGTGGGTCCTAAAATTTTGGAGACTATAGTCGAACGAATAAAATGTGACTCTCGACCGTCCATGATGTAGTAAGCGGTCATCTTACTTGTATATGCCAAGTGTTATTTCTCTTTTAGCAACATAAAATTCATATGTTGTTGGACTTTGAATTTGAACTATTCCATTAGCAATGCGTACATATGTGGGAATTTAAGTATACAACGTTATAAAATTCAACTTTTATTCCTTACCTTCAAAGAAGCTGCCAAGTCGATGTAGATTTAGATAAATATATATATATATATATATATATATATATATATATATATATATATATATGTGTGTGTGTGTATGTGAACAGAACAACAAAATAAGTTGTGTTTGTTTATAAAGCTTTAGGTGTATCTTGGGTAGTGACGGTAAGGTCAGGATCAAATGGGAAGGGGACAGAGTGAGAACATGAGAAGTGAGAAACAAACAAAGAGTGCTCAATAATCTTGAGAACACATGAAATGCTTGACTTTGAATTCAAAGTCAACACACTTTCTATCTTCTTACATGGAATTAGGAAAGTAAACGAGGCAAATATGCTTTTTATCTTTTCTTTTATACATGCATGAAATTCAAGCCTGATGAGTCACGACTGCCACGTACTGTGGGCCTGCCTGGTTCTAGAAAGTGAGTTAAAGAGACGACACCATTAACAATTTACTCAATACATACAAAAACAATCGACTAAGCTCTTTGAATTCTTGTATCCATTAAAGGAAAACAACAAAATGCTTCAAGTCTACTTGTTATGATCTTGTTTTTTTGTGCTTGTATTTTGCTTCCCACCAAATAATAATATGTTTTTGGGGTCCTCCAAGTTAATAAATATTCTTCATATCCTCTCTATTCTTACGATAAGATAAAACTCTATAAATATTGAAAATAAACGCTCTTTTTAGTACTTAGAAAAGTCTCGAAAGATAGAGGCTTATAACTCTATAGTACTTAGTAGAAAGTATGAGACCATTTACTTCAACTTTTTAAAAGGTTAGAATTCGGACATCCTTCTTTAATTTCTACAAAAAGAAAAAAATCTCAAAGATTAGTGATTATCTTCATATCATTTCAGCTTTTCGGCTGGTTCGTGTACGTCATATTGCTATTGGGATGGATCCATTTACAATATGTGTCCTAAGTGTGCCTTCTTTCTATTGATCTGATAAAATTTTATCCCCTTTTTATCAAAAGCAAATGAAGAATTGTAGTTCTACCTTTTAAGGTAAGTATAAATTGAAATACTCTCAAGCACTACTAGAATTATAAGTCCCCACAAGATAGAGTGAGCTTAGAGCATCTCCAATGGGGGGTGTAAAGCTAAGTGTATGCTAAATATACACACTTTGTTGTCAGAATCACATGCAATGGGCATGTGTAAATGGTTGTAAAAATACATCACAGTCGTGAAGATGCAAAATTAGATGCACATGTTCAACCTTTTTTACCTCCTTTATAGGCCGGACCCACAGAAGAAAAAGGGAAAGCGAAGGTTAGAATCACTCTTCAGACGTCATACAAAATTATGTTGAGGGCCCCACTTGACGTCAACACACCAAGTGGTGCACTACAATCCCCAATAGCTCTATGATCAATGGTTGAGATAGATTGGAATCCAAAATGGAAGGCCCAGATTTCATGCAATTTGTATTGCACTTCCAATGGTATGAAATATTATAAAAAATACCTAAAAATGTTTAAAATAAATTATAAATTTATACATAGATATTTTTATGTTAGTCATATGTTCTTCAAATTTAAATTTTTTTTAGGTCTATTTATTTGAAAAAATAAAATAAATTTAACACACACAAAATTAATTTTAAAAAGTTAAAGCACAAAAATGAATTATCACAAACAAATCAAATATACATCTTTGGATTTACATCCTTTCCCATTGGAGCAAAAAAAGCATTTACACCCCCGAAAATACACCCTCCCACTAGTGATGCTCTTAGATATTTAAAAAAATAAAATATTATTGCCAAATTTAGATTTAAAGTCATTGAAATTGTTTGGAAGTTTACAATAAAGTTGAAAGTGATGTTTTGCAGTTTTTGAATATGCTTGACCACCTCAGTCTCGCTTTAAACTTGGAGAATTTCTCTGACTGTTCTTAAAAGGTCTCAAAGGAGGGTGGGAGGGACAACATTCTCAACAGGAGTCTTAGATACAAATTAATTAATTGTACTAAAAATCAATTAAGAAAATAATTAAGACGACCTCATCTCATCATCTTAATTAATCTCCTATTTCTCGAGACCTTAATTACGAGTGAGGACTTCCGACCAAAAAAAAAATTACGTGTGAGGACCACGTAAGTATATGTAATTAAAAACGGGGGTCCCACTCCCAGTAATTAGTCATAGTCGTCCCCAGAAAATAAAGAGAAAAGCTTGGTGTTGGTTCCGTCTCATTTCTTGAGAGAGAAAGGTTCTTCATTGACCGCATCAAGTACGTATATGCGCCAAACGTGATTCAAACCCCACGTACGAACAGGAATACAAATCCATTTCACATGTGGTGTGAAACCTCTTACTAATACTAAGTTGCTTCCATCGTCACGCTACTACTAATTAAATCTCTGTCCTTATTGTTGCCACATACATGTTGCGTATACTTTAATACTAAGTTGCTTCCATCGTCAAGAAATGTTGCAGATACTAATTAATAGGAGATGAATTTAATGGCGTAATTCGATAACCTTATTATATTTCGAATTCGTTAATTCCTTAAGTTAACGGAATAAATTTGAATCTTGCCTAATTTGATCCGATCCCATTTGATATAACATAATTTTCATTTTATTTTATTTTTACTTACTTAATATATATATATATATATATATATATATATATATATATATATATATGTGCATATGTAACAATCTTGTGAATTCTTTGAAAATAAATAAAATTATTTTTCAATTATTTGTATATATGACATAAAAGAATTCGAATCGGATTATCATATTCGGTATCAGATAATTCAACAAATCGGAGATGGATCTAGTTGTTAATGATCCATCGGATTTTCAGATCGGATCGATCTGAATTTTTATTAAAAAAAATCAAGTCAAGTATGATTTCAGATGCTCCGCTCTATGTCCAATTCATTTACAGGCCTACTTCGCACCCCTAGTTTTTTGACCTCCCTCCTCTACTTTATAGTATATAATATATAATATTATATACACTTAATAATAGACAATTTGTACTTTAAGTTAATAGCCCTTCTAAAATAAATTAGACATAATTAATTAAGTTTCAAATATTTAACCTTAATATGTAAGTTTTAAATCATATATATTTTATATACTTTATTTTTTATTTTGGTCTCCAATCTTACAATTCTAGCTTGGCCACGCCTTGCATCACTCTATTAATTGAAATTGATGTGTGAATCTATACTATGAGTGGGGCCATGAATCACGATATTCTTGTCATGAATTTGTGGCCGATTTTCTTTCTCTATTTTGTCCAAAATTACTATTGGTTTATCGGTGGTTTGAATTTTTTTGGCCATGAATCGGATTGGTCTGAATTTGTTTTAAATAAAATCGAGTCAGGTATGATTTCAGATGCTCCGATCCATTTACAAGCCTAGTTTTTTGACCTCCCTCCTCTACTATATAGTAAATATAATATATAATACAATTTGTAATTTAAGTTAATAGCCCCTCTAAAATAAATTAGACATAATTAATTAAATTTAAAATATTTAACCCTAACATATAAGTTTTAAATAATATATATTTTATTTTTTATTTCGGTCTCCAATCCTACAATTCTAGCTTTAGCCACACCTAGCATGATTCTGTTAATTGAATCTGTACTATGAGTGGACTTATTTGGCCTCATGAATTTGTGGCTGGTTTTCTTTCTCTATTTTGTCCAAAATTAGTATTGCTTTACTGGCGCCATCCTTGGCCACACAATTCGTACATAGGTTGCCAAATTATTCGGGTTGACTTGAATTGATATGAGCCAAATTTAATTCACGGCTCCATGAGAAGCGTTTTCTGGTGCATGTCACACATGGTGTGAGGTGCATGTTAGGGTACGAAGGAAGCTGCTGGCAAGCATCGAAAGCAGGGCCTGTTTCCTTGAAGCTGGCTATATGCACTCGTGTCTGTTTACTACAAATATAGTTATATGGAGTCAAGTCAGTCTTTATTCATATGAAAAATAATAATAATAATAATAAAGAAATATGGACTCCAATGAATCTTCTCTCTTATTAAGGTTGGGGGCCCCATTTTGAAACACTGACCACTTTGTTTACGTGTAAATACTATACGCTGATTCAAATGGGATTGTGGGTCCCCAAACCTGAAAAATATACATATTATTATCAATACTCTATTGCGTGCGACACGTTTTTGGGGACGATATAAATAAGTGAGAGTTCAACTTCCGGTAGGACCTGAAAACAAACTACTCTTCTTCTCTACTCAGACTTCACAAGAGAAGAGCAAAGAGAAACTAGGAAAAATGGTTAGAACTCCTTGCCGTGATGAGAATGGGATGAAGAAAGGTACATGGACACCGGAGGAAGACAGCAAGCTCATAGCTTATGTCACTAGGTATGGCTGCTGGAATTGGCGCCAACTTCCCAGGTTTGCAGGTGAGAGAGACATGAATTATTAAGTGGATGATAATCATGATCACTTCTAATTGATTTTTAAAGTTCCTCAATCATTTATTGATTCATTCTTAGCCTAATTAATTTGGTTTTACTTTGAGATTAGGTCTGTCGAGGTGTGGGAAGAGCTGTAGACTGCGGTGGATGAATTATTTGAGGCCAAACATCAAGAGAGGAAACTACAGCCAAGAAGAAGAGGAAACTATCATCAAATTACACCAGCAGTTGGGCAATAGGTATGTAATTCGTGCTAATAAATTTATGCTTCTTTCTCTGATATCATATGGCCAAGAAGATCACATGAAATCTCATGCTTTTTTTTCTTGTAATTTGCAGATGGTCTGCTATAGCGGCCGAGCTACCAGGAAGAACAGACAATGAGATAAAAAATCACTGGCATACAAACCTGAAGAAACGCATGAACAATAAACACCACAACCCATCATCTTCATCATCTTCATCATCATCATCATCATCATCATCAGTCACACAAACTGATGATCAAGAAACACCCAATTGCTCAGGCCTTGTGGAGCTAACCGTCGATCAGCTAACTAAGAATGCTGCAATTTCTCCAAATGCAGATGAAACAGCTGATCATCTTCAAGTGCCCCAAACTGATCATGATCATCTTGATAATATCTTCCAACTGTCGTCGCCGCAACCCTCCTCGAGTGAAGTCTCGTCCTTGACCACAGACAATGCCGCGGTTGCTTTAAGCAGCATGAATAATGATAATTGGGTTAATTATGTGGAAGAGGACAATGTTATTAGTTCCATGGAAGCATATGCAGATGTTCAGTTCGGCGATGATTTCTGGACCGAGCCATTTTTGGCTGATACCTCCTACATCCCATGTGGTCTTTTGACTCCCTCCATGGATTCCGAGTTTTTCTATCCACTGTTTGATTGAGATTTCTTGTAACACACAACATGAAATCAGCTTATCTGATTTCAAATTTTATGCTTGGAGGTCTTTTGGAATGGAAATGCATGCATTTTATTACGTTTTTCTGGTTTAAATATCTCAAATCACACACATATATATATATATAAGTTTCCTGAAAATAAAATATAAAATATAGTTCATAATATAAATCAAACAGTAACATTCCTTTGATGTTAGGGTGTGTAGAGCTAAGAGTTCCATATATGATAATATCCTGTGAGATTTTGAGAGTTAATCGCATAGATAATTAACCAATCACATCATATATATTTTTTTATAGCCTCAGTAATTTCATTAATAAAAGGGCATTACAAGAATATAGCCCCACAAAGGGCAAACAATAAACATAAATATTGCAAGACAATGAGCAAAAACAATTTTACGTCTTGAAGACCCAGCTCACTAGGAATTGAAAAAGGATCCATAAAGCCATTGCATTCGATGTTGTGTAAGAAGATCATATGAGAGATAGAACTCTCTACTAGTTTGGGAGTTGGGGATAGAGAATACCTACAAGTGGAAAAGCAAATCCCGCTCAACTTTCATCAAGACATATGGTCACAATGTCTCCCAAACACCCCTAAACCCAAAGCACCAATTAATAGTATATCCACAAGTATGGGGAGAGGTAATCTGGTTTATTCGTATGATGGGATGATTTTATTAGGAAGAAAGAGAGAAGGAGGATAGAAGGAGAGAGTACAATCAAAACATCCCAAATAATATAATGTGGTTGCTCAACCATATACAAATCTCAGTTATATATAGGGAAAATCATACTAGATGATGAGCAACTCTATTGGCATAATTAAGGATCATTATTGTTGATTAAGCCAAGGACTCTTAGAGCCATTAATTGGCTCATTATTATTTAATTTGTACCAATTGTCAATTATAATTCAAATGATTATTTATTTATTGTTATTATGTGTTTTGCTTTTTTTTTTTTTTTTAAATATAAATTATAAAAACAAATTATAAGGATATTTACAATGAGAAAATCCACACATAATGAAGCTATACTACCATAAGATACCTCCTCCAATCAAATGGAGAAAATCTACCACTAAACAAAATGCTAGTGAATATAATATGTAACCAATCAGGGAAAAGAAATTAGCACTCGAATCTAAACATACGCAATTGTACTTGTGTATGTATTAAATCTGATTCGAGATAAAATTAACACGACATGAAATGACATGAACATAATTCAGTACATATTGTGTTGAGTGCGCAAATCAAAATGATAAAATTAAGTACAAGATCATTTCATATGATTAGGGCTTTTCCGCATTGGACAATTTTATCCTCTCAAGTCCTCGGTTAATAGTTAATGGGTTAATGGTTAATAATAGCGTTTGGCTTTCAGTGCGCTGTTATATTTGCGACTTGTCGTATATGTCGATTACCTTGTCAAACACTTGTCGTATCCTATCACCAATTGATGGCATAGAAATTATCAATTTATCAGGGAGGAAAATATTATTTTGACTGAGAATAGTAATAGTTTTAACCTTATATGTAGCCGCCATAATTGATTATTTTTAATCACATGATTTAATCAATGTTCATGTTATATAATCCACGTGATTCATATGCCTCCAAGTCTATTGCCTTTTGCTTTGAGCGAAATCCTCTCCTCCTAATTGCTTAGCAGCCTTGTTTGTTTTTTTGTTTTGTTTTTTTTAAATTGGCAAGGGCTATCCTTTTTTCACCAAATAAAAAATAAAAAGTCCTTTAACATTAGACTCAATAAAATCCCTCACAAGTCCTTCAACTCAAAATTACAGACGCAGTAAATAATGATAAGAGGTTTTCAAAAACAGAATAATATGTTAACCTAATCCTATTCTTCTTGTGTTTACAACTAATATATATGTGAAATTTAATTATTTATTTTCAATGACAAAAAATTCAATTCTCTTAATGATCGCAGGCCACAACTTGAATAGAAACACTTCGAATTATATTTGTCGAGCATACATTCATTTTGATAATATGTATATTTTTATTATATTTAATATGTATTTGTCTTATAATAAAGTTTAATGAAAACTAGTCAATCGAAAAAAAAAAAATTAGAATTTAAGCTAAAAAATATAACTAGCCCACCCATCAAAATATATCTGATTCCACCCATAAGCTTATCTTTGCGGATATGGTCGTCCAACTAAAAAAGAAAAAGGGGTTAAAGACTAATCGAAAGAAAAAGGAATCAAAGACTGACCCAAAAAGATAAAAGGAGTAATAAATTAATAAACATAAAAACGTATTAACCAGAGTCATTTATTTATTTTGTTTTAAGTACGAAATTACATTGTAAAATACAATTAAATTTTTTTGTAGTGTTGAGCAGACGTATTATTTACTTTGAAACAAGTGAAATTTTTGTACAAAATTTGTTTATAACAATTAATTGTACCAAAAAAACAATTAATTAAACACTTTGTATAATTAATATCTACTAACATAAAGCCTTTTTATATAAAGAATTGTTATGAGCTATGATAGAACAACAAATTTCCATTGACCTGTGCTACACGTGCTTCAATTCAAACCGAGTTATTCAAATTTCAAGTCAATGGAGTGTGAAATGAAACCACGTTATCTTTTCGGAGAAACAAACGTACTAATATTATAATTAAAATTAACGATCGCTAAACAAAACCGACAATTTTGATATCGTAAAATTAGTGTTTCTAGGTCCAACCATTGATGACATCGCCTCTTCTACGTCACTTGCTGTCGAAATATGTATACAGTCCTTTCATGGAAGCATCATACTCATCATCACAACATGTGATGTCATCTTCCTCAAATTAATATTTTATGAATTATTTATTTCACCTTCCATGGTTATTTAATTAATTAGTTAATTATGGAAACATTTACAAGGGACAAGAATCAAGATAAGATGCTCCCCATGTTGCCTATCATATCATGGATCCATCCATGAAACCTTTGTATATGCTATTTATATATATAGAGTGTGAAAAGAGGCTTGAGATTGAGAAATCATTTGAAATTGGTCATACATAGGAAATGGTTTCGTGACACATGATTGAAGATGGGGAAAATAAAAAAACCCTTCATCTCCCTTGAATTTCATTTTCCCTTCCCATAAAAAACCAAGGCCAGCATTAAATGCATGTTTTTCATGATTAATTTGTCCCCATTAACAATTTAAAATTATAATTTTATCCAACAACAAAGACTGTTGGTATTATATTTTGTACTTTATTTATTTCATATTTCTAACAAGGGTTTAATTGGAAAATTGAAAAAAAAAATTTGATTTTCATACATATACAAACCAAATATTGGAAATGAAATAAAGTGGTATTTCTTAGTTACTTTTTCAGCATTACCAAACATGATAAATGAATCTTCAATTTTCCCATCCCTTAGGAGACAACTTGGGAAATGATTTCCCATCCAATCATTTTCGCAAACTAAAGGGTCAAAGAATTTCAATTGAGAGATCCACTTATTTGAGCGATATCTTTAAGAGATCAACTCATATTATATTTCAATTATTCGAACCGTTTATTTTTTTTAATCAATCCACTTTGAAAAATGAAAATTTATCTAGCCTAATTTACTTGAGACAGACTTTTCAAAGTAAATTTTAACTAGGCATTTTATAAACTTACATATAACAATTTCAGAAAATCGTCTCATGAATGAAACGATGATTTTACTTTTTAAGTTTTGGTCATAGTCGGTCTTCCCATGACGCAGATGTATCCATGATGAAATCAACAGTCTCCATAAGAATGAAAAAATAATTATTATAATTCTAGACAACCACCAAGAAAAGCACTTGTAATAATGAAGTTAGAGAAAATAAACAAAAAAATATGTGGCCAAATCGTAGTGCTGCACTTTTCCTATTGAATTGGCCCTTCCTTCCCGTTTCATGTGACACTTTTTGTCCACTCTCATCGTGATCCTATTTTTTTTATATAATCAATTGAAAACATTTTCACTGCATCTTCTATATATAGGGCCGCTCTTTACGCTTAAAATACGCACGCATATTATATCAAAAGATGCATCTTCGAAGCCCTTTTGTTTTTCTTTCTTTAATTTACCCTCATAGTAAAAATGATGCAATTATTGAGTTGGAAAATTTGGTCACATCAATCCCTGATATATTGATAAGCATGAGGCATTTTGATTTTGGAGTGTATAAATATGCCAGAGTGTCATTTTGATCACCTAAAACAAACTTGACTTGAGAGAGAGAGAGAGAGAGAGAGAGAGAGAGAGAGAGAGAGAGATGGTAAGAGCCCCATTCTACGACAAAAGTGGAGTGAAGAAGGGGGCATGGAGTCCTGAAGAAGACAACACGTTAAGAGCCTATATTGAAGAACATGGCCATTTGAACTGGCGTTCGCTTCCCAAATTTGCCGGTGCGTAAGTTTGCAGATAATTTTCTCAATTCCAATATTGTTTTGAATCATAAGAACACATAAAGCAACACATATAATTGCAGCCTGGTTTTGCATATGATCACAGGTATATCTAGGTGTGGCAAAAGTTGCAGACTGAGATGGACCAACTACCTTCGACCGGGTGTAAAACGGGGAAATTACACTCAAGAAGAAGACGATTTGATCCTCAAATTGCATGAAGAATTTGGAAACAAGTATGGCTTAGATATATATTTCCTCTTCAATTCATGACTTTGAAACCCACTAGCTACAATATAGGTAGCTAGTGTACTTCTACAACTATAATATTCTATTGGAACATAAATTAAAGGTCTTATGAGTAAAGTCTTACGAATTTTTGTCCTTTGCAGATGGTCACAGATTGCTGCAAAATTACCTGGAAGAACAGACAATGAAATCAAAAATCATTGGCACACCCGCATTAAGAATCTCACAAAGCAAAATCCAACATCATCTCAATTAGCCAAAGAGCAGCCTTGTAAGCACGAGTCTTCCCCAACTGTAACTAGCCAAAACACAGAATTAGGAGCTCAAAGTGGTCCAAAATTTGATGCTTCTCTTCACCAAATTTTGGAGAGCTCTCCCTTGTCCCCCGAAACATTTTCCAGTGACTCCTCCTCCCTGAGCTCCAATCAGGCATCTGCATCTACTACTATGAGTTGGTTTAATGAATCGAGCGGAGATTTTTGGACCGAACCATTTCAATTGAAGGTCCAAAGTAACTATCCAGTTAACTACTTGAGGGAGGAGGAAGTTTTATCATCACCATCCTTAACGTTCTATGATATAGGGGACATGGACATGGATTTGTTCTTCCAGGTGATGCCAACATGGCAAGAGAATATTGATTAAATTAGGGTAACAATGCAAATGCATAATTAGCGCTTGTGGAATAAAAATTCTCAGCACCTTCAGTATAAATGTAGATCATGCAATAAAACTTCTTTGCCAACACTAAAAACGCTTCGAATTTTGGGCTAGCTTGTTATTAAGCTTATCCTTCTGATCACAAGTTGACCAAAATTACTTGCACTTGCATGAATAATTGTTGATTGTTATGAGTGAGAAAGAGACATGGCATGTTTACTGTTTGCTACTAGCTAGTCTGCTCATGCATAGTCTAAATAAAATACAATATATAATGTGTGGTTTCATTACTAATATCACTCGGTTTTTGGTTATAAAACTTCACACTTACTGGTTTATGTAAATGATAAGCTGTAGGCAATATCGGTGCTGCTAGTAGCGGGTCGCTCACATATTTTTCTGAAATTTAACGTGGAGTGGAGAAATCATAAAGAACGTTTTAGTAGATCAATAAACTAACAGACAGAAATTAGTAAATCAAACTTAGACCGTAAAATCTAAATGTGAATTTGAATGATCATGGGACAAAAAGTAAAACGCACGTATGTAGAAACTATTTCGATTGTAACTTTAAAAAGCAAATTAATATTTTTTACCAGCTTTTTATTTTTTTAAACACCAAGGGGAATCTAGCCTCGGATGCGCACATCTTTCTACTCTTTGTCAATAGATTGATACCCAGATATAGTGTGAATAAAGGATTGCATGATGTTGATAGCATATATATTGGTGTAAAACTATCTCTTTTGTTTTAGGTGAGACCCAAGGGTATCCACCGCCGACAGCAGTGACTAATCCCTTTCGCCGCGGGAGCTCTCCCAATGGAGGTAAACGGCTGGCCATGAAATGCGCTCCATTCCCATGGACGAGGATCGAACCCCCAACTTCATGGTTAAGGAATGAGGTGAGCTACCACCACACCATATCTCATGGTTTAAAACTATCTCTTTCAAGTGTTCTAGAATAAATTATATTTTTAATTGATCTGCCACCTCATGAAGAATCAGAAGAAAGCAGACAAAACATGCATCATGCGCAATGGTAGAAAGCTTAATTTGAACTTTCAAGCAACTTCAGAGAACTCACTGTAGATAGATGTAATGGTGGGGCCTATTTGGGGTCCGTTTGCTTTTGACGGCAAACTTTTTGCTGTAACAAGAAACGCGAGTGGGAACAGAGGTGTTGCATGTTTGTCAAGAAACGGATCAATTAAAGAAGAGAGCTTTGAACTATACTAACCCTCTCAGTTAGAATTTTATGCCTCTCACAGAATATACTCACAAATACATACTAAAATATTAAAAATTATATTGTCTATTCATTACAATTATAATTGTCCTCGACGAGTTTTCATATTTTATAATCGTTTTGCATAACAACCTTGTTGCATATAAATTAATTAAAAGACGCATTAAAATAAATAAAATCAAATTTTCACAAACTGAAAAAAATCATATGTAGAGAGAAAACCATTGAAGATAAGAGAAAGATTAACAAATTTTAATTAAATGAATCAACCTAATTAAAACTTGATAATATAAAGTTTGAGAGAAAAACTCACCAGCGTTGTCCGTAGAAAAAAACTCATTAGCGATTTTTGTAATAAAAAAAAAGTAATATAATAACAAACCTTTTGGGAATGGGTTTGCAACAACGAGGCATAGTCGTGGAGGACACATGTGATTTAGCTGGGTAGGGCACCATGTGGTACAATAAATATATTAATTAATTAATTAATATAGGTTATTTAATAACATCACAATACTTTTTTTATAATAAAAACTGAGTGGATGCCTAGGATTGCACTTATCCCAATGTGTCGTAGCCCCGGACCCCTCCGTCATTTCAGTCGATCAACTATTGAAAGAGACCGAACTTCAAATTTCCTCTACTGATTGCAGGGTTTTTAACTATAGACGTCCCTCAACTTTGCCTCCAGTTGTAATTGGGTCCTCAAACTTTTTGTTAAGGCAATTACATCCGTTAACTCGACAAATAGTTCCAATTGGGTCTAACCATCCAACTCTGCCAATTTGTCCATCAAAATGAGGGGGTAAAAGCGTACTTTTGGGTTCTTCTTCCAGCATCGATCCCAACTCCACCTTCTTCTTCCATCATCGACCCAACAACCCTACCTCAAGAATCTGACTATTTTGGAAAGCCACCTTCTTCTTCCATCATCAAACCAACAACCCCACCTTAAGAATCTGACTATTTTGGAAAACCATTTATTAGAGGAGACTTTGTGCAGAAAATTCCAACGTTCCGGAAATTCAGAAAGACAAAGAAAAAAAAAGCAGTGAGAAAGAGAAACTTACCCTACCCAACAATTCTCCTCTTCAGGGAAACTTCTCAATTCCATAATCTCTTAGCCTCCTCCTGTGGTTTTCACCTTTTCTTTTGCTTTCATTTGTGTTCAGGGTATACTAGTGATTTTGTTGGCGAGATATATCCTATTCTATTTGGGTTTCATTTATTTTTCCTTTTGTATAGATATTATGTAATTAGGATTCCTCTTATTTCCTAATTCAACCCTACTAGGATTTGTAATCTTGTATTATAAATACCTCATTTCGGAGAATGAAATAAGATCTGAAAATATTCTACCATATTGTTTGACTTGGTATCAGAGCCAGGTTTTTGGTGACCTGTGTGTGTTGTGCCCACCCGTGTTCTACTGTGTGCCCTAATTTCTTTTAGGGTTCTTGTGCCTGTACCTGTGCTGTGTTTGTGCTTTGTGTTGTGTTTGTTTCCACTACTATCATGTGTGATGATTCCAAGGTTGTGGTTGGTACTAGTGTGTCTACACCGAAGGAGGCACATTCGCCGCGTGATTACTCTACCCAGATTACTTCTAACAAATTGGATGGCTCCAATTATGCCTCTTGGTCTCGTGGTGCGCGTATTACAATTACTAGTCGTCGTATGGCAAGTTGGATCAATGGGAAGAAGCCTGCTCCGTCTCTAGAGTCCGATGCCTATGCCGAATGGGAAGAAGATAATTGTCTGGTGCAGTCATGGCTTCTCAATTCCATGACTAAACCAGTTCGTGCCTTGTCTGAACATGGTGATACTGCTTTTGATATCTGGGAGGCTGCTCGGAAGACCTATACTGTGACTCAGAATAGCTCTCGTTTGTTTCAACTACGACGGCAGTCCATACTTACAGGTCAGAATGGTGAATCTGTAAAAGTGTTCTATGAAAAACTCCATGCTATCTGGCAAGAGATTGATTGTCTGCGTCCGCATGAGTTTAGCTGTTCTACTGATGGGGCTCGTCGTTTGAAAGAGATTGAAGCCGATCGAGTTTATAATTTTCTTGGCGGACTTGATCCACCTTATGATGGTGTCCATAGCCGTATTCTTGCTCTTAGTCCTGTCCCGCCTCCTCTCGAAGCCTATGCTATGGTTATGGAGGAAGACACCCGTCAGTCCGCTATGCTTGGAGGAGGATCGCTGGCTCTCAAAGTTGACCCAGCCCGTCAACGACCGGTCGCCCAGCACGACGCGACCGGTCGCTCTCCGTCCAGAAAATTTGGTTCTTCTACTGGGTCTCGTCCTTCTGGCTCTACTCCTAGCTCTCTTAAAGGACCGCCTAAATGTCGCCATTGTAATGGGAATCATTACTCTGAGAAGTGTTTTAAGGAGCATGGTTACCCTGATTGGTTTGCTGACTACAAAGCTCGTATGTATGGCCCCAAGGCCACTTACACTGTGACTCCTAATGAGGCCCGTCCTCCGGCTCCATCTGCAAATCTGTGTGCTTCCGATACTATGCCAGGTATGGGTTCTACTACTTGGATAATTGACATTGGTGCTTCTGATCATATGACTTATAATGATAAAATGTTTGATGAGTTGTCGCATAACCCTCGTAACCCCTATATTACTAGTGCTAATGGTTTACCTTCCCCAGTTACTGGTGAAGGTACCATCCATCTCACTCCTTCTTTACCTCTATCTCATGCACTCCTGGTCCCCAATATTCATTGCAATTTGTTATCTGTTGGGCGTTTACTTGATACACTTAACGCGTCTGCTACCTTCTATTCTACCCATTGTTTTTTTCAGGATCTCAGAACTCACGAGAAGATTGGGCATGGTAAACGGATAGGGGGGTTGTATTACTTACAGTTGCCGGCAGCAGCAGTTCGTGGTTGTGTCGCTAATAAAGCTCCGAGTGGCAGTGTCAAAGACAAGCAACAACTTTGGTTATGGCATCGTCGCTTAGGACATCCGTCGTTTGGTTATCTTAGACATTTGTTTCCTTCGTTATTTAGTTCGTGTGATGAGTCTAGTTTCAAATGTGAGACTTGTGTAATGGCCAAGAGCCACCGTACTGTTTTTCCCTTAAGTAATAATAAAGCTGCTTTGCCTTTTGAGTTAGTACATTCTGATGTCTGGGGTTCCGCTCGTATGACTTCTCATGGTTTCCGTTGGTTTGTTACGTTTATTGATGACCGCACTCGGTTAACATGAATGTATTTGATGAAGAATAAACATGATGTTGCCTCTATTCTTCCTAACTTTTGTGCCATGGTGTCTACTCAGTTTCATGCTCGTGTATTTCGGACTGATAATGGCGGTGAATATGTGAATCATACATTGACCCAATTCTTTCGTGATCAAGGTATCATTCACCAAACTACTACTCCATTCACACCTCAACAGAATGGTGTGTCTGAAAGGAAGAATCGTCAGTTACTTGAAGTTGCTCGCTCTCTGATGTTGGATATGTCTGTTCCTCATCATCTTTGGGGACATGGTGTCTTGGCCGCCGCCTACTTGATTAACCGTACTCATAGTCGGGTTCTTGATTTCAAGACCCCACTTGATGTGTTGTGTGCTCATACTCCTTCGGTTTCGATCTCTAAGTTACCTCCGAAGGTGTTTGGGTGTGTTGTGTATGTTCATATCTACTCCCATCAACGGAGTAAACTTGATCCTTGTGCTCTCCGTTGCGTCTTCATTGGTTATTCTACTACTCAGAAGGGTTATAAGCATGGTCTTAAATATCGGAGGTATCAGAAGTATCGGAAGTCAAAAAACACGGAAATATCGCAGGAAATATCGGGATATTATCGGTATCGGAAAAAATTGAATAAAAACCACGGAAATTGTAAGAAAAACTTGGAAATTTTTATTGAAACTTTGTAGGATGTTTATTTAGTCAATTATCTATTAGTTTATCACAAAAAATTGGAAGGAAATGCATTGCATGATGGATTTAATTGATTTAAGTTGATTATATAGCGAGCTGGCAAACACCGTAAGTGTAGAAATATGTAGTCATTAATGAAAGAAGATTAAACACACCATAATCATTTATATATAATGAATTACTACAATATTTTACACTTTATACATTGCATGGTAAGATACATGAGTGACTTAGTACCACATAGAGTTCCTATGAGGTTCAAAATTTTCACTATCTTCATCATCTCTATGTGTAGAGTAAGTATATTTTGAAGAGTAGTCATCAAATGATAAATCCCCAAAATAGTTTTCCATGTAATTGTTAACATACCACCCATATGGATCCGAGATTGGTTGACGTTGTCCATAAGCAAAATCATTTGAAGATTGAGTCTCGGATTCTTTCCATGTGTCACTTGATTCCATCCCAACAGGAATGGGATATGAAGGGTAGGGAAATGGTTGGTTATGAGTATAACCATAGTTACTACTTCCTACTCCAACAGAGTCCGAAGTTATAGATAACGAGTCATCTTCTTGACTTGACAATGTCCCCTCGCCTCTTTCTCTACGAGTATAGTTCTTCCCTATGGCACCAATTCCTGGTCCTGCCCGCCTACTGCCATGGTAGGGTAAGTAAAAGCAGGTGAGTGGTTGAATGGTAGGGTAAGTAATGTAAGTTGAAAAAACGTTGGTGAGTTTTAT
This sequence comes from Prunus avium, assembly GCF_965620075.1. NCBI lineage: Eukaryota > Viridiplantae > Streptophyta > Magnoliopsida > Rosales > Rosaceae > Prunus > Prunus avium. The sequence continues at coordinate 35,084,736 of NC_142286.1, forward strand.
ATTTTATCCATTTTATAAACCAAGCCAGGAATCCAAAGCTAAGTTTTATATTTTATCCATTTTGTAAAAGCATGTGAGCATTCTGTCGGCTAGACATGCTTTGTTTATTAGCTCAATGAGCTACTTTTGTATTACTCTAGGAGACATGCTTTCCGTAGAGTACCCAAATCAGTTCAATGAGCTACTTCAGTTCTCTACATTTTTTGAGTTTCATATCGGGATATTATCGATAATATCTCGATATATTGACCAAATCATTTATAAAAGTGTTGAAAATATCTTTCCGATATTATCGGGATAATATCGGGATAATATCGATATATTGACGATAACTATATGGTTAGTTGTTAAAATATCGGACCCCCAAAAATCAGATATTATCGGGATAATATCGGGGATATTATCGATATTTAAGACCATGGTTATAAGTGTTATCACCCGCCTACTCAGAAGGTACATGTCACTTTGGATGTCACATTTTATGAAGAAGTATCCTATTATGTTTCTCCCTCCTCTTCAATTCAGGGGGAGAAGTGGAGAGAATTGAAGAGTTTCGGAGTGAAAAATATGGAAGATCTTGGACCTGAAGAAGGAATTTCTGGCGCATAGGAAACGACCGGTCGTTTGGATGAAACGACCGGTCGCGAACGAATCTGTATGGATACGACCGGTAGCGAGGATAACGCGACCGGTCGCGAACGAATCTGTCTGGATACGACCGGTCGCGTGGAAGTGGGCGACTGGTCTCGAATGAATCTGCTTGAAAACGACCGGTCGCACATGGAAAACGACCGGTCGCTTCCCTCGACGAGCGACAACAGTACCGATACGAGTGACGCGACCAGTCGCCAGGAATGTCACGACCGGTCGTCGGATGATATTTTTGGATTTTTTGAGCCTCTCTCAGAATGACATAACAGTGATACTAACGACTCTCGTACAAATGAAATTGATACAAGACCCCCCCTCTGTCCTGCCATTGCCTCAATCAAGTCGTGATAATGAGGTACTTTCTAGTGATGTGCCTACCTATTCTTTGCCCCCACGTACTACCCGTGGGAAACCTAAAGTGCAATATTCTTCTGATATACATGCCAAGTCAAAATATCCCATTAACCATTATATGTCAACTCATCGTTTATCTAAGTCATATACATCATATTTGTGTCAATTATCTAGTGTATGTGTGCTAACTAAGTTGCAGGATGCTCTATCTGATCAAAACTGGGTAGATGCAATGCATGTTGAGATGTAAGCCTTGAACAAGAATGCTACTTGGGAGTTAGTTCCTTTACTAAAAGGAAAAAAGGCAGTTGAGTGCAGATGGGTGTTTACTTTGAAGCATAAGGTTGATGGTTCCATTGACCATTATAAGGCAAGATTGTTATCAAAAGGGTATACTCAGACATATGGAGTGGATTACACGGAGACTTTTGCTCCAGTAGCTAAGCTCAACACTGTACGCGTACTCTTATCCTTAGCTGCTAATCATGACTGGCCACTGTTACAATTTGATGTCAAGAATGCGTTCCTCCATGGTGACCTCAAAGAAGAAATATACATGGATCCTCCACTAGGTATCCTTGTGACCGCTAAAGAGGGTATGGTGTGCAAGCTACTGAAATCATTGTATGGATTAAAGCAGTCTCCAAGAGCTTAGTTCGGGAGGTTTGCTGCATCTATGAGGAAGTCTAGATATGTACAAAGTAATGCGGATCATACTTTATTTCTGAAGCGTCGCAGAGGTAAATTGACAGCTTTAATAATTTATGTTGATGATATGATTGTAACTGGAGATGATCAGGTAGAAATACAGAATCTTCAGAAATATCTTGCATCTGAATTTGAGATGAAATCATTAGGTGACTTGAAATACTTTCTTGGGATTGAAGTTGCCAGATCTAAGCATGGTATTTTTTTGTCCCAAAGAAAATATGTTTTGGACTTTCTTGCAGAAACTGGAATGTTGGATTGTAAACCCATTGATACTCCTAGTGAACAGAATCACAAGTTGAGGTTGTATCCTGATCAAGCTCCTACTGATAAGGAGCGCTATCAACGGCTTGTGGGAAAATTAATTTATTTGGCTCATACACGTCCAGATATTGCATATGCAGTGAGTGTAGTGAGTCAGTTTATGCACTCACCGAGTGAAGATCATATGGGTGCTGTGACACGTATTTTGAGATACCTCAAAGGGGCTCCTGGCAAGGGGTTAATGTTTTCCAAGTACAGTCATACATATGTGGAAGGGTACACAGATGCTGATTGGGCAGGTTCAGCTACAGATAGGCGCTCAACATCTGGGTATTTTATGTTTGTTGGTGGCAATCTTGTTACGTGGAGGAGCAAGAAACAAAAGGTGGTGTCTCGATCTAGTGCTGAGGCCGAGTATCAGGGAATGGCTCATGGTGTATCTGAGTTACTATGGTTGATGAGATTATTGAGAGACCTTGGTTTTGGGCCTAAGAAACCCATGGATTTATATTGTGACAATACGGCTGCGATTGCAATTGCTCATAACCCGATTCAACATGATCGTACAAAGCATGTGGAGGTTGATCGAAATTTCATTAAAGAAAAGTTGGATGCGGGGATTGTTTCCTTTCCGTTCATCCGCTCAGAGTATCAGTTAGCCGATGTTCTTACAAAAGCTGTTTCTACAAGTATCTTTCGCAACTCGCTTGACAAGTTGGACATGCGTGACGTCTTTGCTTCAACTTGAGGGGGAGTGTTGGCGAGATATATCCTATTCTATTTGGGTTTCATTTATTTTTCCTTTTGTATAGATATTATGTAATTAGGATTCCTCTTATTTCCCAATTCAACCCTACTAGGGTTTGTAACCTTGTATTATAAATACTTCCTTTCGGAGAATGAACACAGAAACCCTGTGAACACGGCAAAGGACACAAAAACCCTGTGAACACGGCAATAGATATGGCAGAACACAGAAACCCTGCGAGCACGACAATAGATAAGGCAGAACACAGAAACCCTGCGAGCACGGCAGTAGATAAGGCAGAACACAGAAACCCTGTGAGCACGGCAGTAGATAAGGTAGAAACCAAACCCTACAAAATAGGGTAAGGCAAGGCAAACACACCAGCAAAGGCATGAGCAACAATACTGGCACCAACAAGAGCAACAAGGCAGAGACATAACAGGCATCATCAACAGCAATACAAGGCATTGGCACCAGCAACAGCAGAGACAACTTCTCTTCACTCCTCTTCTCCCCCTGAAGAGAAGGGGTCGATGGAGCCATATGATCAATGATACTTGAGAAACATGCACTGACTAACACTGAGATGTAGCAGAATCAGCCATGGCAGATAGGTGGTTAAATTGCAGCGGAATAGATGAGCAGCGGTGACAATAGCAAGGTAGGCAGCGATGACGGTAGCAAGGTAGACGGCGGCGGCGGCGGCGGCGGCAAACTAGGATTATAGGGTAGTAGTCTCTAGGGTTAGGGTAGAGACAGATCAAAACACAGTAACATCATCGGCAATGACCATAACAACGGCAACAATAGCGGCAACGGTAACATCAACGACAGTAGTAGAGGTAACGACAACGACAACAGCAACAACAACAGTTCTTCCATATCAACTTTAGCTAATTCACACAGACAACTTCTCTTCACTCCTCTTCTCCCCCTGAAGAGAAGAGGTCGTCGGAGTCAAGAAATAAGCAACATCTTCATGGGAATATGTCAAGCTAATGGGGATACGTCAATAAACATATTCTTTTCACTCCCCCTCCCACCTTGAAGAGGTGGGGAGGAGAGCACTTAAATTGCAAGGAGAACGCAAACACAGGTCACAAGAAAACCTGGCTCTTATACCATGTCAAACAAAGTAGGGCAAATATTCAGATATACTCATATATATATATGCTCATATTTTATTCTTCTCCAATATGGAGGTATTTATACAAGTACAAAGAGGTGTTAACCCTAAATAAAATAGGAAATATATCTAAATTACAATAGGAAGTAAATCTCTATTACAATAGGACTAAATAATAATTGATAAGTAACCAAATTTCTAATGAAATAAGGAACCAAAGTCCTAACTAAGTAAGGACTCGCCAACAGATTTCCCCCCTAAACTTGTACCTTGGTTTCAATTGACCCCCTATTCCCTTTTTTTTTGGAAAATTAAGGATACGAACTTTTTTTTCCGCCAATTTCCCCCCTACCGTCTAAATCATCAACATTTCATCCAATTTTTAGTTAAATCATTAAAAATAAATAAATTTTTATAGAAAAAATTAAAGAAAAAAGAACAAAACAAAAACCTATCCTACCCACAGACCCCCCCCTCCCCTCTCTTTTTCTTCCCCAACATGACTACTCATTTCCCACCTGCAACTCACCCTCTTCCCCACTTGCAACTCACCCCAAGACAAATTCGCAACCCATCCCCCCTCCCCACTGTCACTACCTCCCCTTTCGCAACACACCCCCAAACCCACAACCACCCCTTTACCCATCGCAGCCTCCCTCTCTCTCTCTCAACAACTCACCCTCCTACAGCCACCACCCCACAACCATCACACACACACACACACACACACACACACACTCTCTCTCTCTCTCTCTCTCTCTCTCTCTCTCTCTCTCTCTTCCCCTCCCCCAAACCCCAGGTCCATCCTCGACACCCACAAAATCAACCACCTCGCCACAACCCCTCTGCCCCTTGTACGATTTTTTATCAAATTGATCTAGGTTTTTTTATGTGTTCAAATAAGTGCATGTGGGTTTTTTTGTTCAAATATATGGTGGAGGTTTTGGTGTTGTTGTATGAGATGTGTTTGATTTTGGGAAAGAAGGGGTTGGTATGAGGCTTATAGGAAATGGGGTTGGTAAGCAGAAATTCAGAGGATGCCATTTTCTCAACTCTTTTTTTTTTTTAATAAAAACTTTATTTCTATCATTATTGATTATTATTTCAAATTTCAAATTATTTTATCTCATTTTTATTTATTTTTAACGTATAAATTGACCACTTGCCCTCATATTTAACGGCAACTTGGATGAAATGTTGCAGATTTAGACGGTAGGGGGGTAATTGGCGAAAAAAAAAAGTAATATCCTTAATTTTCTCCAAAAAAAAAGGATAGGGGCAAATCAAAAATTAAGTACAAGTTCAATGGGTAAATCACTAGTATACCATTTGTGTTCATCTCTCTCTCTCTCTCTCTCTCTCTCTCTCTCTCTCTCTCTCTCTCTCTCTCTCTCTCTCTCGTAACCCATTCCCCCCTCCTCCTTATCCCACCCCCTCAAAACCCATATCCCAACCCAACCTGCAAAAACTTCTTTGCCGAAAACCTTGGTTTGGGTACCCCAAGGAGATGCTTTTCTTGTCAAGAAAAAGACACAAAACAGAACACTCTATTTCACATAATATACAAAACCCAAACAACTTCAATCTGTCTTGATGTCGGGACTATGGAGGGTTTCAGGGTAGAGTACGTTCTTTGGCTTTCTCTCATTGGTTTTGAGGGGGTGGGATAAGGAGGAGGGGGTATGGGTTACGGGAGAGAGGGAGAGATAGAGAGGCAGAGCTCAGAGCTCAGAGAGAGAGAGAGAGAGGGATTTGGATATTTATTTTTAAGTTTATTTATTTATTTAAATATTATTTAATTATTTTAATTTAATTATTTTTTTCACTTTTTTCAATTTTTTTTTTCTTTTTAAAATATTTTAATTAAGCTGGACCCTTTTAGCCCTCAAATTAACGGCCAAATTGACGGAAGTACTCAATTGAGACCAATGAGAGAGTTGGATGACCTAATTACCTCAAAAAAAAAAGTTCGGGTACCCAATTGCAACTTGAGGTAAAGTTCAGGAACCTCTACAATTAAAAACCCATGATTGTATCAATCAACCCTTGCTTTTTTGGTAAGGTGGAATCCTACATGTGTATTTTTTATGCTTGTATCGTGCTTATGTGAAAAATGATATCGTTATTAGTAGTATTTAGAAATTTATATAGACAAAATATTTAAATATAAATATAAATCTACTTAATTATATAGTATCACTAAAAACGCAAACAAAAATCTAGATCCCCAAAGGAAACCACTATTTTTATCAATGATCGTCAATGAAGTTTGAGTTTACGCTCTCCTCCAAATAGAAAATTAGTTGACAAGAATCTAAATGGTTGTTATTTTAGATGTAAGTTGGAATTAAAATCACTAAATATAACAACAACAAAAATTATATGTAACAATATGGAGGGAAATTCATTTTATATTTTAGTAACATTAACACCACGTAATGGTACGACGGACACACTAAAAAATTTATAAAATACAAGGCAAATAAAAAATTTGGATCCTGGAAGGGCTTGTAACTCATGTTGTAAAGAGTATTTTGTTGATGAAATGGGGTGGATCAACCCAAAAACAAAAACTAAACAGTAGAAATAGTACGATGATAATGAGGAAGTTGATGAGCAACTGGTAGAGGGTCTGCAACTCCCACTGAAATGATGAATGAGCCTGTGCATAACATTGATGTCAATGATGATGATGAGGAAGTTGAAGTTGAACCAGATCATTCTGCCTCTTTGCCAAGATCAAATCAACAAAACTCAGCTGGCTCAAGCAGTCGAAACCGCAAACGAAATGCAGATACTGATATTCAAAAGGAAATGGCTAAAGCATTTGGTAAGATGATTTCTGAGTCTGTTGACCAATTGAAAACTATAACAAATAGTTTGGTGAAAGGATCAGAACCAAGACCTAACATTGCTGCGGAATTGGCAAAGATGGACTTGTCTATTAATGACCAAATTAAGGCACTGCGGCTAATTTTGGAGAAAGCAAGTGATGAGAGAACATTCCTGACATTGGATGGTGCTATGAGAAAAACATTTGTTCTTCTCTTACTTGGGCAAGGGAGTTGTGATTAACTCTTTGATGTAGTTTAGTTTATGAACAATTTTTCCTTTTGCTCTTATCACCTTCGTATGTGATTACTTTGAATTATACATTATTTGGTACTGTTTTTATTAACGTATGCAAGTATGTTGGAATTTTTATGAGATATTACAATTATGATAACGGGTTATATGAAAAAAAAAAAAAAAAATCTTGGCAAAACAATTGAAAAACAAATCTTGTCATATGAATCTTACCAAAAAAAATTCGTGTCATTTGAATTTCAATTTCCACTTAAATTATCAAAGAATTTTTTGAAAAAATAGTCTGATTCGATGTTATCCGGAACAGCACCAAACACAGTATAACTTAGTCAGACTATTTATCCGGAACAGCACCAAACGCCTTATAATATTATGGATAAACAGTCAGTACTCTCTGGAACAAATTAATACTATCTAACAGAAATTAGTCAGTACAATCCAACGTACCAAACGAGCCCTTAGTATTTACCTTTACATCCAAGGTTCTATGTTTAATTCTCCCTCCTTTAAAAATAGTCTTATTAAACCCGGCCCGATAACTGACCATTTCCTTCTGTATAGTGGATTGAGCAAAGAGAAAGCCCATCACAGAAACAGTCTCTGCTTCAATTGTTTAAAGACCAGACCCACATTTCACATTCGATGGTTTTTGGTAAAAAATAATGGATAATGCGGCTATGTTTTTTGTCTTTGGTCCAACCATTAACTGATCCTATATATATATATATATATATGTATATCATTCTACGCATCTGTGTTGATTGTACAAATAATTGAAGAAATGACCCTTGCGAACACCAACATAATTGGCAAAATCACATTGCTTTCACTGTTTAATATTCATACCCACCTAACCTAACCTAACCTTGCAATATTGATTACTGATGCATACACTAAATTAAGGATCGACGACTTTCGTGGAGTGCCAATAACAGCTCTCTCATATCCAAATACGATATATATAATTGTAGCTAGTAACTGGTCACAAGCAAAACATAAAGCAAAATTGAAAGCCACTAGGGGGTCTTCTTCCCTGCATTAGCAAATGCCTATGACCATTAAAGGAGAGACAATGCGCCACCTTCGCTGTCATGGCAAGTATTGTACTACGTGGCATGCATTGAGTTTTAAAAGCTTTCTCTGGTTTCTGCTGCTGTTACATTTAAACCTAGAGGAGGAAGGAGACAACGAGGCAACCCTCACATTAATGAAGTTTGGATGCTCATCATTGTGACTTTGGTACAGTCATGGCTCATAAGAGACCTCTCGGGCTCCATGTGACTCTGCGCCTGCAGGGGAGGGGATCCACAACTTCAATTGCCACTCTGTATTTGCACAGAGAAAAAGACAACAAAAAACCCGGAAATTAAAACAACTCAGAAAATCAACAGAAGCTTCTTCTTCTCTCCACCAATAAAAACACTTCTGTTCTTCAACTTCTTAGTTCTTATGGTATTTATTTCCCGTGTGCTTTTTAGTTGGCAAAGGGAATTGGCTAGTCAGACAATTTTATAAACCTTGGTCCTACAGGGATAATAATGCTTTCTTTAACTAGGCTAGCTCCAATTTTTATGGCTTCAATATATTAGAAGGAGACTGCTTGCCTCCTTCTTCTTGCGAATCAGTTTCACACATATACAAAAATAATTCATCAAAAACACAAAGCGAAAAACTTATACGCAGAAATGTAGGAATTTCTACTTAAATGGGACGGAGGGAAGTATTTTCCATATAGGAATTTAAAAAAACTTGGGCATGCTTGTAAAACAAAGCAAACATCTCATGGCCCTTAATTTCTTTCTTATAAACTACAACATAGTTGGTAAAGTAGAAGCAATCTGCCAACAACTAAACAACATTTGCAATCATGCATCTGCCAAAATTGCCAAATTAATAACTCATGACAAATTAATCACCAGGAAACAGGGATTAATCCTTGTGGAAATTAAGCAGCAATTTTTCCTCTGTGTTAATTATGCCATTATCTCCACCTCTATGAATTTGACAATGAGTGGCTCACAGTCAAAATGCAAATTCCTAAGGTAGGAAAAGGGAAGTGTTCTGCTGCCATGGTCCATGGACCAGAGGATGATATAAGAACAGAACAGGCCCAGTACTCTCTCTGTCCTAAAACACTGCAATTACCACCTCTACCCACTTCTCTTCCAAGTCAAAACTCAAAACAGAATTTTAAAGAAGTACTTCTATTATTCTATATAAATCTTTTTATTATATTGATAGAATATAAAATATCAATTCACCAATGGGTTTGAATTGTTAAAAAATGGTCCTTTGATCTATAGAGAACAGGTCAGATGGCCAACTACATAATGTCAGAAGAACTCACCACACTGCCTTCATATTTAATCATTCATTCGAACTTAAAAGGGTTCATAATTAAGTTTAGTAGAGGAAAGTCCGTAAAAAAAATGATTAGATCACTCAAAACAAACTAGATTTGTCAATATGGTCTAACTGGTCTAACCTAGTGGAAAAATGCCTTAACTTGCGGACCAGAGGTTTCAGATTCAAATTCTCACGACATCATAGTTGTATGTGTGTGAAAAATCCCCTCTCCTGTAGTTCAAACTATCACTTGTACTAAAAATACAAAAAAACAAACTATATTTACATTTTGTCTCTTCAAGTAAACATGACTTTGGTTATAAAATTATTTTATTTTATATCGCAGCATTTCACATGTTTTGGTTATCCAAATTAGTATTGCATACAGTACAATTTTCTTTTCATATTAACAAAACCAAGAAAGAGACTGCTTCCTCTGGGTCTTTGTTTTTTTCTTTTTTGTTTTTATCTTCCTTTGGTCTATTGCAACTATGCTCCTGGCTTAAACAATGATTACGCTTCGTTTGTGTCATAAATCTGGTATCTTAGTCTATAATTAATTAGGGGTAATTCATAAATTTGTATTATTATTTGTATTTTGTGGTCCCAATTTCCTCTGTGCAGTTGCCATCATCTTCCAGGTACAGAAACAGAAATCTCCAAAGTTGGGCCAGATAGATATCTTTGATTAAGAAATCTCATCAGCGGTGGCCATGGGGACCATCAGACGGCTCACATGATTTGATTTATTTTAACTGAAACTAATGATGCTTCAATAACTTCATAATCTCAGAGCAGAAAGAAAAACATAAACTCAGAAAGAAACAGAGAATTTTTGCAGCTGTCCAAATTTATTGGTAACTGTTTAAGCAAAGAAAGAACCCATCAATTTCTTCTTCCAGAGTCACACTGTGACGGGGGTAAAAGAGTAATTTTATCCAAAAACCTTTTTTTCCCGCGCTGGCTGCAAGCAAGATACAGAATTGAGTTTGTCTGGTTGTTATTTCTTCTCCAGAAACTAACAAAGCTAAAAACCAACACGTACAGAATTGAAAAAACAAAAAATTCAATTCGAAGTTGATTTATTATGTCTTCTTGTCTTTGTTTGGTTCCTAAAGAAAACAAAAAGAAGATAGCTTAAAAAAAATACAAGAGAGAACAATTCCTTTTAATTTCTTCTCCTACCAAAGAAAATGTAACTGACAGTGTTTGGTCTATCCATGATCCATGAGATAAAAACTTCTTCTGCTTCTTTCTCTCTCTCTCTCCGATTAGTTCTTTTTTTCTTCTTTTCTTTCTCTATTTGTTTTCTTGACCATTTTCTCTTTTTTTATTGGGGCTAGTGTCACTCTCAAAGAGACCATTGAAGTGATAAGCTGTGGAAATAGCTAAGATTGGTCTCAGCAGTTTTGGATCTGAGAAATTTGGACCCTGTGATCTTTACAATATTCACTAATTTTTCTCCTCTTCATGTCCCTCTCCAATCTTAAGGTGGTCATGCCGGTGACGGTAGTCTTTCCACTTTCTGCAGAGCTTGAAAAATTATGGTCTAGCACATTGGCTGCTGTCACTGAGCTAGACACCATCTCTAACACTGAATCGAACCCATCAGCCTCAATGTCCTGCATTGCACTGTAGCATTGCAACATGTTTTCCTGCAGAAAAAGAAAAACATAATTATTAGTTGACATGTAAAGATGCGTACTTTCATACAACAATGATCAAGATTGTGTTTATTAAAGAATGGTCTTTTACCTTATTTACATATGAACAGTTGGAAAGTGCTTTTTTAAAGCAGGGGTATTGCATAGGGAATAATTCATGAGAAGCAAAGAGAAGTGCAGAGGCAGCAATTATTGATGGCTTAAACCCCAAAAGCTCTGCATCTGCAAACAACAGAAGGTTTTGGTAACACTGTTCATCAAGGTGGAAAATTTAATTTCTTAACAGAAACTGAATTAAATTTCCAAGCGAAGTTTTTATCTTATGGAAGTACCCTTTTGAGATTTGAAGATGATTTGGGCGGCTCTGGCTTTGAGAGCCTGCAGCAATGGTGGGTCTTCTAGTTTGAACAGAGAATTGAAAAATGAAATGAAAGAGAAGGGTGTGATGGATCGCATTCTCCATTTTAGAGCTCCCAAAATCAGCACTTCCATCCTTTGGATCGTTTGCGTGTCGAAAATGATGCCTCCATCACCCTATACATACCAAAACACTCATCAAATCTAAGACCATGAATGAAAAAGTATACAAAATTAATAAAAATGTGTAGTTTTACCTGAACATCAGCAAGAGAGAAATCTGCTTTCTTCATCTTGGCAGCTAAAGAAACGCAGGAGATTGCAAGAAGCTTGATGAGCCATGGCTTTGGTTGCTGTTATACCAAGCATCATTTTAAATCTCATCAAAAAGACTTGAACCCAGAAACAATTTATAATGTGCCATTTTTGTTGGCATTTGCATTCTTTTAGAACCCAAATTGTTAATTCATACAATTTTTGTTTTCAAAAGCAAGAAAAATGCTTCCAAATTGTTAATCTTTTAAGAAGCATACACCATGGTGTGAGTTTCTTTACCAGCATTCCTTGGCAGGACAAGAACCGGTCAAGATAATTGACAGCAAGGTACTGCAAAAGGTTATCATAGTTACAACAAAGCTGCAAGGACAACATAGATTAAAACAAGTTCAGAAGTCAGAAGAAACACATAAAGTAAAAGGAAAATAAAGTGAGCAAAAACAGAGTTTCTGGGTTCTTGAATTGGCAAACAAGAGCAAATTTAAGGGTTTTTTTTTTTTCTCATTTCTCATGAGAATTAGTACCTGTGAGATGGAAGCTACGGCTTCCCTTCGAATAGAGATGTCAAAGTCTCTAGCTTGAAGGGTTTGAAAGTAAGTCTCTGATGGCATGTGATCAGATTCAAGGGAAAACAGAGAAGTGAGTGTGTCAGAGCGGACGTCATGGGAGATTGTAAGTGGGTTTTCAAGGTCGAGCTCCATGGATGAGTCTGGTAAAGTTTTCAGCGAGTCTGAGGACAGAGCAAGAAAGACATTGTTGAAAGCAAAGCAAAGCAAGTGGTAAGATAAAAAAAAAAACAGAGAATTTGGTGGTGTTTTTTTGTTTTCTGAAAAGAAAAGGGTATGTATGCTGCAGTGAATGAGTGTGGGTGAAGGCTTGGACTTCACTCCTTTACAGCTCTCTCTATGACTCTCACTGTATCTTCTTATAGTGTTTTTGCAATTTGCACTGACATATGGTAATGCTACTTGGAAAGAAAAATTAGGATGAGAGGGTTTTGATCAGATGGGTTGCAGCTCAAAGGAGTTTAGAGTGGACCTCACAACATAGGATTGGTTGGATTGGATTGGATTGGATTGGATTGGAGTAAAAACTTGGGGGGCTTTGACCTTTGGCTATTTGAGCCAATCCACACTTCCAACCACGTTTATGTATTTTAAAATACAAGTAATTTCTTATGTTTAACAATCTGTTAATGGTAATACTGTTAATTTCTTATGTACATATATGAAAATGAAATACGAAACATTGGAATCTAATTTAGTATTTTTTTGCACAATAAAGTGTATTATTTATACAATAACATCACAACTAGGTACGGTATATGCATGTATAAATGAAGGGAGAAAATCGTAAGATTGAAAATCACTCATGATTTTCTTCCTTGATATGTGTATGATCCGGCCTTCTATTCAATCGAGGAAATCTAAGCATTGAAAAAACCCCTAACATAGGTCTAGAAATAAAATAATATTGTTTCAACTTCTTCATCTACTCTCCCCACCCTCTTCCTCCATGTATTAGTCAACCAAGGAAACAAGAAGGAGGTTTGAAACGTTGCCGCTTTACACCAAACTATGTAACCACTCCAGTTGTGAAAGTCTTTATTAAGATGGGGATGGATGGATGGATGGATCCCCAAACACGAAGTCACAAACAATATAATTCAGTCTTTTCATGGCTATGGCAGAGTGACAGCTCGAGCATATGTCCCAAATTGAATGAGTCTCCATTCTTTCTTACAAATAGAAAAAGACTAATAAAAGGACAAATATTTTACTACTTTTTACTGCATCATAACATGCATGATCACCACTCAGAATGTATATAATTAAATTATAATCATATGTCATAACTAGTTCAATTAACAACGTATCATGGTTGATTATTACCTGATAACATAATGTCATTAATAATGTGTTGCCAACAAGTGGTGATTTGTTTTGATAGGAACTTGTAAGTTGTAAGTGCTACTTTCCTTACAGCTTAGCAATTAAGTTTTGTCCAATAATACTCGAAATAAGGTATCATAACTGAATGTGCTTAATAGGCACGACCCAATTAGGAGGCACATTATGGTAAGTACCAACCATACACATGCATTCAAATTATAGCCATCAATGATTCCACAAATTATACTCCTTAATTAAAATAACAATTTTGAGATACGTTGTTGAAATTAATTTGATAAACATGTACATAAAGAAAGGATGTATATGCATTTGCAGACCAGAGGTCTAAAGTTCGAAACCTCATGACATCATAATTGTATGTGTGTATAAGAAATCCCGGTTATTATCTCTAGTTTAGACTATGACTTGTATTAAAATATATGTACAGTTAACATTAATGCACACATATATTCACATTACACATGCATGTGAATAATCGTGCATGCTTTATATTTGTTATACCAAATAAATAAATAATTAGTATAATTAGGCTTTGGCTGGGGTGAGTGAGACTAATTAAATCGGTGGTGTTCACTAATAATATTTGATTATGACTGTCGACGGAGACAGAGACACAAAGGAGGACCATCGATCATTAAGAACTTTCTAAATAAAAGCGTGGTTTTATTTATATGCATCTTATGTCACCCCCTATGGCAGTAGCCGAAATCGAGGTCCCTTTTTACCACATGGATTGTATACATGGCCATAGTCTACTCTCCCTCCCCAATGGATCAACCAAAATGCTAATGAGAACAGAGCTACAATAAGTCTCACTCAAAAAGCCAAACATTCATACGACTGGTCTTGTGGAGTGAAAAGGCCCCCCACATTCTCAAATGCACCTACTTTTTTGAAATTATTCACCAATCGAATTAATACTTTGACCTATCACTTTTGATCCGGAAACCCACATGGCTCTTGTATAGAAAGAGGGAAATGTCATTAAAAAAAAGAGAGTAAAAATCCCAATTAATTAACCTCCATTATATGGTTAGAATAGAATTATTAGTTATAGAGACTTTGCAGATTAATGTTTTGGGGATACTGATTGCCTCCTTAACTGTAAGAGCATACTCCTCGTTCGTGTGAATCACAATTTGACGTATATATACAAAAATAATTCATCAAAAATATAAAAAGAAAAACTTAGGCACACATATGCTATCGGTAGGAATGTAAGAGCTCTTAGTAAGGAGAGAAGTATTTTCCATTTTTTAGGGACTTTCGAACTTGAAGTCTCTTTTTAATGTGAAGAAGAGAAATACAACCAAATTAATAACTAGTTAATACTTGATAGACGACTTGAAGTTATTAGGTCTTGACGTAGTGATCAAGACATCATAGTCTTGGCAAATAAATAAATAAAATACCAAATAAAGATGGTTTGGCATATGTCATTGGCAATGTGCTTAAGTGAAAAGAAAAAAAAAAAACAAGAGAAAGAAACAATGTGCGGCCATTCATCATAATTAGACCGTAACACATAATTATAGATCATGCCATTCAATTATTATGCACGGAATGTCCTTTGAATAAATTTTCTTTTGTCCTTCGAAATTTGATTCATCCTTTTCATTGTTTCGACATAATAATTTCCTTGAATTTGGATTCTAACCGCATTTAGGTGCTCATTGGCTTTCAATGCTTGTAACTTATATGGTAATGGCGTCAAAATCAAGTCATATTGTACCATTCATACTCAATTTCAACTTCTAAGAATCCAAAGTTATCGTATTTTACCATTAATGTAAGCTGGGAGACAAAGAAGCTTAATTTTGTGTGTGTTATCACTTAAATCGAAATGCTTAATTTGCTTTGAAGAACGTTCTATTTTTTTGGGGGTTGCTTCAAGCTTGCTCCATCTCGATCCCCTACTTTTAATCATTGATATGGGTACCTTATATATATATATATATTTCTTTCTTCCTACTTTCTTTTACTTTCTTTGTTGTTGTTGGGTGTCTTCATCTTTGACGAAAACAATAGGTTCTCTTTCGTTCTCCTCAACATTGGTGCAAGAGAAAGCAAAAAGAAAGAAACCCAAAGAATACAATTCCTCTCTTTGTTTTTTATATAGTCTTTGGAACACAAATATATGCACAGTCCCTTTTACTTTTCCTCTCCTCTAGCTATATATATATATATGGGTGAGATAAAAAATTAAGGAAGATTAATTAATTAATTAATTAGGTTGTTAATGGAAGAGTTTTGATTTGCCAAAGGATGAGGGTGGCAGAGAGTGAGGAGGTGGAGATAGATTGCACGCTTTGGGAGTGATATTGTGAGAAGGCAGAGTGAGTGAGAGAGACAAAGGGAGAGAGATGGAAGCACATGATGAGTGCATATTTCACGCCATACCCCCATGCAGATAACATCATCATTCATTCTCTCTCTCTCTCTCTCTCTCTCTCTCTCATTTGCATTTGCAAATTCATGGCGGAGACAGGGAAGTGGGCCTGGTTCTACTTTGGGACAAAAGTGAAAACCTAGCTATACTCAATTATTTATGTTCTCTGGAGAATTCATTGGCAGCATACTGAATGCGAATTCCTAGCTACCACAAAAACAGCTTGGCATAGATAAAGTCTGTTTATCTCACGCATACACACACACATAGAGTTCACAGAAGGAAAATAAAAAAGAAGTTATAATACTGTAATTCTTTTTTCGGAACAAATTACCGTAGTTAATTACAGTTGATCAAAATTCATTGATTAACATTTTAAAATTTATCAAAAACTTGAGCGACAACCATTGAATTTTGGTCCATCGATAGCTAGGGTAAAGAGTTGTCCTCAGGAATTCATGGTCCTACCCCTATGTAGGGACCAAGAGAACACCCTTGTTCATATACACTCTTTATTTTGAACAGGCTATAACAGCTATTGTCCAAATTATATTTGAAGTGGAATGTCAAAACTTGGGTGCAATAAACTAGGATAAAGAAGCATAACCCAATTATATTTGAAGTGGAAGTGCAGACAATTGGTTATTGCTCTTACTTTACTGTCAAAAGTTGGGTTTCTAAGTGAGAAAAAAAGTGATGTGCTGAATTGTCTATTGCATTTGACTTTTGGTTCATGTGAAATCATGAAATAGTGATCCCCAAGCATTCTCACTTGTCCCAGTTTCCACTTTCAGAAGAAAAACCCTTTTTCTGGTAATGCTGACCAAGTCACTACCAAACAAACATGTTTCACACACATCACAAAAAGAATGAAAAATGGACATCATGCAAATTGTTTCAACTTTCACACCAACAAAAATGTTAGCCCAATTTCCAAAACCAAGATCACCACAATGGCCCATTTCTACAAATAACAAGCTTTGTTGGCAAATTCATTGGCGGCCCATCACAATCTTAGGTATCCCAGCCCATCAATGTTATTTTTTTTAGTACAAACAATAGTCTAAATTATACACGGGAGGGAAACTTCTCACAAACACACAACTATGATGTTATGGGAGATCAAACCTTAGACATCTGATCAATAAGTCAATGTTCTTTTCCACTAGGCTAAATTCCGTCTTCAATTTTTATTGTTTATTAAAATAATAGTTAAACTTTTTTTTTCCTTACAAAGTTTCTAGTATAGAATAGGAAAATAAAAATCTTTGATCTTGAACATGTGGTAATGTGGCGCCCTTTTGGCTTTGCGCCTTATCCACTAGCGGCTGTGGTCGTTACAAAACCAAATTTCAACTACACGAAAACCAGAGAAAGAAGAAGCTAACAGTAACATCTCCAAGAGAATAATCTCACAGCATGGCTTCCTCTACTCTATCTCCTGCTACCACTTCACAGGTAACTCAAACTAAACCCAACTTGAATTTCCTGATGTGGGTTTGGATTGGAGGGTTGAGCTATAATAATTATGTCATAAATGGGTTTGAATTTTCTTTTCAGCTATGCTCAAGCAAGAGTGCAATGTTCTCATCAGCACAAGCCCTTGCTGTGAAACCCAGGAGGACCCAGATGGTGGGAAAGGGAAAGGGAATGAGAATCACGTGCCAGGCATCCAGTATTGCGGCTGATCGCGTGCCAGACATGGGCAAGAGGAAGCTTATGAACCTGCTTCTTCTGGGTGCCATCTCTCTTCCCAGTGGCTTCATGTTGGTTCCTTATACCACTTTCTTTGTCCCACCTGGGTGAGTACACCTACCCTTTTCCTAATTTCCAGTTTTTTTATACCTTTTTCTTTCATCTTCATGTATGTATTTTGTTGATTGTGATTGATTTTGTGTTTGTTATTGGGTAGTTCATTGAAATTGGATTACTCTATATCATGTAAATATTGAACTCATTAACCCAATGTAGCTTAGGGAAAAATATTCACTTGAAAAATTCAATCAATTTTTACCTTGATTTACTTTGCATAAGCTGTTAGTCTCATTGCTTGGCCCACTGATGTAAAGTTAGCTCTGCATAACCTCAATCAGAACAATCAAGAAATTGGATTGTTCTGAAAGTGTAATGAAAATGAAATATTTAAATAGAAAAAAGTTAATTTAAGGTAGTGAATGGCCTATCTCAAATATTTACTACTAAAGAGCCCAACAAGGTCTCTTGATACCATGATAGAAAAGTTCATTACTTTACTGCTATTTCTACTACCAAAATCCTTTTTTTTTTTGGCTTGAAATTGTGTATCGTTTGCTCATTGACATGGTTATTTTGATTGATTGGAGAACAATTATAGCTCCGGGAGTGGCGCTGGTGGTCAAGTTGCCAAGGATGCTCTTGGAAATGACGTGATTGCATCTGAATGGATTAAGACTCATGGCCCTGGTGACAAGACTCTCACACAAGGATTGAAGGTATTGATACATCTTACTAATGAACTACAAACATGTACCGTCTGGTTTCATCTCCCCATTTCAATTTATACGAAAAGTTCAAGCCTGATTTGCAATACAGGCAGCAGCATTATGGGCTGATGATATATTTCCATGGTGTGCTAAAACATTCCCAAAATCAGATTAAGAACTTGGGGAAGTATGCATACTTTTACAAGGTAAACTAATTTTGATTCTTTGTTTATTATCAGGGTGATCCTACATACCTTGTGGTGGAGAAAGACCGAACTCTTGCCACATATGGAATCAACGCTGTCTGCACTCACCTTGGTTGCGTGGTGCCATTTAACACGGCTGAGAACAAGTTCATATGCCCCTGCCATGGATCCCAGTACAATGAACAAGGAAAGGTTGTCAGAGGACCTGCACCCTTGGTGAGTTAATTTAGACTTCTATCAACTCTTGCCAATTTCTTTTTCTTTATGGTATATCGATACCGGTTTCTAGCTTCTACAATCTGCATTCATAAACTCTGTCAAAGTGAAGGATCATGCAACAATTTGTTCTCCCAACTTTTCCCATAATTGTTAGGCCATCAAATGCTGCATGTTACATATTGCTTAGTCTGTTTCTTCATCTCATTCTTTCTGTAATAACCAATGTTTCAATTTGACTTGCTCGAACAGTCTCTGGCGTTGGCTCATGCTGACATTGATGAAGGGAAGGTGGTGTTTGTTCCATGGGTTGAAACAGATTTCAGAACCGGTGACGCTCCATGGTGGTCTTAAACATCACAAGGCAACCCTCCCGTATCATATCATGTAATTTGAAATGTTTCGCTAC
Source organism: Prunus avium (assembly GCF_965620075.1). NCBI lineage: Eukaryota > Viridiplantae > Streptophyta > Magnoliopsida > Rosales > Rosaceae > Prunus > Prunus avium. Next base: position 35,103,912 of record NC_142286.1, read on the forward strand.
TACATTTTGCTTCCTTCATAAACAACTTGTATCATAAGGTTCATCTTTGTTAAAATTTGAAGCATATAATATGCAAGGAGGACCTAATTTTTTTGGAATCTGCCATCTTCTCATCTTCTCTTCTTACGTATAAACTAGTGGCTTTTGCAAAAATGTGTTCGATTTCACCCTTGTATACTGATAGTTTTTTGAGAAATTATAGAGTAATACGGATATACAAAGCGTGTTTCACCCTTGACACAAATCCCACAAATAGTTTGCCAAGAAGAGAATATTATTAAATTGTGCAGCTTCTTCCACATTTTTGTACAAGAGTTTATACCAATTAAATGAAGTGACACAACCAACGTGAACCCCTCAACAATCAAATTTATGTCCCCATAGATACATCACAGAGCCACAGCTTGGATTGTATACTTCCTTATTTTGGGCCACGTTCACTGATCCATATCATACACCCTTGACCTTGAGCACTGTATCGGCTCCATCCTTGATCAACTGCCACGCGGCAATAACGTGCCTCTCTTCCGTAAGCGTGGCCCCCACTGCAAATCTTAACATGTATACCCCACCGACTACAGTGTGGCTCATATAAGCACGACCCGTTGAGTTCACCCACTCGAGTAGCTTCCGGTTCAGCGAGTCAACATAACTCGGCTCGGCCCTAGAAAATGACTTGAGCCGAAAACAAACCAACGCAAACTTTCTGGGCACCACAACCTCGAACCTTAGGTCGGATATTACGAACCCTTCGAACATTCGAGCCATCCGAACATCGGACCGGATGTGGCTCTGGATATTAGCAACGCCATAGCTACGCAGCACGAGCCATAATCTAAGTGACTTGAACCTACGTCCAGTGCCCAGTTGCCAGTCCTTGTAGTCCACCACTGAGTCAGACTCACTGGGTTGGTTTCTCAAATACTCCGGGTTGGTGCTCAACGCGTTGACCAACAAATCCGACCGCTTGACCCAGAGGCAGCAGCAGTCCAAGTAACTGAGCAGCCACTTGTGCGGGCTCAGACTCAGTGAGTCGACTCGCTCCACCCCGTTCAAGTAATGCCTAAACTCGGGACAAATACAAGCACTTCCACCGTAAGCGGCGTCCACATGGACCCACATGTTGTAATCGTTTACCACGTGGGCAAGCGGCTCGAGGGGATCGACGGCCGTGGTTGAAGTTGTCCCCACGGTTAAACAAAGGTAAAGCGGGACCAGCCCGGATTCCACGTCCGCCTCCACCACCGCACGAAGTAACTCGGGAGACAAAGCGAAATCGGAGTCCCGGCTGGTGGGGATAGACCTTACATTGGAAGGACATATCCCGGCGAGCCTGGAGGCCTTGGTGAACGTGGAATGGGTCTGATCAGAAGAATAAACGACGAGCTTTTTCACGTCGTTTGTTCCCAAAGCCTCAAGCTTCCGGTCTCGGGCTGCAACGAGAGTTACAAAGATGGCTTCGCTGGTGGTGTTTTGAATGACACCACCACCGCCACCGCTACCTCCAGCAGTGCCCGATGAAAACATGAAGGACGCGGGAAGCTTGAGCATGTGGGCCAGCCAGTCCATGACGACCATCTCGAGCTCGGTGGCGGCGGGGGAGGCGAGCCAGTTGAACCCGACGGCGTTGAAGCAAGTGCACAGCATTTCGCCTAAGAAGGCGGCGGTGCTGACGGTGGCGGGGAAGAATGCGAAGAAGTTAGGGCTGAGCCAGTGAGTGATGCCTGGGATCACGTGGGCGGAGATGTCGTGGAAGATGGTTTGCAGGGGTTCGGGGAGGTAGGGGGCGGTGGAGGGGAGGCGGGAGCGGAGGTAGTTGGGCTGGACTTGGGTGAGGACAGGGTAGGATTCGATCTTGGCGTAGTAGTCGGCAATGAAGTCGACCATTTGGTGAGCTTGTTTGCGGAAGTCTTCGGGGTCTAAGGGTTTGAAGACGTCGGTTTGGGACAAGGAAGAATCTGTAAAGTTCACGTCTAAGCTTCCCATTTTGATCAAAATGTCAAAATGTTTGTGTGAAGAAGAAGAAGATAGATAAAGCTAGGAGGAGGAGGACGAGGTTTGAGCATATAGCGTGCATGAGTGAGCAAGGGTTGAGGGTAACGGGGTTATTTATAAAGAGAAATTTTTGCGGTTTGGAGTTTTGATGTAACAGGGGGAAATATTACGTATGAATATATGTTTTTGGGGTAATTATAATTTTAGTCACTCGGATTAGGATTGAATTTAATTTTGGTCACCGCACTTTCAATCTTTCGATTTTGGTCACTGTATTTGCAACTGTTAGCAAATCATGTCAAATGTTTCAATTCTGTTAGTTTATTTAATTTAAAATATTTTTAAAAAATATTAAATTAAAAATAAATCAAATTTAATTATTAGAACATTAGTAGAGAAAGAGGAGGATTTAGAAATTGAAAATTTTCTAATATTTAATTTAATATTAGAAAAATATTTTGAACTCCCACATTGTTCTCATTAAACCTTCTATTCTATTAAATGGAAGAGTTAGAGCTCGTGTCGGATTGACATTTGCAATTGACTTAGTTAAAAGCCTGTCCACTTTTTTTCTTTTTGGTGCATCACTGCCACATTAGTCGTATTGGTTGCATGAATGATGCATGAAATAAACAAGGAGGTCGATGACTTAAGTGACTGGCTGAAGTCAGAAAATATATGTATAAAAATTCAAGTTTATCTTCAAATTGAGTTGAATGGAGAATATGCAATTCATAGTAACAACAAAAAGGTTTAAAGAATAGAGTTGGTAGCTAGCTAGCTAGCTTGGGTCAATGGACATTATTGCAAGCAGCCGAGTGTAATTATGTAGGAGGCAACTGTAGTCTGTATGGATTTGGAACCATTTGCTATCTTCAAAAACATACCTAAACAGGTGTGCTTTTCCAAGAAGCACCGTTAGTCAGAGACAGATTCTGGATTTTGGAATAAGTTGGGGCTAAACCCTCCTTCGTGTTAGAGCATAGAAAGTGGACAAGAGAATACTAGGGTTGCTGGAGAAAATGGAATGGATATATGGGCTTTTGGGTTGCTGACTATAATCTTTAAGTAGTGGTTCTATAACCTCAAATTGATTCAATGGAGCCATTAAACAACACAGAAAATTAAAGATAAATCAAATAATGGGTCCATAACTTAGTGGTAAGAGCATTTGCTTACACATCAGTGGTCTTAGGTTTAAAAACTCAACCTCAAGTTGGGTGCAGTCCACGGATTCTTGTTTGTCTAGGGTTTAGGGTTACATTCCTTTTTTAATTTAATGACTCATATTTATGATATCATTTAAAACGGGTAAGATATTGCCATTAATTATCATATTTCAATTCAATTCCAGATTTCTTCAATTGTATTCATTGACTTCGTTAATTGGTTGGTATTAGGGGCTTAATTTGATACTTTGGTTGATGTCTTCTCCTCCTATTTTTCTTTCCATCTTCTTTTTACTTTCTTTCTTTTCTTCATCTTCTTTTATTAATTTCTCATAGAAATCCTCAGCCAAATGCATATACTATTCTTTTTAATATTGAAACAGTTCTCAAATTCAAATTCTCCTATCCTCATTGACAAAATATATATATGTGAAGGCAGAGACTCGAATGAGTTATGTTACAACAAATTACATGTAATGTTACATCATAAAATGACATAATAATAATAATAATAATAATAATAATAATAATAATAATGTTTTCCTAAAAATATGTTATTAAAATTAGAGTAGAATGTGAAAGTGACGAGTAATAGGCGCCGTGACGGCGTAGTCAACTGCTCTAAAATGTGAACACAGAAAGCGTCCTCTTTCAGAGTTTCACTCCTCCTTGTCTTTTTTATGGAAAGAAAACCCAACAACTGTCTCCTCCTCGTTAACGCCCTCCTCAAACTCAAACACTTCCAAATTAATAATTTTCATTTCAATACCATCTCTTCTCTTCTCTTCCCCCTTTATTTTCTATTTTCTTTTCTTTTCTTTTCCTTTGCGAAACAAAAAAAAGGGAGAGAATTGGTTTGGATTAGAATTTAGTGAATGTTCCGGAGACCGCAGAAGCAGAAGAGAAATCTCCCCTGCCCCCCACAAACGTCATCACTGCCACTCTGGATTTTCACAGCAGACGCCTAAAAGTTTTCACCTTTTTTTTGGGTAGTATTTTGTTGAAAAGGGTGTTCTGTTCCCATTGGTTTAAAATACCATATAAAAGAGGGGGCAGAAGATTCAGATTCTGGTAAAAGATTCAGAAGGATCAAAGTGTCTCTTTTCTCAGTCCACCATACATATCCAATCCCACCCACCTTCTTCAAAGAGTAAGTTCGTATATCTCCTTTGTGGATAAAGATTTAGTTTTGCATGTTTATCTGCTCTGTTTCTACCCCTGGTTCTCTCTGTCTCTCTGTCTCTCTCTCATGTGACATAGAGAGAGTGGTGAATAAAAGTCAAAGGTGATTGCTTGGTTGCATTCATAAATCTATAATGGGCTGGTTTAGATTAATGTTTTTGTTCCTTCTTGCATAATAAAATGAAATATTTGGAGTTGGTTGGGGAGGACTTCTCATATTTGTTCTTACTTGTAATGAAACTTTAGGGGAAGAAGAGGCTAGAATTCAATTTTTACGTTTGCATTGTAGATAAGGGTTGGACCAATGCTCACTTAAATGTGTAAAGCCTTCTCTGGTTGAACCTCAATGTTCTGGTTGCTGTGCAAGCAAGAATTTGAATGTATACTTTAATCATAATCATTGAAGATAGGTTGACTATAATTTATTGCATTTAGCGGCAGATTCACACTAAGATTTGATGTTGGTGACTTATTTTATGTAGTCAATAAACCAAAAGATTTGCCATAATATCATAACTTGTAGGGGAGCTGGTTGAATAGAGGCAATCATGGGAAGCCCTGATGTAAATGGACCCCCACCTAAGCTTGAGGTTTGTAGCGCTTCTTTTGTTTCCTTTAAACTAGAATGAACTTGCAATTAGAGCAAATCTATTTGTTGAACCAGTTTCTGATATGCATTTGTTCTCAATTATAGGGGAAGTATGCTGCAATGGTGGTGTGCTGGCTTCTGGGAAATGGATGCCTCTTTTCATGGAACAGTATGCTTACAATAGAAGATTACTATGCTGACTTGTTCCCGGTAACTGTCCTATCCGATGTGATTTCGATTCAGAAACTACAATATCTAGTTTCTACATTGTACCTATCTCTCAGATTTTCTTTGAGTTATATGCAAGTAGACAATATGTTTTGACAGTTGTAGCATTTGGAATTGGATTGCCGCATCAGTTGAAGTTTATTTTTCTTTTTTCCCCTGGTGCAGCGATACCATCCCGCAAGGGTCCTCACTCTGATGTACCAGCCATTTGCGCTCGGAACAATTATAATCTTGTCGTATCATGAGGCGAAGATGAATACTAGGAAAAGAAACCTATTTGGATATGTCCTATTTTTCATAACTTCTCTATTGGTGCTAGTTGTAAGTGCAATTTAAATCTTCAATTAACATCACCAAATGCTGCTATTGAGAAGACATATGATTAAGCCTCTAAAATGTGCTTCATTCTGCCATAGTTGGATTTAGCTACATCTGGGAGAGGAGGCCTCGGAACTTTTATTGGAATTTGTGCCATTAGTGCTGCCTTTGGAATTGCAGATGCTCATGTGCAAGGAGGAATGGTTGGAGACCTCTCTTTCATGTCAGGAGAACTCATCCAAGTCAGTATTTGTTTTGCAATAACAATTACAAGCTCTATGTTTCATTTTTGTCTTCCTTCAAGTTGTCGAAATTTATGGACCTGGTTATAAATTTGTGAGTTTTCTTGTTTCAAACTGTTCAGTCTTTCCTTGCTGGTTTGGCTGCATCAGGAGCCCTAACCTCTGCTTTGAGGTTAATTACAAAGGCAGCATTTGAGAATTCCCACAATGGTCTTCGGAAAGGAGCTCGTAGGTTCCAGTTTTCAAGTTTTCATATTTGTTGTTGAACATGTTACTGTTTTCATTAGGACCATCGTAAACTTAAATCTTCTGATATTTTGTATCTGTGCATGGTCTTGCCTACCATATACATATGTGCATGTTCAACTTACATTAAAGCACTGGCTTTCTTTTTCCACTGCAGTTTTGTTCTTTGCAATCTCTTCATTCTTTGAGCTTCTCTGCGTGATTCTTTATGCTTTTGCCTTTCCGAAGCTACCAATTGTTAAGTACTATCGCTCAAAGGCCGCTTCAGAAGGATCAAAAACTGTTTCTGCTGACCTTGCTGCTGGTGGCATCCAAACATTGCCTGAAGCGGTATGTCATTCTCTCCAACATATGCTCAAATAATGCCCCAACCCATTCATCTTCTAATGTTCTAAGAAAAAACACTGCAAATTCATGCAGGATGAGGAAGAGCAGAGAGATCTAGAGCGGCTGGGGAACAAACAATTGCTGCTTCAAAACATCGATTACGCACTCGATATGTTTCTAATCTATGCCCTCACTTTGTCAATTTTCCCTGGATTCTTATTCGAAGACACCGGATCACACAGCTTGGGTACATGGTATGTACTTAAAACATAACGTTACTTGGTGTCAACAAGAATTTTGTTCTAAAATCTAGGGTTATACATGTCAGGTATGCACTGGTTTTGATTGCAATGTACAATGTGAGTGATCTGATTGGGAGATACATTCCACTGGTGAAATTCCTCAAGTTGGAAAATCGTAGAGGGCTTATGGTTGTGATTCTTTCTCGTTTCTTGCTCGTCCCGGCATTCTATTTCACTGCCAAATATGGTGACCAAGGCTGGATGATAATGCTCACATCCTTCTTGGGTTTATCCAATGGTTACCTCACAGTCTGTGTGCTTACTTCAGCACCCAAAGGTTACAAGGTTTGTGCACTGCATTTTATACTCGAAAAGTTTAACAGTTTGTCAAGTTAAAGAAGTAAGATTGATCAGAATTTGGGTTTTGCAGGGGCCAGAGCAAAATGCTTTAGGAAACTTGCTGGTTGTGTTCCTACTGGTAGGTATATTTGCAGGTGTAACACTTGATTGGCTGTGGCTTATAGGCAAGGGCTGGTAAAAATTTGATTTAACTGACTTGAAGGTTGTTCCAATTTGTCAGAGTAAAACTGGATTCTGTTTTTTGGTGATTCATTATTAAATGGTAGAAGTAAATATTTGGTTTTTCAGTTTTTTATTTTATTTTATTTCACAAGAACATTTAGGAAGCACTGGAACTAATTCTTTGCTTCTGCATTGGGGAAAACATTTTCTATCCCACAAAACAAATGCAGCCTAAATGCCCATTCAAATTTAGACTCCAAACTGTGCCATTAGATACAAGCGTAGAGGCCGAGAAATTGGACATGCTTAAGTCAAAATTATTTGGCCCGAAGTTTATGGAGTTATACAGGCCGATGGACCGCACCAAAAAAAAAAAACTAGTTCAAAAGAGGAGTGTCAAAATCGCTACCAACAAAAAATTGATGTCCACGAAAAAAAACATTTATCCAAGCCGGGCTACGTGACGACAATAATTCATCCGCAATTCGCTCCCTAGAAGATGTGAAACTACCTAATTAAAACTTTATTTAATTCATCTAATCTTCACATAACAATGTGTTTGGGTTTTATAATCCAAAATTCTTAGCATCTCGTGTCCCCAGTTTTGCATTTCTATGCGACCAACATACTCAGTCATGGGGAGTTGCTAATGCTATTTTCTATCTCTCTGTGTAGCTTTCCAAACACCCCCAACACAAATCGTCATTAATGAGCTTTGGGTACCACTACCACATTTCTTTAATTCTCTAGCCCCTCCTTGCTTCTTTATTCCAAATCATTTACCATTAATGCACTCCCACAAATTTTCAGTACCACAAATAAATAATCAGATAGAGAATGTCTCAAACCTCAAATTGCCTTTACTATTCTTACCCATTGACCCAGTCTTTCATGCAACAATCCCCACACTTACAAGCCAGTCACTTGAGGACCAAATCATTATAGTACCAGGCAGGCAGTGTTCCCATTTTTTGCCGACGTGAATAAGTCAGTTTGTGAAGACAGTGTGTCCGTCCCATTGCACCCCGATACACCGGTCCCTTTTCAGTACATGAGTAATTTGGGATATTGCTTTTTAAAAATGAAAATGTAAAGAAATTTGAATTAGTAAAAGTAAGACCTTCCCTGCTGTACTTACTATGAGCTGAAATTTACAGTGGGCAAAATGACAAAAACAACCCAACAGCCCCGTTTGTCTACTAGCATCACGTGACCCGACACGACAGGGATTACCAAAAAAATTGGGCAAAAACCAAGACTTGAATCTTGATCCCCTCTCTCTCACCCTAAACAAACAGAGAAACCAAGATGATCAGGGGCAGAATCGGAAACAACAAAATGGACGGTGACGATGCGGGCGCTTGCGCCTTATCGAACTGCAGTGAATCTACGGCCAGCGGCATGTTCTCCTGGTCCGGGCTACACGTGGACTCGTGCGGTGGGTGCGCACTGTACATTATGGCCCGCAGCACCGCCGATACAGTGGGTATGTACGCCGTTTTGTTCCGGGCCAGCAGCCACGTCAGCCCCATGAGCTGGCAGTCCCTGTTGAACATCTTGCTCGCTCTGTCGCTCGTGGACTTGTCCCCCGCCGTTCCGTTCTTGCTCCCACCCTTGAGCTGCAATTAGTACTTACCAGTCAAGTAAGACGGCATTCTGGTCAAACAAAACAAAATATGTTATAGAATTGTGGAGAGACGAAACTGACCTTCTGGAGAGCGCCGAGGCACTTGGTGCAGCCAGAATACGAAGAGTTGCGGCAGTTCTTCTCCAAGTTCTTGACGGCGGCGGTGGGCGTGGCATTGTGAAACCCTAGCGACACGTTAAAAGCGGCGGGGCAGCTGAGTGAGCCGATCTGGTGGAGCCGGATGCCGCAGAAGCACAAAACGGCGTCGCAGCTGGCGTTCGGCTGAGGAATCCGGATGTTTCGGCTCACGAGCGAGGACTGCAGGGAATTGACGCACTTCTGCGAGTCGTCCGGCATCATCGGCTGGTCGAGGCCGGCGGAAGGAGCCGGAGCCGATGAGGGGAGCTCGAGAGCTGACCTGGCATGGGCAGCGAAGAGCCAGGCTGCTAGGACAGGGCAGCATCGGCTGCGGTCGAGGTCTCGGCCGCATGCTTGGCTGACGCCGCCGAAGAGCTCGTCGGAGAGGTCGAGGTGGCAGATTTGGGTTGCGGTTTGGGCAGGGAGGGCCGGGACGGTGTTGGGGCTGGAGTACTCGCCCGGTTTGAGTGGCTGGGGGTGACCGGTTATCGGTTGAGCGAGTAAACCGGCGAGGGTAATGTTAAAGCTGGATATTAACAAGAGAAGGAAGAAGGTGAAAGTGGTGGAGGTTGGAAATGATGGCATTTTGGGGTGAAGTTGTGTTTGTTTCTGAGGAAAATGATGATGAGCAGGACGAAAGTGAGTGAAAGATAAGGACTTTGATATCTGGTTTTGTTTTTGTTTGAGAAAGGAGAGAGCTTTATGCTTCTTTTTGAAATTATGAAATAGTAAAGGTGAAAAAGGAGGAGATTCTGAAATATTCAAAGGACAGCCATTGTGTTTTTGCTTTTCGGGGCTGCAAGGCTGCTGCTGGCACCCACTGTCTCCTCCTCACGACCTAAACAGAGCAAAAGCCAAAACAACTGAGCAGAGATGGGACTGAGACTGTGAGAAACCCACCCAGAAAGAAAGATCGGTTTTTTTTCTTTTACTCTTTTCTTTGCGGTTGTCTCTGTTTCTGATAAAACAGAGAGTTTCTCTCTCTAGAAATGGTGGATATGATTTGATGGGTTTATAATCCAGATGAAAAAGGAAGGATGAACCGTGAGCTGAATGAGAGGGAGAGAGAGATCTCTCGATTTATGCAGAGACGCTCTCTCTACTGTGTATAGTTCACTCACGAAGTACAGTGGGCATTCATCAATTGTGTATTATACTATATAGTATATGAATGAACTATATGAAAAAGGGTTCTACTTTTGGATTCAATTATTTAAAAAGGAAAAGGACAATTGGGTTGGGTTGTGGGGTCCTCGAGAAATAGAAGATATTCGTTTGGTAGAGGCTAGAGTGAGAAGGAAGGGGTAGTATAATACTGGGTTTTTATGCATGATAAAAAAAAAGGCTGTCTAAAGATTTGGCAGCTTGTGGTGTCATTTTCCTTTTCATTCTCTATCCTCCTCACACTCTGATATGATATGAAATGAAAGTGCTCTCTCTCTCCTCTCTCTTTCCTTTTATTTTTTCAATTTTGTGTGATTGCTGAGCAGCATGAACTTGCCATAGCCTTTTTCTTACTTTTGCTACAGAAAAGGCCAGAGGGTCATTGAGCCATTGATGTCATATTTTGTGCTAAGGACATCTTAATAATCTAATCATGATATAAAGTATAAACCAAGCAAGCAATAGCCATATGAGTAAATAAAAAGGCTAAAAGGGTATAATTATAAATGAGAAATTAGCATGGCCAACAAGAACAATGTGAATAATAAGAAAAAAAAAGTTCAAGTTCTAGCATCTATGTAGTATGTGTGAGTTTAATATATTATCGTCTCACTCAATAAAAAAAGTCTTTAAAAATGAAAAAGGAGTAAAGGTTAAAAAGAGAAAGTAAAAGAGGGAGGGGGTAGTTTTTGTGTATTGAAACTTGTGCATGAAAAAGGAAACAACAGTGGAATGGGAGGGCATCCTAGGGAATTGACCGTTTCTGTGTTGAACCCTTTCAAGCAAGCACCATATGCGTGACCTTGAGCGTGTGTGGTTACTAGGTAATAGCTCCTCTTTCAGACAAAAGTCATCGTGTGCCTGCGTGACAGCCAATGCATTCAACTTTTCCACAAATTATTTTTCAAAAAGATAACATAAAGTAATACAAAACTGGTCAGTCAGAGAGAGAGAGAGAGAGAGAGAGAGAGAGAGAGGACATTACATTGCAGTTCACATGGAACGAAATGGAATGGCCACACTCCAAAGTTTAAAAGACTGTTTGTTTTACCAACCCTTTTCTATATGCAGAAAAAGCAAAATTGTAAAATGTTCCAAATGGTGTCCATTATCTTAGCTTATTGCAATATCAATATTCCATTTCTACAGAGGAAAAATTAGCAGAAAAAACCCAAGTAGTAGGTTCCAAATCACAGAAAAGATAAGAGAGAGAGAGAGAGAGAGAGAGAGAGAGAGAGAGAGAGAGTTTGTGGAATTATATATACAAGGGAGAGCAACAGTCCAAGGGAGAAATGAATAAATGAAAAGAGATGCATGTTGTGTTTAAAGACAAGACAAACATAAAGCGCCAATCAAGCAAAAATTATTCCAACCAAAAGTTCCTTTGGGAAAAGCTCAACACTCTCTCCCGTTTGCCCCACTGGTTTTCTTTTCTTTACATTCATTTTAAACTTTGATTTGTTAAAGCTTCTTCTCTCCCTTGGGCTCTCTTGGGTTGGGTCCCCCCTCTGTATTTTAAACTTGTTAAAGATCACTAGGCTTTTGGTGTGTTTTAGTGCAAGCCCCATTCGTCCTTAAAAAAAGCTAATGGACTTGGCTTTTCTTTACCATTTTGAATCAGAGATTATTTTATCAAAGAAGATTAGATCAAAAGAAAAAGCAATAGATAGATGATCCTCCTCGCAAAGGTTTTGGTAATTGAGCGTAGAAAGTAGGAGAGGAAAAGCCTAAAAGGTACAATGATTGTGTTGTTGCAAATGCAGGCTATTAGTATATACAGTCTCCTAGTACGTACGGTGGTTGTCGGGTATTGGCATGCCCTGTACAAAAAGAAAATATATGGTATGGTGTCTTCAGGGGAGATTCAGGGCATTGTCGATTGTAAGGGTGAGGATTTGAGTGTTGAATAGTTTGTATCTGTGCACAGTAACTAATCACTTGTACATGGTTTGAGATATCATTGTGACAATCTGAATTGTGCGTTCAATATGAATTTATCTTATATGTTATATCTCAAATTAGTTTGAGTAAATCCCTTCCCCAATTGCTTGTACTAAAAAAAATTGAGAGCAAACATAGTCCAATTTAATTAGCTTTAGGTATCAAACTGCATACTTAACTATTGCAACATTATGATTATGTTTAACCTTCAAACTAGTAGTATAACCGAACCAGATCAATTTAGTTAATAACCGGTTTGGTTCAGTCATTTCGTCTCATACATAATTATGCAAATGTTTTTTGTTTTTTCTGTCGAAAGTTGAACTTCCTTCCAAGACCTCACCCCAAAACCGGGAGGGCACATAAACAACAAACAAAGCAACCCAATAAGAAAGCCCAAGGAATTTGACTAATCTGCAATATCAGATGAACATGAATAAACAGACTGTCCCAGATAATGATATCATCAGGTTAACAAAAATAGAAATAACAAAACTAACTGGATTAAGAACAACAAAACAACCCAATAAGCAAAACAACATCAAACTCAACGAAAAACTAAACCAGCATAGATATGCCACCATAAGCCAACAACTCTTAGAACAGCCCCCCAAGGCAAGGGAAACATAACCATGAGACTGGAAAGAGGTGGTGCGAGCACTTGAGCTGTAGCAGTGTCGTAGCTCTATACAAATTCCACGATGTACGCAAGCTGTAGCGGTGTCGTAGCCCCAAGGCAAGGGTAATTTTCGCTAGAGTTAGGTAAAGTTCTCTGAGTAGTACCACATTAGTTGGACCGAATTAGCTTGAACCTAATTATGCAAATGTTATATCACATATATCAAAGTGAATTTCATATCCTAAATTGAACAATAATTAAGAGCATTTCTTATCCTTGAAGATGCATAAATTTTAAGAAAGGGATTAGATGAGTTAGGGATTTAAGTTTATAATATTAATGGTGATCATCAATATCAAAAGTGTAAAAGGTAAACTAAAGTAAAGTAATTAGGATTTAGATTGGCCTGATGGTGTTCTGCCCAATCCCCGTTTTAGATTAGATGACAAAGAAAAATGAGCCGGTTCAAGCTTGGTTTGGGTGTAATAAGCACCTCAACCCAAACTGAAACAGAAGACCTTGTTCATGATTTACACGGCTCCCAATCAATTAACCACCAAATTTGGGAAAGAAGGCCCATTCTCGGCTCTCTCTACCTCATCTTCCTGATCAATAGAGGAAAGGTGGACATGTGTCGTCGAGTGTCAAAGTCTTCAAATAAATCGTCGTTCTAGCCACCAAATGAAAGTTTTTTTTGGACCCAAATGCGCATTTTCTCTGAAAAAACAATGAAAACATGTGAAGAATAACAAAAAGAATCGATCAATCAAGCCGCCACTAGTCCTTCTCACCTTCTTTTTTTTCACTACTAAACTCATTTTCTCCTAGACTAGACATATTTGTTTTGAATTTATAGAGCAATAATTATGTCATGCTTTGCTTGACTCCTTGAATGAAGATCACATGTCAAAAATTAATGAAAAAATGAGATATTAAATGTGTCGGGTTGAATTTGCCCGCACTTTAAGTGGAAGAAAAGCTTCTTTTTTTGTTTTTTTTTCCAGAGTGGATGAAAAGCTTTCACAACTTCAAATATTCTTTCTTTGCGTGATTGGAACAAACTAGAATCTCATTTTCTATTCCCACAACCCATTTTTTTTTAATTTTTCGTCATAAATAAGTTTCAATAATACAGAAAGGCAAAGCCAGTTACATTAAAATAAATTTAAAAAAATAAGTTGGAAGGATATAAAACCCATTACAGATAGAAAGTCCACTAATTTGTTAACATTATAATCCTATCTGTTTTATTTGGTAGCATGCCTGGGCACGTATGCTCCACACAATAATTCAATACCTGCTAAATTATGTGATTGTGTGTTTTTTTTCCTTCCTGGTGGGACAATGATGATATGAAGAGATAGAAGGAGGCATTTGGCATGTGAATGAAGACAAAAACACACTTTTTGAGTACTTATGAGCTTGGAAATCAGAGTTTTATTTTTTATTGAACAAGTAAGTGGTGGGTTTGTGGATATTGGGCGGTCGAGAAAAGGCCAAGGAGAAAGACTGAAAGTGGATCGAAGACGCACGAAAATGTGTAGCTGATTGACCAAGATGAAAAGAACAAGCAGCTTCATTTTCTTCCAGATCAACCACACCACTACATATACATGGTCAGCATACTTGGCAGGTGGCAAAAACTCAAAAGCCAAATGATCATCATCAGAGTTCTACCAATGTACGTTTGTATATGCTAAATATGCAAAACGCGTACAAATTAGACCCAATAAAAAAAGAGTGAAGAAAAGATAAAAGGGGAGATAATTTTTGTTTTGGCAATGAACATCTTCATATGATAAATGTGGATTAATCATTAATTCATTTACTATGAATATATATATAGCGACAGTTTAAACTACTGGTGGTGAGGGGTTTTCTCACACACACACAATTATGTTGTCATTGGAGTTCAAGCTTTAGACATCTGGTCTGCAAGTTAAAGTCATTTTTCACTAAACTAGACCCCGTTGACCTGTATTTTCTATGTGCCTCACAACTTGCTACTACATAAATTTAATGGAACACGTACGGAATGAGGATTTTGGAACTTTTCAAAAAATATCTATAGTTTGCTTCTCTGTAATTCATCCGAGTTTGTAAGTGATGGGCATGTACAAACAATATAAGATTAACTACGCAACTAATGATAATAGATCAACTCTGAAAATATAGGATCAAATTTTCACGCATTATTTCACTTACGTACGTACTTCTATGGACATTCACTGTTTTACCAAGTTCTACAAGAAAAAGTTCAATAGTTCCCATCCAGACTTTGGTTTCTTCTTCCCTGATATGTAGAGATCTCAAGAACCATTGAACTGTACATTGTTTAAACCTTGAACTCATCTATTTTTGCTGGCAGAGCTGATCAAACAGACATGCATGCCAGTGGTGACGGCATGGTGGTAACAAGACAGGATATACTCAATTCAAACAACATTAAGACAGTTTGGCAAAGAAAATGATAACATATGCTTTGACAAGAATATTTTCTTCACAGTGCATGGAATGGAACAAACCTAATTAGTAATTAATGTGCATGCAAACTCTACTTTGGTACACACAAACAAAAAAAAACCTGTAGTTAATTAATAAAAAATGACGACAAAGAATCTCATTATCAACATCAACTACTAGTACCAGAAATCAAATCAAAGTAGAAACACAAAACAGAAGATTTGAGTCTAAAAGATCTCTACATAATATCATTGATATCCAAAGCACTCTCTGGGATTTCAAACTTCCACCAGTCGCTGCAATAGCTTTCTTTCTCATCCTCTGTGCTGCTGTTTATGTATGTGCCCGATGAATTCAACCCGGTCGGGCTTGAATAAGGCGTCGACATAACAGAATCGAAGCTGAAATCGCTACTTCTGTTGTAATTCAAAGATTGGAAATAATTTTCGGGCAAATCAGGAATGTTGGTGGGATCACTTGAAGTAGTGCAAGGCACATAGCTTGGTTGGCAAACAGCAGTTTGATGATCAGCCCCCAAATTTGAAGGAACCATATTTTCTTGGGAAAATGTGGGGCCGTTAAAGTTGGTCATGTTGGGTGAGTACCCTTCCGCATTGATCACTTGCATAAGCTGTTTCATTTTCGCCACGTCAGCAGAAAAGTCCCCTTGGATGAGATCTTGGAGCTGGTCATGGGACTGTAAAGGTGGGAGCACTTGGCTATTTTGCTGCTGGGAATTGCCGAGCTGGTTTTGATCATGGAGATTATAGTTTTGGGAACACAATTCTGGGTTTTCTTGTTTGATTGACAACAGATTGGTTGCCAGCCTTAGCAGCTCTGGATTGACAAGCGGTTGCTGCTGCTGGGTGCTACTCAGCAAGCTTGACAAATTGAGAAGGGCAGCAGCTGGATTGTTGCACATATATGAGCTGAGAATTGAGGACAGATCAAGAAGGTCGATTCGCGGAGCATGTGTCACCGGATCAATTCCCATTTTAAGGAGCCTCTTTCGGATATGCGTGTTCCAGTAGTTCTTGATCTCATTGTCTGTCCTCCCTGGCAACCGAGCTGCAATAGCTGACCACCTGACATTATTGGAAAGCAGATAATTTGATCAGGAGGTGCAATTAATTACAAAAAAAATCATATTAAATATGTTTAGCAATTAAGCATATAATTAAGCTTACTTGTTTCCCAGGATGCTATGTAGCTGGATTATAGTCTCTTCTTCTTCAAAGGAGAATCTTCCTCTCTTTATATCAGGTCTCAGGTAGTTCGTCCATCTAAGGCGGCAACTCTTCCCACATCTTTCAAGCCCTATACATTTAATTACATTTCAATCATTAATTAGAATGAAAACAAACTGTTTGATAAACATGATCATATATATATATATGTACATGTACACACCTGCGTCCTTCGGAAGGTTTCGCCAATTCCCCGGTCCGTGTTTCTGAATATAATCGACGAGCAAAGCATCTTCTTCAGTTGTCCATGGACCTTTCTTGAGTCCATTTTTATCACAGCAAGGAGCTCTTCCCATCTTGGCAGTGGCACAGCTGATGTTGTTATCAAACTTGATGTGGAGCTGGAGATCAGAAGGTTTCGATTTCGAATCAAAGCTACTTTGTGACTTATAATTGGAAAGCAGTGCAATTAAGTTGCTGATGAAAAGGGAAAGATGAGGCATATATATATATATAGTGGAGGGATGAAGTTTGAGAAACGATTTGAAGTCAAAGGGATTTGGCGCCGGCCTCCTGCCACATGTCCATTTATTTATGTGCAGTATATATGAATGCAATATTAGGTATATAATTAAGCTATAAGCACACGTCAAAAAAGCAAAAAATAAAAATAAAATAAAATAAAAAAGCCGAGGAATTGGGGGTCACATGTAAAAGTAAACATGGTATGTGTAGTTTTATTAATCTTATGCATGGATACAATTGTGCCAGCGGGAATAATACAAACTATGCTTTTGGGCGAATGGGGTTGACTTTTTTTTTAGTTTTAACTTTTCTTCGTAAATATATGTACCCAGGTACTGAAAATGATGGGCCGGTAGGGTTGTTAGATCTGCTATCAACAAGGAGAAAAGCTTCCATCCCTTCTGTTTCCTGATTCATTCACTATTTGATCATATTTTCTATCAACTTTCTGAGGTTACTTGTTGTCGAAGGCCTTTCTTGATTTCATTTACGTTGCCTGTCATCAGCAAAATGCTCCATAATATCATATAATATTACATAATTTTCCCAGAAAAAAATAAGAAAGAAGTATAAGCGTTCCACTTCATTTACGTTAATTGTCATAAGAAATAATAATTCACCTTTATAAAAATTTCTAGTTTCGCCATTGAAGATTAGCATCCCAATTCAAGGACTTCATGGAATCATGATCATGCAGTTTAGACATATGATTTTTAAAAAAAATATTTCAGCATAGTTGTCAATCATTGATAAATTAGAAAACGGAAGTTTGATTCATGTCGTGTTTTTTTTTATTTTTTGTCATGATAATATTGAATCCTTTGACTATCTTTTTCAGAATTTGTCTTTTTTTCTAAAAGTGTTCTAAATTTCTTGATTGGTTGAAATCTACGATAAATAATTGAAAATTTTTCTTTGGTTGGTCCTACAATAATTGACACAATGTTTTTATTTTGTCAAACAAATTTAGTTCTATGTTGAATGCTGCCGTTTTGAAGATTGATAGGAACCTAATTGTGAATTGCCTTAGCACAAAAGATAAACAAAAAAAATGTTTATTTGATTTTCCTCACCTTTAATCAATCAAAAATAATAAACCCAGAAAAGTTCATGATGATGTGTCATGTTGTTAACACATGTTCCCTAACTTTCCAAGCTGGAGCGTCTTAGAAATCAAGCCATTGCAATCCAGCCACGTAGCAAACAGAAACAGGTGTACTTCCTACTTTCCAACAACAAAGTCAACCCATCTCCTGCAATCCTGAACTGACAAATGTCCTCTTCCCGTAGCAAACAAGTGTGCTTCTTTTATCTGCAGTAGCATTGTAACAAGGCAAAACCAAAGAAATCTGAGTCATTCAAAATCAGGTGCTGTAGTCCATCCACCTCTATCTAACATTACCCAAATTTGTCAAATATTATCTTTATTAATTATATATCAATCTTACTGAGATTTTGCCTTGAAGTCAAATCAAATTGCTGCTGCTGCTTGCTTGTTTGCTTTGCTTTCCACTTTTCACCTTTCTTCTTCCACTTCCCAAACTACAAAAAGAAAATCTAGAAGAAGTGATGTTTTTCCGCCCTCATATTAAATATTGCCGAGTCCTTCCTTCCAATCACAATTTAGCACACATGCAAAAATAATACATAAAAAACGCCACACTGCTATTAACAGGAAGCGAAATATTGTTCATTAAATATTCATATCTTGATGTATAAAAGGTCATTTGTTTTCAATTCCATGATCTCAGCTGTTGAACTTGGAGAATAAGTAGTTTATAAGATCAGCTCATACGCTATCAATATTATATATTCCATGTCTCAAAATAGTTTAATTTTTAAGCAAACCATAATTGTTATCCATGTCTCCCTGTTTGCTGTCTACAGGACACACACACACATATCATTTAATTTCTTTGGATCAGCAATAATGAAGCTTTTAGAAACTTTAATTTTATGGCTGTGACACGTGCCCAAATATTATGTAACCATAATATCCATTTTACGTGTTCGTGGAAAGTTTTATGCAGTATGTGTATCGTCACTATATATATAAATAATTTTGCTTTGTTGAAGGGTTTGTGATGATGAATTTGATGCATGCGTTATGCCTATACGTACACATTATACGAGTTTAGGTAATTACTTGTCGCAAATCTAAGGTTGGTAGCACCTGTCTGTATTATATTAAAATTGGGTGGTTAATTGAATCGTGTATAAAAGCGTTGCTAGCTAACTTGTTCTTGTTGATGTCAGGCCTTCAAATCTCCCAACAAACTTTGAATATCAATGGCTTCTGTTTTTGAGAGAATTATGGGTGTACGTACTTAATTAACAAAATTAAAACCTCTCACACACACACATATATATTCCTTTTTTATTGAGGGATTCTTTAAATAATTTTATTTGAGGGACGCCTTCTAAGGTTCCATACGAAATTTTTTCCAACGATCAAAACCATCTAGTTTTTAGGTCTTCATTCATAGATCAACTGACATAACCCATATCTGTCGAGCAAATTGTTTTTAAATGAGTTAGGATCTAAGTTTTTTGTGGATGTAAGAGAAATACAGATCGACCTCTTAGTATTCTATGCATCCATGCACGTAGGTGTTGTGTATGACAACATGAGATCTGTATGTATATTTTTGTACTATAAATTTGAGGATTGAATTACAGATATGAATACAGAGAACATGGGCGTTGACCGTTGACCCCCTTCTTGAGGGCTTAGCTGTTGTCACTTGTAAACACGTGTACAAGAATTGTGGTACCAAGATTGTATGCGATGCATGGCAAAATTACACGTAAAATGACCGACGTTGTTGGTTGTTCAACCTTTTTTTTATTTTTGGGCCACTGTGCTTGGCTTCACTTATATGATGATGATTTGGTACTAGTGATATCTAAATTAATGGCTGGTGGGGATGAGTTTAGTGGCTTCAACACAATTATATTTATGACATGCATGAGATGGGATCGTCTCAATTTTTTTTTTTCTCTTTATAGTCTTCATTTCGAGTGCATATATAACTGCTCTTAATTACTTGAGCTGAACTATGACTGTATTTATTTTTTTAGAATATTGGCACCTTTTTAAAAAATTTATTATTATTATTTTTTTTTTTAGGTGAGACCCAAGGGTATCCACCGCCGATAGTAGTGACTAATCCATTTCGCCGCGGGAGCTCTCCCAATGGAGGTAAACGACTGACCACAAAATGCGCTTCATTCTCATGGGCGGGGATTGAACCCCCAACCTCATGGTTAAGGAATGAGGTGAGCTACCACAACACCACATCTCATGGTTTATTATTATTATTTTTGCTTCTCTAATTCCCGTTGATATGCTGTAAAAGAGTTTGGACTGGGTCTTGCCCTTTTTGCTTTCATTAACTCGGGCTTTTTATTGATTGAATTTTGGGCCAGCTTCGACCAAAGCTTAGGCCCTGTCTGGATTATTGGGTAGGGAGCTCACTCAAACTAGGGAGCAACATTTAGACCCAACCCAACCCAACCCACAACTTTATATCTTGCCAAGTGGAAGCCATCATCACCCTCCATTGAAGCCACACCAGTTTCACTACAATCTTGTGCCTTCATCAAACACACCCATACAAAAGCACATGCGACCACAAATTTTGACAAGTGTGTTTTTGGGGCGCCACATTTTCGTTTTTGCATTGAGTCAGGACAAATTGTTGCTCGAACATTATTGTCTGCAACAGTTGAATTAGATTTTCCCCATGCTGATCTCAAGCTGATGTACACTGGTTGAACAAAATGGGCTCATATCATAACCTTTTCGGTCTGTGATCATATCCCTGTCATAGACTGGAGGAGATTCATATACAATATATACAAGTCTCCCCTAGAATTATGCGCAGAAGCCCAACATTTCATGAAATGGTTAGCAGATCGTCCATCCACAACGTGACGATACGTTATAGCAAGGCAGATGCCAGACTTTGGAAAAATTGTTGCTTGTAATGCAAGAACTGAAAATACAAATGTGCTTATGCCATTGGAAACTGAAATCAAAATGCATATTATTAATGTTATTATTCAAATCAGGCAATTGAGGAACAAGGTGATCAAATTCTTTGACATGCCTTTGGTGGTTGCCTATAATTAATAAGATGGTTGAAATTGGCTGTGGACTCAACAATGTTGAGTGTGACTGAAGAGTCGTTTGCCGAGTAGAGGATGTAAGGCATGGTGGGAGGTGGGGGACAAGTGAGGTGACCAGAGAGAGGGAATAAGTGTTGGAGAGAGAGTGTTTGAATGTTGGAAGGAGAGTTTGGGTGAAACGGTGGGTTGGGTGAGGGAATTCATAGAAGTAGAGGCGTGTAACAGGTTGGTGCATGGAAAAAGCCAAGGCAAGTCTAAGAAAGTGAGGGGAAGAGAGTTGTGGGAGCTGAATCTTTTGGTGGAGAGAGACTTGGCATTCCTCTTAAACCAACTTTCCACTAGTACATGAATTAATTTCGGGTCTTATATGTAGGCATGTAGTAAGATGAATATGTGTGTGGTAGAGATATGTGAAAGGCACAACTGAAAAGATACAAAATATCTCGTAATTATTTGAGAGGGATGTCTTGATGAAATAAGTTTGGGTGGGAAGGGGATGTTGAAAGTAACAAAATGTGAGGAAACTTCATGGAAAGTGTCCCCTTACTTCTCATTTTCTGATGACTTTTTTTTTAGTACACATTTTTTCTGATAACTTTGATTCACCATATTATGTGATATTAATGGGTAGTGCATAAACGTGTTCGCAAATGGGCCAGATCATATGGGAATCTCTAACACGGAATCATTATTAGTTACCTTGAAAAAAGTAAATCAAGAAGAAAATCAACTCTCAAAACCAAATCCAAATCCACAACCACAACCACAACGATTGATGACATGTTGGAATGTTGGTCCCAGCGTCCCCTAATCCCACATTGTTTCAGCAGCCAACCAGGCGCCTCCAGCAGAAGCGGGGCCCCACCAGAGGATTCCTAGCGGAATCCGACATCAGACCACAAATCAAAATACCAAAAAGATGTTCCATTTGGCAATGCTAAACTTCAAAGTACTTTAAAGGACTTTTAGATGAAATTAGAAGCGCTTTTCGCTACGTAAAAGTGCTTTTGTAAAAGTGCTTTTAGCAACGCGTACCAAACATGGTTTTTTTGAATGATCAGAAGAGGGAAACACTGGTGCAAAGAGAATAGCAATGTTTTATATTTCGGTCCTTAATGCTATGTCATACGAATATATCGTGATTGGTCAAAGATAACAAAACAAACGCTATCCTCTTTTCACAGGTTGAGCACAGAACGACAGAATAGGAACGTTCGCTTCCCTTCATCTTGTGCATAGTAGTAATTTCCAATCCAAGACATTTACTTTGCCTTCACATCTTCAATAATTTCGATCACGTTTTAATAGCTTCCTTCGGTCATGCTTAATAGCATCGATCACGTCTCCACAATGAGCTTTAGAAAGAAGAATAACAAGTCAACTGTATCATATCATATAATCTCCACATTCCGCGTTTTCTCTGCAACTTTTGGTTCTCTGGATCCGAAAAGCCTCCATCTTTAACCCTTCTGAACCTCAACTGCATATTCTCCCCGAGATTAGGTCTACTTTTCCGCCTGAATTCTGTTTCCCGGGTATTTCAGAATCTCACTTCCATCATTCAGCTTATCTGGTAAATGGTCATAGGCTCTCATCTCCTCGGCTCAATAGGTATTTGGTCTTCTTTCTTTGCCTTCTCACCCAATTCGAACTTTTAGCTCTTTTCCAAGTTTACCCAATGGATTTGTATTGTTGGTTTATCTTTTGCTTCACCAGACACTGTATTTCTTTTCATGCTGAGACTTGAAGATTCAAAATTTGAACATTTTCTTTCCTGTTACTTTTCCTGTGTATGTATTCTCGGCATCCAAACAAAATTTCTTTGAATGATGTCTTTGCCCTTTGGCGTTTGGATATCTTGCATAGACTGAATTTTGAGTATGTCCATCAGTATCCTGCAAAGTTACTATTTTTATTTCTAAATCACTATTATATTGGTTGTAGAAATGGCTATCTTCAGGCTTTTTATTACAAAATATTGCTAATTATGATTTAAATAATACAGTTGGAGGAAAAATGGCACATTCCAACTCTGGGGAGGACTTCTTGAACAATTTCAAAATTCCAAAGTATGTACTAGTGCCAAAATCAGAGAGTGAAAAAGTACCTGATGTACCCCAGTGTCCAGTTTTAGTGTTTATCAACTCCAGAAGTGGTGGTCAGCTAGGTGGGGATCTTCTTGTAACGTACCGTTCCCTTCTCAATGAAACTCAGGTATTAATATATTTTTTTCTTTTCTGTATGGTCAAATGTTGTCAAATTTCTCAATTTAAATTATGGATTGATTATTACTTCAGCGGTTGCATTAAGCGGCTATTTTTATTTCAATTTTTTTGCGAATCTGATCTTGAACTAGCTTATTTGTAGGTTTTTGATTTGGGGGAAGAGACTCCTGATAAGGTGCTGAGCCGAATCTATGCCAATCTTGAAAAACTCAAGCAGAATGGGGATGAAGTTGCTACAAAGATTCAAGAGAAATTGAGAATAATTGTGAGTCAAATTATAATAAACATAAATGGTGTGCTATTTTTATTTTTATTTTTCATGACCTTGCAGGCTGTTGCCCTTTCCTGTTTCTGACATGTACCAAATCCTCTAGGTTGCAGGTGGTGATGGAACTGCTGGTTGGCTTCTTGGAGTTGTTTCTGATCTCAAATTATCTCATTCACCCCCAATAGCAACAGTACCCTTGGGAACTGGAAACAATCTTCCATTTGCATTTGGATGGGTAGGCAATTTCCTGTCCCAGTGGCTTTTATGGTCTAGAATGACCTTAATCATATTTGGATGCCTGGTTGAGTTGTCATTTATGCAAAACCACAATATGCTTTGATATTATGCAGGCAGTCAGTAGTTAGAACTAGGATTGCTTTCATGTCTTTTTGATTCTTGTACCTTTCAGAGTTCAACTTGTTAATGCACTCTATGGAAGGGCATTTTGCGCCATTTTTATTGTAGACTTAGTTCTCTTCTTAATCTTTTCTTTTTACTTTCAAAAATCTCAGAATTTTTTATTTATTACAAGTAGATGTGCATACTACCCATACATTTCTCAATTTCTTGTTTGAAGACACAATATTTACCAGCAATCCTTAAGTAGTGCTGCCATGTTTGTACTTTACTCAAGTTTAAATGTTCTGAGTGATTTGTAATTCTCATGGCTAAGGTAATAGTGCAGCCATTGATCGCTTGCATCATGCATGACATGCTGTTTGATAATTTATCAGGGGAAGAAGAATCCCGGGACAGATCCTCAATCTGTGAAATCGTTTTTGAATGAAGTAAAGAAAGCCAAGGAAATGAAAATAGACAGGTTTGACAGTCATCATTGTTTCTTTTTACATCCTGATTTTTGTAAATTCGAAGTGCTGTAGATTCACAGTACTGTTTCTAGATGATTCACATCTCATCATTTAAATCATCTCCTTAATTGTTTGCATATAATAGATTTACCTGTCTGCAGATGGAGTTTTGAAGTATGAATTCTTTGATGACTAATTTTATTGAGTCCTTTTTTTCCTTAAGTCTCCTTCATCTTCATTGCAAGTTTTAACCAGTTCTCCTTTTTTAGTAATTGCAAATTCTGATTTTGTTTTTTCTTCCTTATTCTGATATAGCTGGCACCTCCTCATGAGGATGAAGACTCCAAAAGATGGTCCATTGGATCCCATTGCTCCTCTTGAGCTTCCACATTCTTTGCATGCATTTGGCCGAGTCTCTGATACAAACGAGCTGAGCGTGGTAAGTCCTCTCTTATCTGTTTTAGTAGCGAAAAGAACCAGATCCATGGAGTAGCAGGCAGTTAAAATCAGTTACTTTGCAAATTAAGTCAAGCTATCTTTCAGGAGCTGAGCCAGCTTTCTGTTCTTGGTTGATTTGTTTCTGAACAAATCTAATGCAGATAGATTTTAAAATTTAATGGTTTCACTGTTGACCTTAGATGTGTCAAAATTGCATATCACTTGCATATGATTGCAAAAGGGCCTGATTTCTAACTAGAGTCTAATTTTTTATTCTTGCCATGTTCCTTCATCAACCTATATAACCAAATGGAGTTAACCTTCAACTTTTCACTTTTTATGCGCTTTTTCTAAGCACAAATTTCAACCAAAATTATATTGGAGTAATCAAGAAAATGTAATCAACTGATGGAATGATGTTTAAAAGAAGTGTCACTTTTAAATGTTTGGCGTTCCTTTTGTGAAGGCTCAAAGCTCTTCTCTTTCTTGTTGGAGACACGTTTGGTCTGCTGTTTTATACACACAAATTTTTGGGTGCTTTGCAGGAAGGTTACCATACATTTCGTGGGGGGTTTTGGAACTACTTCAGTATGGGTAAGAGTTCTTCCCTTGGAGTCTTGTCAAATATTTTGAGCCTTAATCTGCATAGCTATCTCATTCTTTCTAGAAAATGTCTCCTTTTGCTGAGTCGATTTAAGTCCCACCATTGTCACTTGTTTGTAGTGATATTCAAAATTAGCATCTTATCTTCTTTTTTCCTGTATATAAGCCAAATAAGTGTTGATAATATCTTCCTTTACTTAACTGTGTTTATTGAAATGGACTACATGTTTATGGTTGTAGGGATGGATGCTCAAGTATCATATGCGTTTCATACTGAGCGAAAGCTGCATCCCGAAAAGTTTAAAAACCAGTTGTCAAATCAGGTACATACTTCTTGAAGAACCATTATGATCCATGGATATCGTGTAGTTAAATCATGATAATTATTTGATATTAAATTACTTGAGAAAATTTATAATAGATAACACAAACTAAAAGGTAGGATGCAAATTAGAAATATTAGTTGGTAC
Organism: Prunus avium; assembly: GCF_965620075.1. Taxonomy (NCBI): domain Eukaryota; kingdom Viridiplantae; phylum Streptophyta; class Magnoliopsida; order Rosales; family Rosaceae; genus Prunus; species Prunus avium. Next base: position 35,129,580 of record NC_142286.1, read on the forward strand.
TATACGCCATAGGTGTTACACATAGAGCAGCTAACTTTTGCAATGTACATGAACCTCAATAGATGAATTTGTCACGCATTATTAAACTTGATCCTCATACACCATTAGTGCTGATGCTAACATGAACAGCGAGATGAAGGCATTCACAATCCATTAAATAACTGAAAGACCTTAGGGTTCTAATTCTGTTCTTTTCGGAGAAATGAATTCATTAACTTAGTAATTTTGCCTGCAACCCCTCATTTATCATGAACTATTATAGTGTTAGTCATATACGGTAAATTTTCTGGTGCGGTTAAATCTGTTACAGCATTCATGTCATTCAGTTTAACTGGATCTTGCTCATGTATATTATGATATAGAGAGAAGCACTACTTATTCCTCTGCTCTTTTCTTTAATCCTAAATACAGAGTACTTATGCAAAGATTACCCGTTCACAAGGCTGGTTTTCTTCTTCCCTTTCTCAGTCTTCTTCCCGGTGAGCATCTAGAGATTGCCCGTTCAGCAATGGATTACCTTCTAGCATCTTCTTTACTGAATATGAAATTAACTATATCTCTTGAAATAGGAACATAAACCAATTTGCAAAGTTGATGATCATGAAAAACCACGGTGGTCAATGGGAAGAGCTCCAAATTCCTCCAAGGTACATTGTTGTCTATATTATAACTGAGTTGAGCTTGCTTGATCTTGGATTCATGCCAAGTTCTGTATTTGATCCAGTTGCTAATTAATTTTCCAGTTCCTTTAAGAAAAATTTCCATGCTGCCTATGTCCAACGTCACTTTTCTCTTTAAAAATTTCGTTGCACTACTTGTACTGTGTTCCCTCGTTTTCATTTTGCATGGGTGGTGAACTTCGTTCTCATGAGTCTGTGTTGTGCTCTACTGCAAAAGGGCAACATCTCTTGCACAAGAATTAAATTGATTTAATATTTTGTTTCTCGTCTCTGTGGTACTTGATGCATGATTTTATTTCACAAATAATGTCCAATTATTCTTTATTAACCTCTGCGTTTCAATTTTCAGCATCAAGTCAATTGTGTGCCTCAATTTACCTAGCTTTTCTGGTGGATTTAATCCTTGGGGAATGCCAAGTAGGAGGAGGCATAAAGTTGGTTCACGCATCACTTAGTGAATTGGATCCAATTTTTATTTATTTATTATGTCTAACAAATTCTTTGGTGGATTTCACTTTGCAGGGAGAATTTACTCCTCCACATGTAGACGATGGCCGCATTGAGGTCGTTGGTTTCAGAGATGCATGGCATGGGCTTGTTTTGCTTGCGCCAAAGGGGCATGGGACTCGTCTTACCCAGGTAATAAATATGAAATGGTTTTGTTACATAATTTGCAGCAATGAATCTTGATCAAGCCGAAATTATGTTCATAATTGGCTTATTTTATGCTAATCTTACGGTGATAGGCCCACCGGATCCGCTTTCTGTTTCACAAGGGTGCAATCGATCATACGTACATGAGGATCGATGGCGAACCTTGGAAGCAACCCCTCCCAGTTGATGATGAAACTGTCATGGTGGAAATCTCTCACCTTCGCCAGGTGAACATTCTTGCCAGGCACGGCTGCAGGTCGAAAAGCATTAACAATCCCGTGTCACCGACCAGCCATGAAGCTGATGAAGAGGATTCAGATGAAGAAGCTCATGAATCAGCAGAGTATAGGAAGTTTGGTGCAGCAGACACATTTAAGCTCCCAGAAGAAATTGATATTTCTCAGCTTAGTTAAACCTCTTATTAAGTCATTCCTGTCTGTCCCATCCTAATTCCCTTGTGAACGAGTGAGATTTCTATTGGGATTTCATTGCCATCTTAGCTTAGTACCATTTCCAGCAGTCAACCATGAAAGATCTTTTTATTTCTTTGTGAAGAATTGTTATCCAGCTGTATATTATTGATTTATGTGAATGAATCGAATGCAAATAATTCTTCTCAAATTCGTTGGATCCCATCAAGGCCTTGCAGAACAAGGGTACAAGCATTGAAGTAAAAGAAACTTAATGAACCAGGAAGATGAAATCTTTATGATAGTAGGCTCAATCATATGTATACACAGTGCATAAAAATCGTGATTACTTGTACAGTCAAGCTTAGGCAATGGAGGCAAGAGTGATGCTATGGAAGCACTTGATTAGGGTGAGAACGAGAAACTAGCACTTAGCTTTACTGTGGAGAACCCGATTCAAATATTGCAAATCAAGAATTGTAGTTACAAGCTATAATACATTTTTTTTTTTAAAACAAAAGGTAATAATAAAAAGTAAATATGTAGACACGCGGGAACATAGGCTGTTGCTGGAGCAGCACTGCAAGCAATACACTAACAGCAAACCTACAAGTTGATGGAAAGGTACATGCCTAAGTGTAAAAACTCCAACTCTACCTCAAAGATTTGGGGATCTGCAGCTTCGTGGAGAGTGACCAGCTTTGAAGGAGGCACCACTCCGACTACTCGTGAACATATTGGTAGTCTCCCATTCATTTGGTAACTGCTTCATTGGCCTTCTGACTTTCAACCCTTTCTTCTCTTTTCTTCTTCTCCCTGAAAGCCAAAATCATTGCATTGAAATACTATGGTTACCCATTGGAACACAGTAAGCACAAAAGCTTCTCCGTCCTTAATGAATCATAAGCCAAAACCCATAAATTATACCCCAAGAGGTACAGTCTGCAGATAATCGAACTAAAGCTATGGATTTTAACTTTATAAGGTCTAGGGGATTAACTGGTTAAATATTATAGCTTCAATTGTGGATGTAGTGTGAATTGTGATCAGGTAGAGACAACTAGTACCAGAGCCACAGGTGTATACTTGATTCCAATACAAGAACCTTCAGACTTAAAAGCTCTATGATTACAGAACTTACCCTGTATGCATGCTAATGTTTACGTATTTGATCCTTGCACTTACGTTCAGAACAGGAGAAGGTTCAAACTATCTATAAAACTTCAGTCTATTTTGAGGATTATTATCATGTCCATCTTATCTGTCATATATAATATACTATGAATTCAATAACGGACATCATGCTGAGGGATATGTTACCTGGCCACATATTCCTTTAGAAGTTCTTTTGCCTGAACCAGCTTGGAGAGCAGATTGCGGTACACATCAAGGTCCCGGTCCACACTTCTTTTGTCAATGTTTAAGGCTGCACATAACTGTTACCAACCAAATTGTAACGGTCATTAACTCAACCAAGCACAAAATGCAGTAATTTTAACATTTGGCTTAACACCTATCATTGAGTTGTAATGTTGATGCATTGGACTGGCAAGTCTAACCTTTTCTAATATTGTTGGTTCAGTTGCATTTGCCAATTCGAGAAGACGAAAGAGCCCAACAGCAAAGAAACGACTGTAGCTAAAACTTCCTTTGCTTGCTGCCCTTTCTGCAATGTCTTTCAATGTCCCCTCAATTTCTCCTTCTCTGGATGGGAACTCAACTAATGAACTGGAAGTTTGTGCCCGAGCCCACTCTTCCAACTTTTGTGCATCAATTCTGTAGTGCTTAGCATGGAAACTTATCTAGTAAAGGTAGAGACTTTTCTCAAATATATAAGAAAGAGATTGATTACATGCAAAAATAAAAATTCAAATGCACATGACACTCTCACTGGAAAAAAAAAATGCAGTAGAAGTTTTGACAGTTAACAGATTAAGAATTGTTTCCTCACAAAAATTACTCTTCTGAAGGGGAAGCATAAATGATTGGTCATGGTCATGGCCAGTATGACATATTTGTAGTGTAAAGAGGTGTAAATTCTTAGACACAGTTTACATTTGGAAAAGCAGAGGAAAAGGAAGAAACCATTTCTGTGGTTGATGAATTAAATTAATTAAATCACCATTTTTATTTTTATATAAAAAAATTATATCTACTTCTTAGATTTTTCAAGATAAAAAAGAAAATGATAGAATACTTAACAAATTAGGATTCCTTTTTTTTTTTTTTTTTTTTTTCCTCAAGCATCCCATGACCAGTGGTTTTCCCTTTGTTTTTCTGATATCAAAACTGATCCTTCAATGGATGTGTCTCAGATTATTTTATCAACCAATCTTCTGGCATAAACTAGGAAACTCTGATGTAGCATTATGCAGTTTGCATGATTCAGATATCTTCTTAATAGGATTTTCTTGGTTATCACAATCTCAATTAGTAGCTTACATGTTCACTTAGTTTTCATAATTTTGAAACCTCAGATAATGCGATTGTCAGTTTGCCACAGTTTACATACCACATTTCTTTGTTTCGAAATAAAAAGTTATGCAATGGAAAAAAACAGAGAGGAGAAGATCCCACACAAGTGACAAACCTGTATTGCTCTGGGTCCTCATTCAATGCTTTGATGTAAGCTTGGAAGATTGCCTCTCGATCCTCATCGCTGGGGTATCCATCCATGAGTTGATCAAATACAGTGACAAAACCAAGGGCGAACACGGGGTCATAACGGTATGACTTCTTGTACTTAATCAAATGCTGTTGGACAATCAGCTCCTGCAGCACAGTGTTGTAAACACTAGGGATTGGTCGCTTATACGCTTTAAGAAAATTCAACTTTGTGTCAGCTACAGTAGGCGCACCTGCACATCAAGTAAGCAAGCACAAGAAGACCAAGAAAATTATGGAGGATTTAATTATAAACTTCTTGTGGAATAAAAATTAAGAGTCTGTTGAAAAAAATTTAACTAATATAAACTCTGATAAAATTCAAGCATATTGGTTCAGGAACCAAAGATGGGTCCTGATGAATATGAACATCTAGCTAGATAATTAGTTCATCAAGGCTCCATTGTTCTTATCCCACATGATCAAGGCAAGATGATTAGAAAAATTATTCCTTTCCATATCAGTAAAATAACTTCCTACTATTAACATATAAGGAAAGGCATAACTTGGAAAAAAAGAAAATATAACAGCTAAATTAGATCGAACTAAAAGCTTAATTTTACTTTAAACGATGTTAATTTAGTAAGCTATAGCAGGCCGAAGAGGTAAAAAAGCAGAAATGAATGGAAAATTCACTATTTCTACACAAAATTATTTAAAATCAAGGTCCAGTCTAGTTCCTGATAAAATGTAGCAACGTTAAAAGATAGCAATTTAATGGCATCAAACAAAGCTACTAAGCAAAACCCACCTGACATGCAATGAATCACCATACGAGAACTCGAACTCGATGCTCGAACACCACCATTATTGCAGGAAAAGCTCGTACGGAGCCGGAGACCTTCGGAGTTGTAAGCCAAATTCCAAGTAGAAGAGATTACCGATTTTCTATCAGAACATTGACTCAGGGCCGAGAAAGAGAGAGAAGCAACGGCAGCCATTTTTGGAAGAGAGAATATTTAGAGTTGGAAATTTTCCGGGAAAATTTTGAGCATAGTGGAGAGGAAGAGGGAATTTGGTGGGTTTTAGGATTTTAATTTATAAAATAATTTTCGGGAAAGAGTGTGAGAGAGATAGAGGTCCACGAAAAGGCTTATCCAAGTGTTGTGATCCAGTAGTTTTTCGACAAGTGGTATGTGTTTCGTGTAGTGGTATCTGAAAGAGAGACATGGTGATGGGTCGGACTGAATTGGACCGGGCCGCCTGATATTTTACTGGATAGTCAGTTTATTTTGTTTCTTCTCTTTTTGATTGAGGCCATGGAAAGCGATAGTCGTTTTGATTTAGATTATGTGCCGTCTAAATTTAGTTTGACGCCTATAGCCATGATTGTCGACATTCAAATGTTAATCATTGGTTGCGGGGAGATTAATTTGAAAGGGGGTGAAAATAGTGTAACTCCAATTAAAATAATATCTAACATCGTTAATCAATATTGTCAAAATTATAGATGTGCAAAAGTCGTTTTGATTTAGAGTATGTCTAATTCGGTATGATTTTGATTCGATTTATTCTCAAAATAGTAGTATAATCAATTCATTTTGATGATGAATTTGGTTTGGTTTGGTTTGGTTTAGTTTGTTTTGATTTCCCTTCATTCATGATTAAGAAATAATATATTCTTTTACTTAAATCAAAGAAAAATTCATATCATAAATTGAAAAAATAGTTGAGAAAACTTCTTAAGGTTGAATATGCAGAGATAGATATAGAGTACAACATCAATGATTAACATCAATGTGTTGGAAGATTCATAACAGTCAATGGCGATAACCAATAAGAAACGCACATTAAAAAAAAAAACACATACAAACATAGAAAATGAAACTAAAGATTAAAGCGAAATTCAACTCTTAAGAAAGAAGAAAAGGAGAAGGGCAAGTTGCAAGGATTGTTAGGTGTCAATCTTATCCAGTTGTAGAGTTAAACGTGTACAGGCTAAACATCGACTCATGTGGAAATATGCCTTCTCTGCCTCCAATGTCGATGGAAGCAACGTGCTCTGCATTGTTTTTTAGTTTTCTGTCTGTGACTGTGATACTATCTTCTTAAACAAAACAGGAAAGATGAGAAGAAAAGCTCAGGACACCCCAAGATCTCAATGGCTTTGAGTGATGTGATTTTGCCAAGTGGCAAACCCCAACAAAAGCTTTTCTTTTTTTTCTTCTTTTCTTTTCTAAAGGAGATATTTCTTGATCTTTAGCAAACCAGGAAAGGAAATTCACCATTTTTTTTTGTGGACAAAACCTCTAAATCTTTATTTTCCAGCTATGCTGCTGCCCTGCTGCTTCTGTGTCTATAAATGGAAGCTGGCTTCCAAGTTGTAGCCATATATTTCATTCTTAATTTGAGTGCATAACACTCCAAGTGCAGGGCTCACAAATCACTTACAATGATGCAAGGAACTAATGGCCAAGCTCCTGCTTCTGCTTCTGCTTCTGCTCCTAAAGGCAACTATTCTGTCTCATCTTCTACTAGGCCAACTATAGCAGAAATTTATGGTGGTCTTACACCAAAAGTACTTTTCAATAAAGCTGCTGCAAACAACAGCACTACTACTAGTGATCAAACTCATCAAAGGCTTAAACAGCTGCAGGCAGAAGAATCGCTTCGCACTGTCATGTACTTGAGCTGCTGGGGTCCTAACACATGATGAGTCATAGCAGACACTCTAATATAAAAGTATCCTAGATTAATTAGTCTCTCTCCAAGAGGACTTAAGTTGTTAATTTCTTCTATCTTTAGTTTTAAACTCATGAAGAGCTGTGCTGTAAAACTAACTCAGGACTGTTTTTCATATGAATCATGCACAATATTTTGTACCTGTCAAGAAGAAAATTAACTGCAGAAGTAAGCATTTATTTTATTAGATCATCAAGCAGTGATGTGTGGCTCTACAGCCTAAGAAGCGGGCTAGCTTTTTTCCATTACAAAACTCACAACTCTCTTTTGAAGGAAGAAAAGCTGCGTATAGTATAACAAGGAGGAGATTACATCATGCACAGTACACGTATCATATCGGCATGATTGTAGTTAGGTTCATAAGTATATTGATATCGTATGGAAAAACGGCATGGCTAATTAGGGCCCCAACAAATTAGATTCATGACTTTCTCAACCTTTTCGGCGTTCCTTAAGCACATCTGTCTCTCTTCCACTTCAATCTTCTTCTTCTTCATGGCCTCATAGGTGGTACAAGGAAACCTTATTTCAGAAGGCTTGTGCAGATCAGATTCTGGTTTGGATTTTTCTTGATGGCAAGGCACGAGTGTAGTTATCATGGTGATGCCTTTTTAGTTTCTAGAGCACTGCTAACTGCTTGGTTTTTTTTTTCTTTTTAAGTAAACAAATCTTTATTTATTTATTTATTTATTTTTTAAAAAAAGTCTATACTTGCAGCATCTGATTTTTACAAATTTTGTTAACTTATTTCTTGGCTTTTGGTTTAACGCTAAACGGGGTTTTGGCTAATTATGTGTCTCTTGATTGGAGTAATGGCTACTAGCTTTTAGAGTTCAAAAGTAGTGAAGATAGATGAGTTTTGTCAAAAATATGGGATCATCAAGTGGTAATTCAGGGTCTAATTAATTCGTTTTCGTGCTAAATTATGTAGGGGACGATGACGATTGATTCTAACAGCAAAAAGAGTGATTTCATCACCGCAGCTTGAGTAGCCTCTCGTATAGGACTAAAGCAGTCATTTGAAAATTGAAAATGAGCAATATTTGGAAAAAGAAATAGATGAATGATCAAAATATCCCTTCCAAAAGTTGCTCAAAAAATTCCATATTCAAAAAAGTGTAGAACAAAAACAAGTTGGTACGAGCATGACACAAATTTGATAACATGAAACACGAATGTAGCTAGTAGCACGAAATGGATCGTACGTATCAGGAGACAAAAATACACCCTCATCATCCTTCAGTTTTGAAGGGAAGCAAATTAATAAAGACACAGAGCAGCAGGGAAGGGATGAATGGGTGAAAAGCATGTACAAAAGGAGACAAATAGCTGAGATCACAATAATAGAGCTAGCTCCTTCTTCCGTTGCTTCATCAAAAAACAAGATGCAAAACCTCAGGTTTTCTCACAGAAAACCACTGCATAATTTGTCTTATATGCAATAATAATCTACAAGGGACAAATGCAGCTTCCGGATTTCCACAAATCTCAAAACCACTTTGTCTTTTTTTTTGCTTTATGTGTGTATATATATATTATACATTCAGTGTTAGGGTCCAAAAAAAAAAAAAAAAAAAACACCCCAGAAACAGAAAAAAGCAGAGTGCTCTGTTGAATTAACTGAAGATGCGTGCAACAAGAGGAGCTTGGATCGTGGCGGTTAGTGTTGGAGCTGTCGAGGCTTTGAAAGATCAAGGCTTCTGCAGATGGAGTTACACCATGAGGTCTTTGAACCAGCATGCCAAGAACAATATGAGATCTTTCTTAGAAGCCAAGGAACTCTCGTCTTCTTCTTCTGCTATGGTTTTGAACAAAATGAATTCTGAAGAGAAGAACCAAGCTGAGGATTCTCTAAGAAAAGTCATGTACTTGAGCTGTTGGGTCCCTTATTGAAATCCCTCCAATATTATAGGTAGTTGAGGATGTACCACTTTAATTTATTTTTGAAACTGAGTTGAAGCTGTATATACATGATTTGAATGTATATTTTCCCAACCCTGCAACAAGAAAATCACAGATTTTGCTTTTTATCAATGAACATGAACATTGGATCTCTTAATACTAGTTTTTGGATCTAAAGGTGATATTAATTAGCTTACTGTATCAGTACTTATTTCACATTCTAATTCAATTAACGTTGGTTCTATTTTTCAGTCAAACAACTAATCAGTTGAAATTATCACAAAACCAAAAACAAAGAACCAACTAGTTGAAGTTTATATCAGTTAGGTGCAACAAGAACACAAGGTTATCTCTTCCTATTGATCATCGTTGACAAATTTCAAGTACAAAAGTAATGTAAAAATCCAAAGGGTTCATTTAGATCAAATCTTATATCGTTACGTTTTTCAAATATAAAACAAACACACACTAGACATGTCGATATTCCATCTTATCAGTCATTTAATTCATCAACTATATACGACACTTTTATCACAAACTAACAAACTAACTCTTAACTAAGTGATATTTCATTTACAACTTTTATTTAGTATGTTGTGTTTCTTCTTCATCATATACCAATTGATATTCAATCGACATACATCCACATGCGACAATCATGTGAACCCTAACATGATCACTTCTCCAACAAGAGTGATGGAAATTTAGAGGAAACATTCTAGTTTTTGGGGGCAGCAGATGTTAGGGACACTTGTCCGTCCATACACATGAGAATCACGTGAGCTTCACGTAATTGTTGAAGGAAGTTGAGGTTTCATTCCAAAATCAATTGGCAATAGGGAAATAGTCCAATTTCACGCAATTTCTCAACTATCCAATATAAGATATAATCATGTGAGCTTCACATAATTATTGAAGGAAGTTGAAGTTTCACTCCAAAATCAATTGACACTTCACACAATTTCTCAACTATCTGATCACCCTCACATTTTCACAACCACATCTGCAATTTGCACGTAAACAAGTAAACTACTGGTTTCACTCCCAGACGCTACTACTAGCCCACAGACCAAAATAAAGTGACAAGAGACAAGAGACTCTGTTTCTGTCTTTTGGCCCACACTCGAAATCAAACAAGCAAACAAATGGTTTCACTCACTTCCATACTGCCGGCCTAAATACAATAATTTAAATCAAAACCATGTTCCCATGAGGCAACAAAACTCCGTGCTTATCCAAACTCCAAAATCTTAAATTCCCCCTTTTACCCCTGTATAGTACATCATAACCCCCGGCATCTGCATGTACAAAACAGTAATAACCCCAAATATAGTGTAACATACACATACCTTACCAAAAGAAACAGAAGAAAACAAAACCAGCTCTGGTTTTTTGCCACAAGCCCACCTTTTAAGAAAAAATCCCCTATATAAAGAGCACCTCAAGATCTTCTCCATCAATACACTCAAACATTCACATTCACAACTGAGAAATTCACATCATCAAAGAGAGATCAGTAAAGAAGAGAGAAGAAATCATAATCGTGATGAGTTCATCAAGTGCAAGCAAGGCTATTGTGGCAGCAAGTGTTGGAGTTGTGGAGGCATTGAAGGACCAAGGGATATGCAGATGGAACTCTGCTTTAAGATCTGTGCACCAGCAAGCCAAAACCCAACTCAAGTCATTTTCTCAAGCCAACAACAAGCTCTCATCTTCTTCTGCTTCAGCTGCTTTCAGTAAAGTCAGAGATGAGAAGCTGAAGAAATCAGAGGAGTCTTTGAGGACAGTCATGTACTTGAGCTGCTGGGGTCCCAACTAATTCAATCAGCACAGAGACAGAGAGCAAAAAGATCAGATTTTTGTGCAAGCGGTTGCTGAAATGGAGCTTGGGCATGAACACAAAGTTGAAACAAGATGACACAACCCATGAAAGGGCTTCTTGAGTTTTATATATATCAAATGATCAGGATATATAAACTTGTTGGGTTACATACTACTGGGAAAGGCAATCGTTGTAAATGGCAGACAATTCATTCATGTCTGCTTGCTTGCTTGGGGAAAGTTGATGTAAATTATGTTATGTTCTGACAATTACCATATATAGCAAAAGCACACATATTTCTAAGCAATTGATGCCTTGATCATTCTTTTCGAGTTTTTCTTTTTTCCCTTTCTTATTAATCCATTATTTACTTCGTTTTAACTGAAGGATTTATGATCCTATAAATTTGAGTATTTAGTAGTGAAACATAATTGAGTTTCCCTAATTGGGATAAATCCATTGTCTTGAATGGTTTCTTTCTCCAACAAAAGCTATAGCCCAACACATCCCATGGTTTTTCCCACATTTTATGGGGTTTCCTTCCTCCTTCCTATTCATCTTCTGCTTTCGTTTCAAGTAAGCTCAGCTGCTGAGGTCCCGGTTGAATATTAATTCAGCTTGTTTATTAGATCCCTTGAATTCTCTATGATATATACAATTGATTATTCTATGCACCAAAAACTTAAACATTAATCAAGCTACTTATTAATGTTTAAGTTTTTATGCTAACACACATTTTATATCAAATGAGTGTTAATGGTGCTCTCAGAAATGGTGGGAGGTACCTTTTCTTTTTGTATTTTTGTTTACCACTCTTAATTATCGATGAGCAATACCATCACGTTAATTATTGTGCAAGAAATTCATGTAATTGTCGTGGAGGAAATTCATGTAATATATAGATTAAATCATACTCTGTTATAAAATATATGTAATGGATGCCCACAATACTTTAGTATACCTAATGTATGTGAGATCATACCCAACTATACCTTCCGGATAAAATATATGTAATGGATGCCCACAATACTTTAGTATACCTAATGTATGTGAGATCATACCCAACTATACCTTCCGGATGACTCACCCCATTATGCTATCAATGGGAACATTTATGTAATTTTGAATGTATGTATTCTGCCTATAAATAGGCACCAATATCAATAAGAAGATACGGAGAAGATGAACAAGCCTAGAGAACATTCTTATGGCTTTCTCTACATCTATACTCTCTTAAATTCTCTCTCAATTCCTTTAGTTTTATATCACGTTATCAGCACGACTTCGCTTTCAAAATACCAACTGAGTTCTCCGATCAAACTCCTCTGCTTCATTACCTTTCTATCTCAAGCCTTAGCTGCTAACCTCTGCAACTACAAATATCCTCTCTAAAACAATATATACAAACATGTAAGAGAAGAAAGGGGTAAAGAAAACACAATCTAGATAAACACCACCCACCGCCTCCATCCCTCTATCTCCCATGAAAACACTACATAAAAGTCGTACTTGTACCAAAGAGAGACTTACCAGGGATGGGATGGAGACTGAACTGTGATCTGCTTAGGAAGGAGATGCCAACTGAAAGGGCTACGGCACAAAACAAGGAAAAAGAATTTTTAGTGACTATCTGAGAGATAAGTCCTCTACTTTTATTTATCCTGATAGTTTATTACATTATTATATCTATAATATTATATATATTCATATTGACCATAAAAAGCAAGTAAAGTTGTGCAGGAGAAGCTCGTGCAAGTAAAGGTGTCCATCCACTATGTTTATGAAATACACTTAAGGAGCATGCGTGGTGATATCCTACACAAAGATCAATTCTATTTATTTGTCTTTTATAAATATATGTTACTTTATTGCATCTTTCTGAAACTTTTTGATATTATTGCTAGAAGCTTTCCGTCCATACTTTTATATTTTAGTTTAATAAATTAATATATTACCTAATATATACATACAATATATAATATACTTACATGTGTTCGGCTTTTATTGATAATTATCTTTAAATATGTATGGTTCCTAATAATCTATTTGATTATTCAACATAACCTATGAAAGGTCAATTGCTACAATCATCATGAAATGGCAGAAACAAGAAATTGATTATCAGGGATACCTGCGAACTTGCAGCTCACTTATGATCAATAAGACTAGAAGATCTTGATCTTTAATATATATAATGAAGGGCTAGAAGTCCATAAATTCATGTAAATCTAAATTGGCCAGAAGTTCGTTTTATATTAAGTGGCGATTTTATCCCCACATTTATTTATTTTTATTTAAAGTATGGAGTAGAATTATTACTCATACAAGCGCATTTATTTTATCGTACATTTACTTTATTTAAAGTATGGTGCGGAATTAACGCCCATACAGCAAGCAATTTACTTTATGAATTTATTTTACTGCATATTTATTTTGAGAATTTATTTTACAAGTTCATTATGATGAATTGTATATCATGCAAGAAATTGGAACCTGACGTTCCTTGATCCTCATCATACTACATTAGGACCTGAAGATCTTTAATAATGAAATAAAATGAGAGCTGGCAATCTCTTTGAAATTATATTTGTGAAAATATGATCGGACCCAAAAATCATTGACATGTAAACCAGGACTTGAAGCTCCTTGATAATATGATAATAGTGTCAGACACACGAATAGTAAATCTACTGGCAAATGTATTATGCATGAATATTAACCATTTTGGATAATCCGTTATACAAAAAGGGACTTGCAGTTCCCTAAACTCATAAAAGAGCAATTAAATGAAAAACCAGAAGTTTCACCTATTTATTTTACAGCAGTTTAATTATTGTCTTACTTTTATTGTATCTTATTTATTTCATTTCAGTATTTTATGTGTAATCCAAAACTAGAAGTTTTGTGAACATTTGCTTAAATATAAATTTGAAATTCAAAGCACAATTACTAATTCATTATCGAATCCACATGTTTGAACCTGAAGCTTCAAATATATGAAATTAATTTTTCAAGAATATCATGAACATGAAGTTTGTTAGCTAGTTGTGTGTTTATTTGGAATTTAATTCATGGAACCCGAAGTTTTATATATATGAGATAAATTTCCACGAACCAGAAGTTCTGTAATACAAACATACAAGATGTTTACATAGAATCTGAAGTTCTATATTTTTGATATCACAATTAGGGAATCATAAGATCAAGATTACAAAGAACCTGAAGTTTTATTGGTCATCCATATTATTTCAAAAATGGACTTGAAGTTCATATGATTTAAAGGTTTAGTGGATACTATGTTCATATTATTATAGAGAATTGGAACTTGCAGTTCTATATTACAAAGGGGAAAATTACATAATCAAAGTTACTAAAATATTTAATGCCTCAGATTTGGGCATCCGTAGGAGAATCTTTGTGTTCTTCATTCTCCTCATGAACTTGCAACACAGAAACAAGTTCCTCCAAATCTTTATTACTTTTCTCCAGTCTTCTAAGTTTTTGATTAGCCTCAGTCAGCCTTCTGCGCAGTATTATGACTTGAGATCTAAGTGCCTGCACCTCTTGTGATCTGGCCAGCAGCCGTTGTCCCAAGTTGGTAACTAATGCAGCATACTGCATGCCAGCAACCAGAGAGTCATTGACAACCCCACTATCTGATCTCTGAGCTAACAATACTTGCTCCTGGGGAGCATTATTCAAATCCAAATTATTTTGAGGATAGGAAGACATTTTTGAGAAGAAGATGTGGAAATAAACCACTTAAGTAATGGCAGAAAGTAGGAAACGTAATCTACTGATGAACCGTGCATTGTAAGCATCATATATATAGGTGAGCAACTGACAACCATCCATATAATTCGAATTCTTGTTCCACAAAATCTATTCTGCCCACTCAAGCTTGTCGACCATGGTAAGGTATTCGATCCGACCTTTGAGATATTTTTATGTATAAAAAGGATTCAATTCTTATCGTTTTACTCTTTGCATAAATTCCGGATTGTCTTATTGAGAATTTTATGAAAAGTAATCTGACTGATTAGGGACTAACGTATGGTTTAAATTTAAGCCACCTGTTTTCTATATTCTTATTTCTGCTATATATATTCCCCACCTTTGGACGGTTTCATAATACCCCTTTGTTGTTGCTTTCTAAAGAAAGGATGAGATATCAACCTGAATTCTCTCAACAGCACTTGGCGTGCTTAGGAATCCTGAAGATTTCCATGGAAGCAAGATTATCTTTGATCAAGACCTTCAGAAGCAAGATTATCTTTGATCATGATCCCCTACTTTGTTAGAGTAGTTGTTTGATCATGTATCAGCCTCGTTCACTGAGCTTCTGGGTCCATTTATGGTAAGAAACAGAGGACATTGTTCATTAGAACATATATGCCTCTCTCACATATGATAGAAGAGAACGATCCATATGCTTCATGGATCAGAATATGGTTGATATATCCCCAGAACATGATGCATGGTACGTTTCCATCACAACAAGTATCTTACCAGTATATTTCATGTTCTTCATGTAACCTCTCTACATCCTAATGATCAGAGAAAGGTTGTAAGCCTCACACTTTTTATAGATCGTTGTGAGTTTGCTTTTTATATTATAAGCTTTTTCCCTATCACTTGTTGTTGAGAATCAGAGATTCTATGATATACTGTATCTTTGTGATTCTATTAAGTGAACCTGAAGTTTCTGTTCTTTGTTGTCTCCAAAAACCTATGCTTATAATACTTCTGGATTCATCTTGATGAGGCAAAATTCTCGTCGTTAGGGGGAGAATTGGTTGTTCCTGAAAGAACAAAGAACGGCGTGAATGATTATGGAATATGTTTATTATTGTCCCATCAAACAAATTGGTATAAAAGATAAATGCTAGAAGCAAATTCAGACAGAAAAAGACTGTAAGTCAAATGCCAGAAGTTCAAGCACATACAAACGCATAGTAATGAGTAATATGTTGGATGCCTGAAGCATGATAGATAAAGATGTTGGATGCCTGAAGCATGACATATCTATAGGTTCCAAACTCCTCAGAAGTGGAGATTAATTGCAAAGTTTAAGCCCTATTTAAAATAACGCTCTAGAAGAGGTTATGATCCACATTCTATAAATTCTATATTTTAGAAGAGATATTTGTTCATGAAGTGACAATGAAAGCCTCTGAAATGGCACTGGTACCAGAAAATAATGAAAGCAATGAGATGCTTATAAATTATGCATGCGCATGCACATGAGAATGATGGGATCACGAATTGATGATATATTGGTTTATAGTACGTACTTAAAGTTATTAAGGGCTATACATGATGATATTGCACCACTTGTTATAATTGTCGACAAATGTAAATAAAGATTGGCCAACTGGAAGAGGCAGTCCAGTACAGTTGAAAATTTCCTGAAAAAGTGCAATGATCGAACTTATAAATAAAAACACCAAAAGGATCTGAAAATGTATATGTTGTAAAATGGTGTTTAAGATGAAGTGAAATAAATCACTTGATGATATGGCACAATGTTTCCCAGTAAAGACATGGAATTATGATGGTAAACATATGCAGCTATGTTATGCATATTCATGGAAAATTCATATGTATGAAAATTCCTGAAGAATTCAAAATGCCTGAAGCAAATGATGGCTTGTAATGATCCTTGTGAGGATTAAAGTATTATGGGAGAATATGGTATAATCAACTTAATAAATATCTATATGTATAAATAATCCAAATTTTGGAAATGAGTTTACCATCATTGCAGTATATATATAAAGAATTTTATTAGAACTCTTGAAGAGTTTACAAAGGCTTCCCCTAATTTAATAAAGGAATTTGAGATGAGAAATCTATAAAGATTATAAAGTGTCTAAAACATATCACCAGAAGCGATTTTCCTGAAGAATACAAAAGAATAAATTCTAAGAGATATAATGTGCCATGCAATATATAAATTGCACAAAGAAATCTAGAAGAAGAGAAAAGAGCCCGAAGCTCAGTATAGAGCCTGACGCTCAGTGTAGAGCCTGACGCTCACTATAGAGCTTGAAGCTCAGTGTAAGTACTCAATCGACTTGAAATGAATAAATTGCCTCAGAGAGTACTTTTGATTGAATTCGAATTCAAAACGTTGCAACATATTCAAATGATTGAAGTTATGAGAATTAGACTCCCGAAGAGCTTATGAAGAATAGCATATGCAAGTATCCTCAAAACATACAAGAATATGTATGAGTGAGTGATTATACCAGACAAACATTTATAAGTATGAGCTCATAGTTTTTAAATATTTTAGAGTCATTATTCAAGCCATTGTATGTAGTAAAATATTTATAGTCTAGATATTGTTATATTATTCTAACTTCGACAGGGATTAAATAAATGAAGACACACATACATCCTCCAATGATGCTACAAGAGCAAGTTTTATACAGGCATTACTAAAGCTCAATCAGTGAAGAACAAATGTGATAAGCAATATAAGACATGTATGGAGTTATCAGGGGGAGTAACTCTTCAGGAGGAGCATTCCTACAATATTGCAAGAATAATTCACAGGAAGTAATGCCAACTACTACATTTAGAAAGATGGTCAACAATATGGCCTAATGAAATTTTGCAGGCATCAGGGGGAGCGTGCCATCAATAAAGATCTTCATACACTGTACTCTTTTTCCTTCGTCCGGGTTTTTGTCCCACTGGGTTTTTCCTGGCAAGGTTTTAACGAGGCAGTGTCGCACGCGTGTCAGTGTTCTATACACAGATTTTTATGTTACACATGATTATGTACTCTTTTTCCCTTCGACCAGTTTTTGTCCCACTGGGTTTTACTGGCAAGGTTTTTAATGAGGCATATTCCATGTATTGTGGACATCCAAGGGGGAGTGTTATAAAATATATGTAATGGATGCCCACAATACTTTAGTATACCTAATGTATGTGAGATCATACCCAACTATACCTTCCAGATGACTCACCCATTATGCTATCAATGGGAACATTTATGTAATTTTGAATGTATGTATTCTGCCTATAAATAGGCACCAATATCAATAAGAAGATACGGAGAAGATGAACAAGCCTAGAGAACATTCTTATGGCTTTCTCTACATCTATACTCTCTTAAATTCTCTCTCAATTCCTTTAGTTTTATATCATACTCATCAAATGACAATTAACCTAATTATAATGCTCACTATTTCTTTAATGACATGTCAACACATAATAGACTCACGCCTATAATTAGCCGAAGCAAATAGAGAGAAGGAAAGAAACGATGATGTTTGTTTTTCTGCCCACGGTCCACACCAAACCAAGTAAACAAATAGTTTCACTCCTACATTGTGTTTGAAATAGATGCGCAAGGGGCAGTAGATAGAATCAATTCTAACAAAGAGTGTTTTTGAAGCAGAAGGGAACTTGGTGGAAGATATTAAGAAGATGCGGTTGTGGTTTAGATCTTTCTCATGTGAATGGTAGTGATGATATGGTAATGTAGTTGCTCCTGAGCTAGCCCAATATGCTATTAGGAACACAAACATGGATTGAGGAGAAGCCTCCTTGTTTGAGTTCTTTGCTTGCTGCAGATTTAAAAGCTATTGGTTGATTTATGTATTTGATGTCAAGTGGGAGGCGTTTTTTTTCCTTTGGCGGATTTTCCTCCTTTTTGGGTGTTTTTTAGGCCAAAGATTTTTTTACAAAGGCCCAAATTGTTGAAATGAGTTAACCTACTAAATCAAGGAGATTTATTTCCTAAGTTAATTAGGTGATTTACTTCCTTGTTTTATATAGTTGACACATCCTTGTATAATTAGGAGATATTCTCATAATTAATTTATGTATATATTTTCTTGTAAAGTACCCTTGTAAAATCTTATATATACCTCATTATGGAGAAGAATACAATTAACCTAAAGTATTCAAACCATATTCATATTTTAGGATGGTATTAAAGCAATTGATCATAGGTTGTCTTTAGGCCCTCAAATCATACCCTCAAATTCAAACCCAAATCCTAAATCAAATTCCTTACCTCTTAAATCAAATCCTATTATCAAACTCCTTAAATCAAAATCCTAAAATCAAATTCATACATCAAATTCCTCAAATCAAAATCCTCAAATTCTCAAATCAACTCCTTAACCACAAACACACACTCATATCAAATCTTACTTCTGCTGCAATGCCAGGACACAATACGATTCTCTCCCTCCTTGCAAACTCACAGAAGCATGCGGTCAATCTTGCTGAGCTTCACGTAATTGTTAAAGGAAGTTGAGGTTCCATTCCAAAATTAATTGGCAATGGGGGAAGTAGTCCAACGTCACACAATTTCTCAACTATCCAATGTGATATATAATCATGTGAGCTTTATAGTCATGTGAGCTTCATGTAATTATTGAAGGAAGTTGAGATTCCACTCCAAAATCAATTGATAATGGAGGAAGTAGTCAAACTTCGCGCAATTTATCAACTATCCAATATGAGACATTTTCAAGCTCCCATCTTCACAACTACAAACAAGTAAACCACTGGGTTCACTCACAGACGCTACTACTAGCCAAGGTATTAAATATCGATAATATCTGATTTTTGGGGGTCCGATATTTTAACAACTAACCATAGTGTTATCGTCAATATATCGATATTATCCCGATATTATCCCGATAATATCGGGAATATATTTTCAACATTTTATGAATGATTTGGGCAATATATCGAGATATTATCGATAATATCCCAATAATATCCCAATAATATCCCGATAATATCCCGATATGAAACCCAAAAAATGTAGAGAACTGAAAAACCCACACCAGCAAACTCACAGACAAACAAACCAAACAACACAACTAGCATGCAGATTCTCAATGCTCAAGCAACAAAATATTCTCACACAGACACAGAAGAAAAATAGAAGGAAGAAGACTGAAGCTAAAACTGATAAGCTTCATTCAATTAATTCAAACATCAAGAAACAACACAAAATACAAATAGAGGCAACGCCTCTTTTGAGAGAGAGAGAGAGAGAGAGAGAGAGAGAGAGAGACTTTTCAGTAGAAACAATAAAAACATCCTAGATACAAGATAAGAGAGCACTCTACGGAAAGCATGTCTCCGATACTTCCGATGGTGAGGCAAACTTCACGCATGCAACACAAGATGAGGACCATGGCAGTAGGCGGGCATGACCAGGAATTGGTGCCATAGGGAAGGACTATACTTGTAGAGAAAGAGGCAAGGGGACTTTGTCAAGTCAAGAAGATGACTCGTTATCTATAACTTCGGACTTTGTTGGAGTTGGAAGTAGTAACTATGGTTATACTCATAACCAACCATTTCCCTACCCTTCATATTCCATTCCTGTTGGGATGGAATCAAGTGACTCATGGAAAGAATCAGAGACTCAATTTTCAAATGATTTTGCTTATGGACAACGTCAACCAATCTCGGATCCATATGGGTGGCATGTTAACAATTACATGCAAAATTATTTTGGGGATTTATCATTTGATGACTACTCTTCAAAATTTACTTACTCTACACATAGAGATGATGAAGATAGTGAAAATTTTGAACCTCATAGGAACTATATGTGGTACTAAGTCACTCATGTATCTTACCATGCAATGTATAAAGTGTAAAATATTATAGTAATTCATTATATATAAATGAGTGTGTTTAATCTTCTTTCATTAATTACTACATATTTTCTACACTTACGGTGTTTGCCAGCTCGCTATATAATCAACTTAAATCAGTTAAATCCATCATGCAATGCATTTCCTTCCAATTTTTTGTGATAAACTAATAGATAATTGACTAAATAAACATCATGCAAAGTTTCAATAAAAATTTCCAAGTTTTTCTTACAATTTCCGTGGTTTTTATTCAATTTTTTCCGATACCGATAATATCCCGATATTTCCTGCAATATTTTCGTATTTTTTGACTTCCGATATTTCCAATACCTCCGATATTTAAGACCTTGCTATTAGCCCGCATACCAAAATAAAGTGACTAGAGACTCTGTTTCTGTCTTTTGGTCCACACTCGAAATCAAACAAGCAAACAAATGGTTTCACTCCCATACTGCGGGCCTAAATACAATAATTTAAATCAAAACCATGTGCCCTTGAGGCAACAAAACTCTGTGCTCATCCAAACTCCAAAATCATAAATTCCACTTCTACCCCTGCCTACTGCATCATGTCCCCTGCATCTGCATGTACAAAACAGTAATATCCCCACATATAGTGTAAACATCCACATACCTTACCAAAAGAAACAGGAGAAAACAAAACCAGCTCTGGTTTTTGCCACAAGCCCACCTTTTCTTAAAAAAATCTCCTATATAAAAAGCACCTCAAGATCATCTTCTCCATCAACACACTCAAACATTCACATTCACAACTGAGAAGTTGAAAGCATCAAAGAGAGGTCAGTAAGGAAGAGAAAAGAAATCATAATCGTGATGAGTTCATCAAGTGCAAGCAAGGCTATTGTGGCAGCAAGTGTTGGAGTTGTAGAGGCATTGAAGGACCAAGGGATATGCAGATGGAACTCTGCTTTAAGATCTGTGCACCAGCAAGCCAAAACCCAACTCAGGTCATTTTCTCAGGCCAACAAGTTTTCATCTCCTTCTGCTTCAGCTGCTTTCAGTAAAGTCAGAGATGAGAAGTTGAAGAAATCAGAGGAGTCTTTGAGGACAGTCATGTACTTGAGCTGCTGGGGTCCCAACTAATTCAATCAGCACAGAAACAGGAGCAAAAAGATCACATTTCTGTTGAGGCTTTGAAAGATCAAGGCTTCTGCAGATGGAGTTGCACCACCATGAGGTCTGTGCACCAGCATGCCAAGAACAATATGAGATCTTTCTTACAAACCAAGGAACTCTCTTCTTCATCTTCATCTTCATCTTCTGCTGCTATGGTTTTGAACAAAATGAATTCCGAAGAGATGAATCAATCAAGCTGAGTATTCTCTAAGAAAAGTCATGTACTCGAGCTGTTGGGGTCTTTATTGACACAAATTGGAGCTCATGGTGAAGTCCCTCAAGATTTGAAGATTTTTGAGACTGAATTGAAGCTGTATACATTATTTGAATGTAAATTTTCCCAATCAACCAAAAAAACAAGAAAATCTATGTTCTTTGGTTTTTATCAATGAACTTTGGATCTATTAATTAGACAATTCTCGACCAGGTTAACCTTAGCTTACTTATTTGGAATTCTAATTCAACACATGTTGGTTTTATTAATGGTTCCTCCTTCAAATAGAGACGCTTTAAGTTCTATTTTGCAGTCAATCAACTAACCAGATGAGATTATCACAAAACAAAACACAGAGAACAAACGAGTTGAAAATTTTCAGTTGGGGGCAACAAGAACACACAAGGTTATCTCATCCTATTGATCATTGTTGGCAAAATAAAAAGGCAGACGGTTCATTTCGATCAACCAAAACTTTAAAATTAACTCTTAATATACTGATATCTCACTTAGAATGAAGAAAGAGAATCCTCATTAACTTTACAGAGGGTTATGAAGTGTTAACAAAAGGCCTTGTCATTTGGTCAAGGTCAACAGAGTCTTGTTCATCGGAAAAGGACCCGAGTCTTGTTAAGTGGAAAAGGATCTGACTTACACACTAATTATTCGAATTTCGAACTTCTATGATATCACTGAGTCTTGTTAAGTGGAAAAGGATCTAACTTACAGACTAAGTGGAAAAGGATCTGACTTACAGACTAATTATTCGAATTTCGAACTTCTATGATATCGCTGAGTCTTGTTAAGTGGAAAAGGATCTGACTTACAGACTAATTATTCGAATTTCAAACTTCTATGATATCGCTGAGTCTTGTTAAGTGGAAAAGGATCTGACTTACAGACTAATTGTTTCATTAACAATGTGTGTATGAGAACACCTCCCTCCGGCAATATCACTTGGATAAAAAAGGCCTAATGATGTGCTCAAGTCCGGCTCATAACTTGTGCAGGCTGGGCGATAGCATAGGCCAAAATATTTGGGGCTCCAATTTTTTTTCTAGCCCACTTCTGAAAGAAACCCAAAAATTATTTATGTACACTTCAATTTTTTAAAATAAACCCTTTATTCCTTTTGACAATCAGACCAAAGAAAGTAAAATAGGGGGACTTTTACTAAAGAAAACGGGCCCCTGTTTTCAATTTCCTAACCCAACAATTTTTTTTACCTATTTGTTTTGGAAAATGCTAGAGGCACCAATTTTTGGCACCAACTCTCTAATAAAGCGTGGAACCCGTTGTATTGGCGGGCTCCACCTCTATTAGAGAGTTGGTGCCCAAAGTTGATGCCTCTAGCACCACCCATTTGTTTTTAACATGTTTCAGATTTTTTTTTCTTGGTTTGTTCTTCCTTTTTTTGGTTCTCTCTGTCTTTTGAATTTTTATTCTTCAAATCAACCAAAACGTCTTTTGAACTTTTAATCTTCAAATCAACCAAAACTTTGTGATTCAATTCGACCAAAGCTTTCTAAGTTGGATGTTTTATGCAAGCCTAGGAATTTGAAGGCATGATTATAAGAAATTTATAAAATCAGGTGAATTCCTAATTTTTTTAATTTTTTTTTATATCTAATGTGAATGAATTTTGTACTTTAAATTATGACTTTTAGATTTTAGATGTACCCTTGAATTTTTCCCTTAAAAATTCGTTATAAATGAGAAAATAATGTTGTTTTGTTCATAACATTGTCATTAACCTTTTTTTTCTTCTCTGAGAATATCATAACATTTTTCACTTGTATATAAAAGGCTTCAATGTCACTCTTTCTTCTTTATGATATACTAATTGATTCTCAAACGATGTACATCCACCTGTGACAATCATGTGACTGTTCTGTCGTTTGGCCCACACTCCAAGAAGAGTCCAAAATAAGTAAGTGACTGTTCTTTCGTTTGCCCCTCACACTCCAAATTAAACAAGCAAACCAAATGGTTTCACTCCCACACCGCGGGCTAAAATACAATAATTCAAATCAAAACCATGTACCCATGAGGCAGCAAAACGTTGTGCTTATCTGAATATCCCAATCCCTCTGCACGTACACAAGAGTGATATTCCAATCCACACATACCTCTGGATAAGAAACAGAAGAAAACAAAACCAGCTCTGTTCACCTTTTTTCTTTTTCTAATCCCCTATATAAAGAGAGATCTTCTCCATCAATAATACACTCAGACATTCACATTCACAGCTGAGGAGTTCAAAAGATTTAAGAGAGAAATAGTAGAGAAGAGGAAAGAAATCATAATCATGATGTCAAGCACAAGTGTTGGAGCTGTGGAGGCATTGAAGGACCAAGGGATATGCAGATGGAAGTCTGCTCTAACATCTGTGCACCAACAAACCGAAACCCAACTCAGGTCATTTTCTCAGCTCTCATCTTCTTCTGCTTCAGCTGCTTTCAGTACAGCCAGAGATGAAAAGCTGAAGAAATCAGAGGAGTCTTTGAGGACAGTCATGTACTTGAGCTGCTGGGGTCCCAACTAATTCAATCAGCACAGAGACAAAGAGCAAAAAGATCAGATTTTTGTGCAAGCGGTTGCTGAAATGGAGCTTGGGCATGAATACAAAGATGACACAACCCATGAAAGGGCTCCTTGAGTTTTATATATATCAAATGATCAAGATATATAAACTTGTTGGGTTACATACTACTGTCCAACGCAATCGTTGTAAATGGCAGACAATTCATGCATGTCTGCTTGCTTGCTTGCTTGGGGCAAGTTGATGTAAATTATGTTATGTTATGACAATTACCATATAAAGCAAAAGCATACATATTTCTGAGCAATTGATGCCTTGATCATTCTTTTCGCGTTTTTCTTTTTGCTTTTTCTTATTAATCCATTATTTACTTCGTTTTAACTGAAGGATTTATCATAATTGAGTAAAATCCGTTGTCTTGAATGGTTTCTTTCTCAAAGAAATGCTAGTAAGCTACAAGCCCAACACATCCATGGTTTTGCCCACATTTTATGGGTTTCTTTCCTCCTACCTTCATCCTCTGCTTTCGTTTCATGTAAGCTCAGCTGCTGGGGTCCCAATTGATTATTAATTCAGCCTTGTTTATTAGATCCCCTGAATTCTCTATGATATATACAATTTATTATTCTATGCACCAAAAACTTGAACATTAATCAAGCTACTTAGTTTAAAAAGTTTTTATGCTAACACACATTTTATATCAAATTAAGTGTTGATGGTGCTTTCAGAAATGGTGGGAGGTACCTTTTCTTTTTGTATTTTTGCTCACCACTTTTAATTAGCGGTGAGCAATACCATCACGTTAATTATCATGTAAGAAATTCATGTAATTATCGTGGAGGAAATTCATGTAATATGTAGATTAGATCATACTCATCAAACAATACTATGATGTTTGTTTTTCCCCCACGGTCCACACCAAACCAAATAAACAAATAGTTTCACTCTTAAACTGCGGGCATAAATACATATAAGTTCGCACATAATTTTGGGTTTCAAGACATTGTGTTGGAAATAGACGCGCAAGGGGCAGTAGATAGAATCAATTCTGACAAAGAGTGTTTTGAAGTAAAAGGGAACTTGGTGGAAGATATTAAGAAGATGCGGTTGTGGTTTAGATCTTTCTCGTGTGAATGGCAATGACGGGACGGTAATGTAGTTGCTCATGAGCTAGCCCAATATGCTATTAGGAACACTGGTTTTTATACATGAAGTGAGGAGAGGAGGAGCCTCCTTGATTGAGTTCTTTGCTTGCTGCAGATTTAAAAGCTACTTGTTGATTTATGTATTCGATGTCAACTGGGAGGCGCTTTTTTACCTTTTGGCGAATTTTCCTCTTTTTGGGAGTTTTTTACGCCAAAGATTTTTTTACAGAGGCCCAAACTTGTACATCCCTTTCCTTCTTTTTGTTGTATTATGTTGATTGGTTATTGAATGAAGTACAGTTATCTCAATATAATAAAAAAAGGAAAAAAAAGAAAGCAAAGCAAAA
This sequence comes from Prunus avium, assembly GCF_965620075.1. Taxonomy (NCBI): domain Eukaryota; kingdom Viridiplantae; phylum Streptophyta; class Magnoliopsida; order Rosales; family Rosaceae; genus Prunus; species Prunus avium. The sequence continues at coordinate 35,155,422 of NC_142286.1, forward strand.
CCATGTGCCCACGTGGCAGCAAAGTGTTTTGCTTATCAAAATTCTGAAATCCCACTTCTACCCATGTTTAATTGATCATTTCCACTGCATCTGGATGTCCAGTTGAGTAATATCTGAGCTCATAGTGCATCATCCACAAGGTCCAAATGAAACAAAAGCCATTGGCTTTTCTATCCCAAAGGAAAAAGACCCATTTGCTTTCACTGAGGAAACCGCCTCTAGTTTTTGGGGGCAGACAAAAAAGCACACCGTTTCTAATCCCCTATATAAAGAAGCACTCTTTGCTCATCTCCTTCATCAAACACTTACACATTCACATACCAACTGAAGAGTTCAAAAAAATCAAAGACAGAAAAATCTAGTAGAGAAGAGAAGAGAAGAGAAGAGAAATCATAATCATGATGAGTTCATCAAGTGCAAGCAAGGCTATTGTGGCAGCAAGTGTTGGAGTTGTGGAGGCACTGAAGGACCAAGGGATCTGCAGATGGAACTCTGCTTTAAGATCTGTGCACCAACAAGCCAAAACCCAACTCAGGTCATTTTCTCATGCCAACAACAAGCTCTCATCTTCTTCTGCCTCAGCTGCATTGGGTAAAGTCAGAGATGAAAAGCTGAAGAAATCAGAGGAGTCTTTGAGGACAGTCATGTACTTGAGCTGCTGGGGTCCCAACTAATTCAATCAGCACAAAAACAAGAGCAAAAAGATCACATTTTTGTGCAAGCGGTTGCTGCAATGGAGCTTGAGCATGAACGAGGGATGACACAACCCATGAAGAGCTCCACCAAATGAGGACATAGTTACATATTGACAATCATTTGTGCTTGTAAATGTCAGACAATTCATGTCTGCTTGGGGCAAATTGATGTAAATTATGTCATGTTAAGACAATTACCAGATAAAACATATATGTTTCTGAGAATTGTTGCCTTGATCATTATTTTGGTCTCTGTTTTTTTGTGTATATATTTTGCCCATTGTTTATTTTGTCATGAGTGGAAGATTTATCAACACTACAGGTCTGAGTTGAATTTGTTTAATTTCAAAGCAGTAGATTTGAAGAAGGAAACGTTTTATGGAATTTGAAGTTGAAATGTTGAGCCATGATCATCCACACTGTAAATTTCCTCACACAAATTAGTGCTACGATGGATTGATTGACAGAATTGCACTACTCCCACTTTCAGATTAAGCCAAGTTTGTATCTAATCTATGACCATATCATTTGGAATCTCCTTCTTTAATCTGAAAGAGTTATTCATTAATTCGAAGGATTACAAACATCCCAATCTGAAACTAGGACAGAAGATTAGCCATGAGATTAGCCATGATGGCTCAGCCAATACATCTCATGCTCTATTGGAAAGGAAAATATCCTACATTCCTGTCAATAGCTGATGAGTCAAATGAGGTAAGTAGTATCCTATTGGAAATATGAATTTAGAATATTATAATATCAATATAGTAATGGATTTCCAAACCCAAGTATTTTCACCAGTAGTTTCCAAGAAGCGTTCCTTCTAAAATATTTCTTAACTCAAACCAATTGGACTGTCTCCAAACCAAAAAAAGAAGAAGATAATTTCCACTAGAAAACAAACAAAAAGAAGTGGTCTTTCCTCCCATACCTGAGGCTTAAATGGATTTTATAAAGGAAAACCGTGTGCTTTGGTCCTACCCAACCCAATTTTGTCTCCGTCAATGAACGTTACAAATAGTTGACAGAAAAAAAATGAATGTGACAAATAGCCCAATCCTGACTCACCGTTGAGGAAAAACCACTGGCTACCCCCAGCAAAAACCCCAATAGCCAGAGCTAGCCCATGGTTTTTTTTTTTTTTTTCCCACATTTTATGTGCTTAGTTTTAGTGTCACTCACACTCCATCCATATAAAAGCAACACCAACTCCCCATTTACTTCATCAAAATTCAAACACTTCGAAACATCAGTTTTACTTCCCATCAAGTTTAAGAGTGTTCTTGTTAAGAGTTTACAGAAGAAGATATCAATATGAGCAGTTCATCATCAACAGCAGTAAGGAGAGGTTGGGTGGTGGCAGCAAGTGTTGGAGTTGTGGAGGCCTTGAAAGACCAAGGGATCTGCAGGTGGAATTATACTATGAGATTAATGCAGCAGCATGCAAAGAGCCAACTTGGGTCTTTTTCTCAGGCTAACAAGCTCTCTTCCGCATCCTCTGCTCTGGTTTCAAGCAAGCTTAGAGATGAGAAGGTGAAGCAGTCTGAAGAGTCTCTCAGGAAAGTCATGTACCTCAGCTGCTGGGGACCCAATTGATTTCAGCAACTATATAATTTGTAGCTGAAGAAGATGATCAATACAATTTGGCACTGAAGGCAGGCTTGGATTACAAAATTTCAAGTTTCGAGGCATGGCATGATGATAGCTGGAAACATGCGGTTAAGCTGACCATGGTTGGTGTAGGCTGTGCAGCCTGAAGAAATTTTGTTTATTTACAAAATTATTGTAAATTGTAAATCTCTGAGTTCTCTATGATACATACAATTAATATGAAAATTGATATCTGATCATTAGCCCTAACCATTAAAATCTATATCATGTATGGTCTGTTAAGGAAAGGAAGGGGTTAAAATCAAATTTTCTATGCAGATCCTACCAATAATTCGTACCAACTAGTAAATAATTTTGTCCATAGCCAGAGAAAATAGTGAATGCAATATAATGTACATAACTAGTAAATAAATCCCTAACTATTTAATTTCTATAAACAAATCCAAAAACAATTCAAAAAATTATGTATTGTCGAGTGTTTTGGGGTTTTTTTATGTGGTTTTGGGTTGAGTTTATTTTAAGAAACAAAGGCAGTTTTGTTTATATTGTTTTTTTATGAGGTTTTGAGTTGGGTTTGTTTTAAGAAACAAAGGCAGTTTTGTTTATATTGTTTCTAAAGTCCATTTCATGTAGATTTTTTAATAATTTAGGCTCCTATATTGTAGATTTTTTAATAATTTAGACTCTTATATTGGGTATAATAATGAATTCCTATTTTTTTTATTCACTGGAATGATGACAAATGCTTTTACTCTCCCATATATTCTGTGGCCTTGAAAGCATTATTATTTTGAAAAAACAAGGTGCGCACAATGTCTTGTGTACCCCAGCAGAAAAGTTCAAACCAGAAAATCCACTGGATTTCCTTGGCTCAAAACCAGCAGCAACTGATGTAGTAGCCTCCGGTTTTTTCCCAATATTTTGGCCTTTTCTTTTTCTCAATCATGTATCCAGCTCAAGTCACTTATTATTTCCTTTCTATATAAAGAGACCCTCCATGCCAATTATTTCAACTCAACCTTTCTCAAATTTTGTTCTCTTGCAAAAGACCTATCTTATCATAATTTCAATACAAATTAAGAGACTTACATCCCTTGACCAAAAAAAAAAAAAAGAGACTTACATCCCAAGAAAAAGGAAAATCAAGATGATGAGTGCAGCAACAGCAAGTAGGGCTTGGTTTGTGGCAGCCACAGTTGGAGTTGTGGAAGTGTTGAAAGACCAAGGGGTGTGCAGATGGAACTATCCCATGAGACTGGTGCACCAGCAAGCCAAGAACCATCTCAGGTCTTTTTCTCAGGCCAAGAAGCTGTCTTCTTCTTCTTCTGCCATGGCTTCAAGCATGATCATGAGAGAAGAGAAAATAAAGCAGTCAGAGGAGTCTATGAGGAAAGTGATGTATCTTAACTCTTGGGGTCCCAACTGACACCAACCAAATTAAGCTTAGCTTAGCTTAAGGCCATTGTAAATTACTTTTAACGCAAATGCTCTTATAAATTTAGTAAAATACATTGGGCACATATGTTTTCCAAATTCAGTTTTTCTTCTTGCTTAACTAAAGTTTTAAATTTGGCACAGCATCTTGGCTTTGGCCTAATCCGATCATAAGAAGAACACAACTTTATTACTACCCAAAGGAAAACTGAAACCAACCTTTCCCCCAAAATTCTAGGCTGAAAAGAACAAAATAGCCGCTGGTATGGCCAAAAACCACAACCCAAGTGAAACCACCTCCACTCTCATCACCCCCTTAGCTCTCTCTCTCTCTCTGCATATTTATGGCTTCAGTTAGATAGTCTCAATGCTTCTATATGACTATCCCAATACTCTCTCCAACTTACTGTAACAAATTCTACTTTGTTCTTTAAATTACTGGTAGTGGCCATCATTCAAAAGTTAAAAAATGAGGTGGAAGAGCAAGGCTTGGGCTGTTTTGGGCACTATTGCAGCTGTGGAGGAGTTGAAAGAAAAGAATCTAAGCAAATGGAGATCCCTGCAGAGCTACCAACATGCACTAATTAACAACATTATGCCAGTGTCTACACTAGCGGGAAAATCTTCTTCATCTACATCTTCAACAATGGAGTCAAAGAAGAAATATTGCAAGCAGGGGACTCTGAATCTGAAGCAATCAGAAGAACCACTTAGACTAATTATGTACTTGAGCTGTTGGGGACCCAACTGAGCTGGAAAGATATGCTGCATGCCCCTCCATGTTTATGAAATCATCACTAAGCATTATGTATGTTTGTGTGTGTGTGTATTTCAAGATGTACACATCCTGATCTATAATCTTAATATCATCATATCCTTGTAAGAATTTGTTCTGAAAAGAGAGGAAATAACAACTCTATGCTTTTACTCTTAAGGCCTGTTCGGTGGGTTGAATTATATGACAAAATATGATTCATAATCCTAGTAAAATGTTTCCTAGACTAAAAACAATCGAATTGAATTATGTCCAATCAATCACTATCCTGAAATTAGAGCATAGAATTAAGTAGCTACTGTCATATGGTAGTGCTCTAATCTTCAAGCAATAAGCTCTTGGGTCCATCAACTTATTCTAGACTGTGGAACAAGATACAAAGAACAGAAAGCAACTTTACGCAAAAGCTGTTTGATTATACCATAGCAAGTTAGCAACTGTTGTTATTGCCCCCAAATCAAATGAAAAATGGTATAGGTCAAATTATTGTGTACGAAACATGATTTCATTGATTTGGGATATTGGAAAAGATGAGATGCCTTTCACAAGAGGGCCACATGGGAGCATCAGTGGTGGGTTTGCTGTGTCGTTATCTTTCATGGCACCACCAGAACATGTTCTAATGCTCTAAACATCATAGCCTATTTTAATTATGATGGCCTTATGCCATGCTCTCCTCTTTAAGCCTTTATCAGAATAAAAATACAAGAAAGAAAAAAGGAATCATAAGAAGATTTGAAAGAGAACTTTGATTTGGTGCAAGTGTTATCCGAAGCAATAGTTCTTCCACCAATGGGTAGCTATATTGTTGCTATCTGTCATTTTCTTTTGTTGTAAATCATTATCAAGCTGTTAATTATTGTAAACCACTAATCTACAGGAAGGGATCCGGGTGCAAGGGGTGAACTCACTATCCCGGCCAATTGACTTAATCTACGTCTGATTTTGTATATCTCTTTTAGTATTGTAAATAAAAATATTAGTAGATTAAGGGTTAATTAGTCTAAAATCCCGTATTATGGAAATTTTTTTTTTTTGGGTCTAAGATATAGTGCCAATATTTAGCCCAAAAGTTTCAAACTTGAAGCTCTCCTACCAACTGCCAGCCAACATCAACAGGGAGAGTGAGTAAAAAGTAACCACCGCCAATTCCGACAATCCAAAAAGTCCAGAGCGAAAGGTCTCATTCGGCCACATTTGGCATTGGCTATCATAAAGACCTTTCACAACCAGAGACACAACTAAAACACGCATTGCACCAAAGCCTCAATCTTTCAGCTTCAGCCTTCAATTAGCTCAAAACAAAATCTCTCTTTTCACTTTTTTTCCAACTATCTCCGGCGAAACCCATTTTCCGGCGGCCACCGTGAAGCGAATTTCCGGCGGGTGTCGAGAATGGCTGTGGAAGCTGAGAAATCTGGGCCTGATGGGAAGCTGTGGAGTCTATTCAAAAATCCATTTGGGCAGTCGAGAAATGCCTCTTCCTCTTCTTCTTCGTCGTCGTCTTCGACCTTGTCTTCTATGCACAATGTTCACCAGCTGGGTCAGACTCACGAGTCTGTGGAGCGTGCGGCTCTTCATTCTGCCAGTACGGTGTCGTATGTGACCAAGTCTTTGCTTCCTGCTAGGAGGAGGCTCCGTCTTGATCCTGCTAATAAGCTCTTTTTTCCATGTACGCCCCTTACCTTGTCTGCTTTAATTATCTTTGTTGTTTGTATAATGGTTTTGATTTTGGTCATCTATTTCATTTTCTGAGAATTTTGAAGGTAAAGGGTGGAACTTTTGTTTCTTTTGGGGTGAGTAATTAGTTTCATGATGTCTGTTTTTGAGCTTACACTGGTTTGCCAATTGCTTATCTGGGTCTTCGACATTTAGTACATAGAGATGCATTCTTTGTTCTTTGATTTGCTTAAGTTGCATGATCTGTTGAATTCATGAGTTAAAGACTTACAGTGGTTCCAATTGTTTTATGCTGATCTGGTCGGTTCTTATTGGTGTCTCTATTTCTGATATTCTCTTTCTTTAGTTTGTTTCTGTTGTATGATGTATCCATTTGTCTAGTGTGGAGTGGTTTCATTGATCCGAATATGGGTTGTTCTCACATTGTTAGCATCACCCAGGATTTCTTATAAGATGTTCACTCAAGATATATTTGCTAATCATTAGAAACGTGTAATGCTTGCTCAATTCCTTTGCCGATTGATGATTCAAGCTAGTTATGTTTTTCCTCACTCTGTGACTGTTTTCTCTGAAGATGAACCTGGTAAGCAGGTCAAGAGTGCCATTGGAATTAAAAACACAAGCAAGTCTCATGTAGCTTTCAAGGTATCGATTGACTCCTCTAAGACCCCTTTTTGTGTTTTCCCCCTTATTAAGTATTTTACTTCTTTTACATATCAGAAACTAGTCATAAACCAGTATTGTGATCAAATTGGGACAACAATTGAATTGAAAATTGGGGATGACAGCATTAGGAGTTTTCTGCTGTCAATTTGATCTGTTACGCTTATTACCAAACAGAACCACCTAACTGCTTACATGTTGGTTGTTTTAGTTCCAAACAACGGCACCAAAGAGTTGTTACATGCGTCCTCCGGGGGGAATACTTGCTCCGGGTGAAAGTCTTATTGCAACTGGTAATTCATTCTTCATGGTCTTCCCTCACGCACTCTTCTATTCATTTTTGGGTTATTTTTCATTTCCGTTTGCAGTAAATAACATGCTAGCTACTTTAGATTTTAGTGAGTTATCGTCTGAAAATTGTAACTTGATTGACAGTCTTCAAGTTTGTGGAACCTCCAGAGAGCAATGAAAAACTAGTAGACCAGAAGAGCAGGGTTAAGTTCAAGATCATGAGCTTGAAAGTGAAAGGAGATATGGACTACGTACCAGAACTGGTATAATTGCAGATATTTTGTATAACTTCTACTGTATCTTAATACATTGCTTTTCCACAATAATAGTTTTTTAATTTTTCTATGTAAATGGAACGAATAACTACTGGACTTTCACATTCCCTCAAAATAATCAGAGATATTGTAAGTAGACTTGAGATAGCAGAACTGAGGTCATTTTCTCTGTTGTCTATAGCCTGCTGTGGCAATATAATTAGTGAACGTTCAGAAGTCATGTACTTCATAGCAAATGTTTGCAGAAATTCTAATTGAAACTTTCCTATAATTAGAACATATATCTTCTACTCCTCAATCAGGTTGATCTTACTATAAATCTCGTTGATTCTTGAAAAGTTCTGTATATTTTTGTTTCTATCACAAATAGAAACCAGTATGCATCATAATTCCTAGATATTAAACATTAACTGTTACATGCATTTATGCAGTTTGATGAGCAGAAGGACCAAGTCGTGGTTGAGCAGGTTTTGCGTGTTGTTTTCCTGGATCCTGAACGCCCTACCCTTGTAAGTAGATGGTGGATGCATCGCTAACCTGTCATTTTCCTGCACTCTGCATACTTTTTTGTTTGTCTTAATTTGGCCGCAGCTTTTTCACTTTCAATTTGATTTTTGTAAAGGCAATGGAAAAACTTAAGCGGCAATTGGCTGAGGCTGAGGCTGCCCTCGAAGCACGAAAGAAGCCTCCAGAAGAAACAGGCCCCCGAATTGTAGGGGAAGGACTAGTCATAGATGAATGGGTGAGGCGTTTGACATGTTTTTGTTTCTTTTGATAGAATGATGATGTTGAGCTTTATACATTTCTTACTGTAAACATTCTTACTTGTGGTATGTATGGTTTCCTTTGTAGAAAGAGCGCAGGGAAAGGTACCTAGCCCAGCAGCAGGTTGAAGGGGTTGATTCAGTGTAGAGTTATGTTCCTTTTTGTTTAGATCATTTCTTTCTCTAGTGTAAAAGTTTCTATATATGATTGAATTGTCGCCTATTCATGTGTGGAAGACCGTTGAGCAATCTAAAGGTAAATGGAAACATGTTTCGTTGTGGATAGATGTTACATTTTTGTTTCTTGTTTTGTTTAATTTTGCTTTGTCCTTTTTATGAGAAAAATTAGTCTGAAGTTCTGCTTCAGGTCTCCTAATGTACTTGTAGATAGCATAAATGACAATAGTGATTTTTTACAGAACTTATGATCTCTGTTCTAGCTGGCTGTTTTGGCTCACTTCTCTCTTGAGATATCCAACACAAACACCTCTCCATACGGCTAATTTACTTACCATAAGTTTTCTTCATGAATTTTGTATTCTTGTAGAAATGTTTGATGCAGTTTGGGTTGTTTTCCCACATAGAATGGAATTGGGTTATTCAAAGTTTTGAGAAGTTCGATAGCTTATCAAATTTCATCAGACATGCAGTAATCAGGTTTTTTAACATTTGCAACTCCAATAATGAGAACTCTGAAGAAGTGGCAAGCTGTCAAAGGAAAAATAGAATTTGTACATTCCAAATCAATGAACACGGTGATATACTTAAATTTTAATTATTTAACTGAATGGTTAAATGATATCGGATGCAAGTGAATTTTTTGTAGAAATGATCTTTGAATGAATATCTACAAAATAGACGGTTTGGATTAGTGAAATACTATGTGGAGTGGGCCCTATAAGGGTATCCTTCACATGAGTTTATTTTAGAGATCCCTCAACGAAAGCTCTATATATATATATCCTTTTTCTTTGGTTAGGTCACATGGCTCAAACAAGTGTCTTATAGAGTATTACAATTATTTGCTCCATGGAAGTGATTATATGGATTATGGGTAAGTAGGTACATAACAACTCTGCTGCCATGCTGGCTTACACTTTTACACTTCAAGGATCCTGATCTATGTGTGTGTTTTGTCTGAAAGGATCCTGAATCAGATTACTACAACAATTATTTGGTATTATTCAGAGTTGTGACAGCTTCAAACCGCGTTGAGATGTCAAGATTTTCGCTCCAACTTAATTATGTAGAATAAAGGAAACTGGATTGAGATCTGAGTATAATACTTATTTTATGGTCCACTAACAATAAATTAACATGTTAACCAAAACTTATCCATCAAATTATATGAAGATATTTCATCAAAAAAAAATTATATGAAGATATTGGGGAACCTTGGCCAGGGCTTTCTATACTGTGACATCCAATGGAAACAAACACCATTTCTTCGTAGCAATATCTTTGCTTAGCTTTTTGTTTGCATGTCTATGATCTTTGAGATATAACCAAAGAAAGAGATTTATATTTCAGGCATGAAGAATATGTGTGCAGTTACTCTAATAAAAAAAGATTATATGATGTTATGGAGAATAAAGAGAAGATCTTATCTTTTAAACTACTTTGTCAATACATTGGAATGTAAGCCAATGACAATGGATGGATACAGCTGCCTGTAATTATAAATTAATTTCCAACGAGGTGTAGTCCAATAGAAAAGGGCTTTGATTTGCATATTAGAGGTTTTATGTTCAAACCCCCCGTGACATTTTAGTTGTGTGTATAAGAAACCCTCATCCCCTGTATCGCTTGTATTAAAAAAATAATCTCCAACTAAGTAGTAATCCCGCTTTTATAATATAATTAATAAAAGAATTGGATAAATACCTGCTTCCTGTAATTTCAAATTAAAAAAGTAACACTATCTACACTTTTTAACCTTTTTTGGAAGATCTTTATGTTCCCATCCTAGTGAAATTTGTTTATTAATTCTTGCTAAAGCGTAAATTATGAAACCCACAGAGAATTAAAAATCCATAATCAGCATGAGTGGATAATACTTAAAGGTCGAGCCTTTGGTATGCTGCACATCACCATCTCAGATTCTCAGTGTAAAATAAAATCTATCACGGAAGTTCAAACATTCAATACCAGGGTTTTTAGATTCTCATTTTTTTGGCAGAAGTCTAAAAGTGATTATTATAAAAGCACTATTTCTATATGTTCCGTTCCAGCTCTCTCCCCCACTCTCTCTCTGATAATGACCTGCGCATATTATTATTGCAAATACAATTATTATGTTCATGAAAGCTGATAGGTGGGTGGACCTCTCCTTATGAAGGCGACCCGTTTGCTATAGTGATAAGAATAAACAAATATCCATTGGCCTATGGATATGAAGCAAGTTTGCATTTTGATCCCCAATCCAATCATTGTATGAAATCATCCTGGTTTATGCAATCCTTGCAAAAACTGAAAACCCTAAGCTATATCCAGCAACAACTTACATTGTAGAAGAGTTTTTTAAATGGATCACAAGGGTTATGTTCTCTTCATCCTAATACATGTTCTTGTATTATTATTTAGATTAGATTTTGATTTTAATCTTTCGATTACGTTCATCATTCACGTAAGATATATTTACGAATGTCCTTAAAATAGCATATCGACGTGAATAATATGCCTAAATTAAAACGTAATCTAACATCAAGGTTTAAAAAAGATGAAAATTTTCTATATTTTGTTATTGACAAGTTTGGAGGATGATAATAATACCCTTATATTTTGAAACTTGAGATGCTGATGCCGTACAACTGTTAACCAAAATTTGTCTCGGAATTGGTATGCTACATCAGCGTGATGTACACCGTACAAGGTACAACAAAAACCGTCTTGGATTCATATGAACAAAGACCGGGGGATTACAATTCCAGTTTTCCTGTTTTGTTTCAATTTCCTATGAATTATGGAAAATAATGTTGTCGGCCTATTTTCAATCAAAAGAAGAAAAATGGTAGCCGTTCGATTCCGTAATTGCATCCAATCTCATCCGTCGAAAATTGTATAAATCTAACTACTAGCTAGAAACAAAACAGAATTAGTTTATTATTCATTGTAATTTGTAACGCCGAAGACGCCAGGATAAATAGAAGAAGAGTCCATAGCCAGCAGCAGGGGACCCCACAGCAGCACGTGATAGCCATGCCTGCCCCATGACAGTGACCACCCAATGGCGCCAAAACGCATAAAAGAGGCCCCACCCCCTCACGTGTCCCTCTCCCTCCTCCATATCAAATCCTTTTCCCATCACTATCGAAAAGACAAAATTGCCCCGGAGGCGACAACTTACTATTATACGACGATTAAGTCGTAAAAGACGACGACGTGTGGGCGGGCCGGGCCCCATGCTGAAGAGGTCATTTGCGTCCAAGTCCTAGAGAGAGATAGAGAGAGAGAAGTTGTTGGACACTTATTGGATCCATGATGCTGAGTCATCTGATGTCCTCTGAGAATTCGGATAAGCTCGACACCTGTTCTCGCTCATAGGCTCTCCTTCTCTTCGTCTCTCTTTTATATCGTTGTTTCTCGCGATAACTCTAGCCCCATTTTTTTTATCTATAATTTGCAGAATTATTGTACGCAAACTTTCCGTGTGAATCTTCTATAATTAAATATATCTCACACTACTTTTCTCCTAGTCTTTGTTTTGAGCTACTTTAGTCTAATTGAAGTTGGAAATAACAGATTTTATAATATCTCGTCAACATCAAAGAAAGGGAAATATAACATCTAGAAAATTAAATAATTTGTATTAATTTTTTTGTCAATAGAAAGTAGAATTTTAGAGTTAAGATGTCGTTTTGTTAGAACGAGAAATACTATTAAATTAATTATTAATTTTATCTATATATATAAAGCAAAAGATAGAGAACAATAAAACATTCAGAATATCAAAAAATATTCTTAAAATTATTAATTAAATGAGAATAATATGGTAAATTCATACTGTTTCATATTAAAAGAAAAATTAGATAATAGATCCTATTTTTATAAAACACAACTACCCATTATCTTTTTTAATTTAATTTTTTTTTAAAAAAGCCTCTCGCAGGTGCAAAAACGCATGAGAAAAGGCTAGTATATAATTGAGTCATCAAATTTTAAAAATAAAAGTTAAGATCAAATTTATTTATCTGATTTAATGATTCAATCATTCACTTATTTTCTATTTTATCAATTAGGAATGGAGTCAAATCAAACTTGAAGAAAAGGTTGAAAAAGTGAAAAGAGACAAACTCACTGACGTAATCTAGTTTTGCGTAAATTCATTATCTTATAAAAGAAAAACACATTATCTACTTATAACATCCCTTCACCATACATATGAAATTCAAATTCTCGAGAAATTGAGGAGAAAATCAAATTGCAGAGTTTTGACACAATCAAACATCAAAATTATCGATACCTCCAATCCAAAGCACTGAGGAAACGCCAAAAGAAGCTGGGCCACCACGCCCAACCAGTCACCACTTATTTACCCAAAACCATTTCCGCTCTCTCAAAAACCACTGGTTTTTCAGCCAAACCCAGATTCATTTCCTTCCCTCTTTCCCTATAAATTAACGCCGTTGTCTCCTAAACTCACACTCTTACGGACTTCACAAACACCAACAACAACAGCAAAAGCAATAACAACCCATAATTTCAATATCAGTTTCAGAGTTTCAGAGTCTAGAAATCGAAGATGAACCATTTGAACAGAGTTTGGATGGCGGCGAGCGTGGCCGTGGTGCAGGGCCCTGCCGACCAGGGGCCTAAGTGGACATCCGGTCTTAAATCCTTTCAGCTAACCAGGAGGAGATGCTTGGGGGGTGCCGGGGACGCTTCGGATCTCCGCCCACTATCAGGCGCAGTCGGGTCGGGTTTCTCCCAAGTTTGTGAGGAGAGACGGAACCAGGCCGACGAGTCTATCCAAAAAGTCATGTACTTGAACTGCTGGGGTCAGGGCTAACATCGCCGGCGATTGGAATTTTCCGGCGAAGAATGGTTGGAGTTTTTAACTCGGAAGTCGCCGTTGACTCTCGTTGAGGTGTGGAAAAAGTTGGGTTAAATTGAAACAGGTAACTCCAT